>NC_053156.1:263134071-263734071 GCF_016835505.1 Polypterus senegalus
AGTACAGTAAATCTCAATTTCTCTTGTATACTCATCTAGAAGACCCGAATTTCCATTCTATGGCATCTTTTCAGTTTATCGTAGTAACTGCACTACTCTCTCAGTTTGTGGAAATGCACTATATAGACTAAAAACAGCTTTCACCTCTACTTCTGCAACTGAAGTTATTAACACAGCTAAATTCAAGTACTGTCTTCAAATGAAATTCAAAAATAAACCAAGTTAAGAATTCCCAGAAAAAAAATAACTTTCAGCATTTTAAAATGGGCAGATGACATATAGTCAGCATCAGGAAATATCAAAAATTGGTATGAGGGAGCTAAGTTGGGAGGAAGTGTGACGGAGCTGATGGGAGTGGAGGATTAATTATTATTACTCAAAGTTATTGTCTGCTTTTTTATTTTTTTCATTCTTATTACTATTTAATTTAATATTGTTTCTATCTATCTATCTATCTATCTATCTGATTTATTTTTATTTATTGAGAAATTGTTTATTGGAGAATTGTGGAGTGTACAGTATTTGTGCACTTTATTCAAAAAATGTATTAAATATTATTCTTGGTGCTTTTAAACGCGTGTCCTGGACGTCTGTCTGGGCACGAAGCGGAAGCAGACAATGGCCAACAGTGAGATGAATCACATTGCCGTCATCGTAGAAGAACTCCAGGCTCTCGAAAAAAACAGATTCAGAAACTCCTGTCCAGACGAAGATACCTTAGGGATTTGAAGGCTCGGCTGTTGGATAAACCATCCTCGCCATCTAAAATCGGCGTAACATCAACCCTGCACCTTGTAGGAGAGACGATGACACCGGTAAAGACCTTGGTGTATTTCAGCCTATGCAGGCGGGGGCTCAAGGCTAGAACACCCTCTCCGTGTCCCCAGTTTGCCTTCATCCCCTGGTGATGTAATAATGGTAGGTGATTCGAATGTTAGAAACCTCAATATTGTATGCCCTAATCGAAAATCTTTTGTTTCTTGTTTTCCTGGTGCTCGTGTATGAAATGTGATGAGACGTGCACCTACAATCTACGAGAAGCAAAAGGAGAGGGCAGTTGGAGCGGTTGTATTGCACGCCGGTGTGAATGATATAAGGCACCGTCAGTCGGAAATTCGCAAGGCTGACTTCGCAGCACTAATTAAAGACACGAAGGAGAGGGCCCCATCGGCAAAGATTTTCATTTCGGGTCCACTACCTCTTGTCAGATGATCAAATGAGTACTACAGTCATCTGCTAGGATTAAACAACTGGCTGCATGGCTTCTGCAAGAATCAAGACATCGGATTCATCAACAACTGGGACCTTTTTTGGAAAGGCCGCGTTTCTTCAGGCGAGATGGCCTGCATCTGAACAGTTTCGCCGTCCGTGTCCTCTCAGAAAACATATCTAAGGTAATTCATTTATCTTAACTATCAATCTCTACTCTTAACCCCGTCCGAAATGTTATTGCTGTGCTAGGACATGATAATTTTTTAATAAAATCTTCTGTAAAAGTGCACAACATTAACACTCTAATAACCAATTTCAATGTACATAGAAAATCTAGGCAATACGGCATAAACACCAATAATTTAATTACAATTACTACTTTAGATGAACAATGTATTAAAACTATTAAAACAGACTATAGATTGAACAAAAAACACACACAGAGCGGCTCTAACAAAAATAACATAGTTCCTGTTCCAAATATCAATAACGCACATAGTATTCATCTCTGCCCCTCCGAAACATTAAATATGGCACTATTAATTGTTAGAGCTTTAACTAACAAGAAGTTTTTTTTCAACGATCTTATTAGTGATAGAAAAATTGATTTTATCGCACTAAGTGAAATGTGGCTTAGCTCAGATGGCGCAGCTGTTTTAATCGAATCTGCGACCTCCGGATTAAAGTTTTACTCGTGCTGACCGCCAGGGAAAGAAGGGCGGCAGCTTGACAAACATTTACTCGAGCCAGTTAAAATGTAAAGATGTTAATTTTGGTAAATTCAAGTCCTTTGAGTATCTCGCCGTTATTATTCAAGGAGATTCTCACGTTCTAGTATTATCCATGAATAGACTTCCTAAATTTAACGCGTCTTTCTTTGAGGCATTCTATGACTTAATGTCAATTTTAATTACAAACTATGACGCACTCTTAATAGTCGGCGACTTTAATTTTCATATCGACAATCAGTATGACCTAAAACTAAAGGAATTCATGAACCTCCTGGACTCTTTTGATTTGAGACAGCTCATTAATCATCCTACACATAAAGCAGGTCATACGTTAGACTTAGTAATTACTAAAGGTCTAAAAGTTGATATAAAGCAGGTCATTGATATGGGTCTATCAGACCATTTTCTTTTACTTTTTAGTATAGAAATAATGATAGAAAACACTCATGAGTAGCATATTGTTAAAAAATGCTTCTTTGACTCATTAGCAGCTTTAAAATTTATAAACATTCTAAGCAATCAGTCCATTTATAGTGCCAACTATAATAGCGAGAATAATGTAAATAATAAGGTGGAAAGATTTAATACTAAAGTGAGAGCTGCTGTTGACAGTTAAAAAATCTTCTAGCATTGTTATACCATGGAAGACCCAAAGAGTGTCCGATTTAAAGAGAACATGCCGTAGAGCTGAGCGTAAATGGAGGAAGACTAAACTAACTATTCACTCTGAAATATTAAAAGTTAAAATAACAGAATACAATAACACAGTCCGTCTTGAGAGGCGCTGCTACTTCTCTAAGATTATAAATAACAATACTAGTAATCCCAGAGTCTTATTCTCGACGATTGATCGTCTGCTAAACCCAAGTAACTCAAAGGAATGCCTCCTAAGTACTTCCAGTAAAACCTGTGAGGCTACTGCTGTATTTTTCAATCAAAAAATTAATGATATTAGAAATATTCTATCTCCCCAACACTAAGGATCCTCCTAAACCCCAGTACTCCATTATAAACAAATGAAACTCTTTCTCTAGGATATATTTACCTGATTTACATAAAATTATTTTTCGACTGAAACCCTCCACCTGCGTCCTTGACCCAATACCAACAAATTTTTTCAAAGAAGTATCGGGCGTGCTAATTGATAATATTCTTGACATAGTAAATTCATCATTAGATACGGGAGTCTTTCCAGAATGTCTTAAGACTGCTGTAGTTGTAATTGTAGACAGGCCCCTCATAGACCCCGTGATCATCAGAGGTGACTGTGTGCAGAGGGTACAAACCTATAAATACCTGGGAGTGCAGCTGGATGACAAATTGGACTGGTCTGCCAATACTGATGCTCTGTGTAAGAAAGGTCAGAGCCGACTATACTTCCTTAGAAGGTTGGCATCGTTCAACATCTGCAATAAGATGCTGCAGATGTTCTACCAGACGGTTGTGGCGAGTGCCCTCTTCTACGCAGTGGTGTGCTGGGGAGGCAGCATAAAGAAGAAGGACGTCTCACGCCTGGAAAAACTTGTGAGGAAGGCTGGCTCTATTGTAGGAATAAAGCTGGACAGTTCAACATTTGTAGCAGAGCGATGGACACTAAGCAAACTCCTGTCAATCATGATGAATCAACTGCATCCACTTAACAGTGTCATTTCAAGGCAGAGGAGTAGCTTCATTGACAGACTTTTGTCACTGTCTTGCTCCACTGACAAACTGAGGAGATCGTTCCTCCCCCACACTATGCGACTCTTCAATTCCATCAGGGGGACTAAATGCTAAGTTATTGTCTGTTTTTACATGCATTTTTTATTACTCTTTAATTTAATGTTGTTTTTTTGTATCAGTATACTGCTGCTGGATTATGTGAATTTCCCCTTGGGATTAATAAAGTATCTATCTATCTATCTATCTAGTTAAACCCCTACTTAAGAAAAATAATCTTGACCCCTCTGCTTTTGAAAATTTTAGACCCATCTCTAACCTGCCTTTCTTAAGTAAAATTCTAGAGAAGGCAGTCATTATGTAGTTAAATGACCACCTCAATAAACATGCTATTCTTGATAAATTTCAATCAGGTTTTAGAACAAATCACAGCACAGAAACTGCACTTGTTAAAGTAGTAAATGACTTGCGTGTAAATGCAGACAGAGGCCATTTATCTGTTTTCATCCTCTTAGATCTGAGTGCTGCATTTAACACCATTGATCATAATATTCTTAGAAATCGCCTTAGTCAATGGGTGGGCCTCTCTGGCAGTGTCTTAAATTGGTTTGAATCCTACCTGGCAGGGAGAAAAATTTTTGTTGTGGGAATTACAACTCAAAGAGACATGATATCCTATATGGTGTTCCACGAGGCTCTATCCTGGGTCCACTGTTATTCTCAATCTATATGCTTCCGTTAGGTCAGATTATCTCGGGGCATAACGTGAGTTACCACAGCTATGCTGATGACACACAGCTGTATTTATCAATAATACCTGATGACTCAGATTCTCTTGATTCATTAATACAATGTCTTACTTGTATTTGTGAATGGATGAATAGTAATTTTCTCAAGCTAAATAAAGAGAAAACTGAAATCTTATTGATTGGCAATAACAGATACAATGAGGCTATTAGAAATAAACTGGATACATTAGGATTAAAAGTCAAGACGAAGGTAAAAAGCTTAGGGGTAATTGTTGACTGTAATCTGAATTTTAAATCGCATATCAATCAGATCACTAGGACAGCATTTTTTCACTTAAGAAACATAGCAAAAGTTAGACCTCTAATATCACTGAAAGATGCTGAGAAATTAGTTCACGCGTTTGTTTTCAGTCGACTGAATTACTGTAACGCAATCCTCTCAGGAATACCCAAAAAAGACATAAATCGTTTGCAACTAGTGCAGAATGCAGCTGCTAGAATCCTAACCAGGAAAAGGAAATCCAAGCACATTTCTCCAATTTTGATTTCACTACACTGGTTACCTGTGTCATTCAGGATTGATTTTAAAATTCTGCTTATGGTTTATAAAGCCTTAAATAATCCATTTTATATATCGGAATGTCTGACATCTTATATTCCAAATCGTAACCTTAGATCCTCAAATGAGTGTCTCCTTAGAATTCCAAGATCTAAACTTAAAAGAAGTGGTGAAGCGGCCTTCTGCTGTTATGCACCTAAAATCTGGAATAGCTTTCCTACAGTATAGGAATTCACCAGGTTAATACAGTGCAGCACTTTAAAAAACTGCTGAAAGCACATTATTTTAACATGGCCTTCTCGTAATCTCACTGTAATTTAATCCTGATACTCTGTAATTCCAATTCATTATAATAACTATTCATGGTGGCTTTAAAATCTGTACTAACCCCTACTCTCTCTCCTGTTTCTTTTTCCGGTGTCTTTTTGGTGGTGGCGCAACTCAAAGCACCGTGATGTTCCAACAGTGATGGATTAAAAGCCAGAAGTCTGCATGACCATCATCATCAAGAGCGTCTGTGAGAACCCTAAATATAAAATGGACTATTTCATTTATGTTAGGTAGAATGCCCAGAGGGGACTGGGCGGTCTCATGGCCTGGAACCCCTGCAGATTTTATTTTTTTCACCAGCCGTCTGAAATTTTTTTAGTTTTTTCTGTCCTCCCTGGCCATCGGACCTTACTCTTTTTCTATGTTAACTAATGTTGTCTTTATTTTAATTTCTTATTTTTCTTCATTATGTAAAGCACTTTGAGCTACTTTTTTGTATGAAAATGTGCTATATAAATAAATGTAGTTGTTGTTGTTGTGTGCGGTGATCTTACTGCTTGCAAAGATAGTCCCAAAAAAAACACTGACTAGAAAAGACTAGAAAAACACTGGTAATAACCACTGCTTCACTCTGTTGTCTCATGCAATATTAAAACAGATATAGCTTTTGTACCATTATACTGTACTTTTCTTTGATGCATTTTCTTTATTGGAGATTTTGTAAACACACCTGTTTGTGTGGACTTTGCATCCTTTCTCCAGACTAGGGATGTCAAAAGAACCGATACTTCAGTACCAAGTCAATACCAAGATTCCGAAAAATGTAACAGTACTAGCTTTTTTACAGTATTGGTTAGCAGTAAGAAAGCTGATATCACACTTTTCTATGATTACTTCAGAATTACTCTGGAAGGCACAATAGTAAGTGTGAAAATCACGAGTAAAAAATTTCATATAACAAAATGACTCACAGTGATGACGACACAGAGCTGCATCAACACGTGTCAAAAAGAAAAACAACAGAAGTCATGTCTGGAAATGCTTTGAGTTCGAAGCAGGAGAATTTTAGTGCATGATTAAAAAAAAGGGTAAAACACACACTCACACTAAAGGGTCTCATTATTGCCAATTGTATATGAGTATAGAATTAGTTCAAAAACAGATTTGTACATGCTTTGAGGAAGAAAAAACATTCCTGATCAGATGAGGTATAATTATTTAACTTGTATTATTACACATTTGTAGCAGGAGATGCAAAGGTAGCAAGATTAATCACTTTTACTATCCTACACAATCCCAATAAATGAAAGGATATGCTCATTACAATTAGAGAATGCATGCACAACCTCTGTTCATTTTCTAACCAACATATGAAGTTCATGGTCCCCGGGTATGCTGACATGTAAAACATGAGTGTGAGATGTGTGAGGACTGGCAGTGCTAACAACAGTTGTTGCAAGTAAACATTGAGGCAAGCTATGTAGCTTTTCTACATGAGTGATGACATGAGCTGCTCCATTTGTTAACAGCAAAATTAAATTTACTAAGTATTTCAATACTTCCAAGGATAAGGCAGTATGTCCCTATTAATATGATGTACTTTATTAGCTGGATAACCAAACTTTTTTGGTAATTATAAAACAGCAAACACTGAATTCTGTCACTCATTTGGTTTTTGTGGCAAACTAATGTTCATAAGTATATCTAATAAGTGAAAGCACACGTCACATTTGAATGGTACATTGAAGAATGTAATGCTATCTCACAGTTACATTTATTGAGTATAGGTAACAACCATGTAATTTTCTAATTATGGATTTGTACACAGGTATAAAGCAATAAGAAAGTCTGGTCACTCATGCAAGAAACATTGAACACAGCAAACAGCCAAGACTTTTTAACAAGAGCTCTTATATAAAGGATTAATATAAAGCTGACAGGTTTGATTTCACACAGGAAGCTTTAAATTTGGGACAAATGTAAAAATGCAATGAAAGATTTAGAAAATAAATGCACTAGGAGCTGATGACAATTGAAATTTGAATTCATTTGATTCATCCATTAAATATTACTCTTCAATAGTATTTTTAAGCAGCTAATGATGTAAATAAATAAATGCTATAAACCAAACTGATTGATTCTCTGACAAACAAGATTTTAAAAGCATGTTGTTACAAAAATAGCTTTAACAGGTTTCTTTAAATTTAAACATCAAGAATTATCATGGAATTCACTAATTCAATAGTACAGATGTGCATATCCCAAGATAAATCAAGTAGTTCATGATAAAGCATTCTTCATAAACCCTATACTGAAATGATCAAGATTATAACCCTCCATTTGCCGTAACAGTGGAAGGATCCCCATCTCTGTCACACATTAGCATAAAAGCTCTTCAATGTCCTTTGATATTTATGAATGCCAATACTACCTTACTTAAATGATACTTGGGTAACTATTTGATAGACATACCATATATATATATTTAATATTCAACTGCAGGAAAATGCACAATATTGTTCCATTCAATAATGAAGGCACTATAATAAAAAAGCCATTGAATGGGATTTCTGTTTTTACTGTGGTATTAAAAGGTATCAAGTATCAGAAAAGTTCACTTGTAGCTTCACTTGAAAAGTCTGGAATTGTGACATTCCTACTCCAGACAGGTATGGGATTTTCCCAAAGACATGAATGTATATTTAATTGCCAATATAAATTGGCCCTGTTAGATCAGTGAGATGGACTGCTGCCCTCTCCATAGCCTTCTCCAGTGTTTTACACAGAGCTGATAGGATAGGTTTTGATTCCTCTTGACCCTGAAGTGGAAAAATTAATTAGAAAATGAATAGGGTAATCTGATACTAAATTGTGCATACTGTTTATTTCCACCCTTACTATAGTGTAAAGCATTATATCCACTGAACATGACTGTTATAAATATCAACCTCTACAAAGACAGTAGGTATCCACAGTATCAAAATTAAATTCAACGATCCTAGATGTAATGCTGTTTTTATTAGTTTTTAACAGCTGAAACTATGGAAAAACATTGTGCCAACAATTGCAACCAACTCTATTTGCATCACAACTGGCTTATTTCCTGTCTCTTAACTTAACAGCTTTGCTCATTAACTTCCAAATAACCTAAACACAAACAAAATATTCCCAACAGAGGCTGTCCTGAAAGTTCCCCAGTGGATAGTAGATATATTTCTCTTGTAAGGAATATAATTGCAGCTAATAATATGCTATACTTTTTTATCTCTAAACAGAATGAATTATACTTTAATTCTCCATGTTTCTGATTGATGCTGATTAAATAATTAAAAATGGTACTTAATCAAATACAATCAAATAGTTGACAAAGGTCCAACAATAGATTAATCAAAGCAGGTACTGACAAACTGTATTTCATCACTATTGAGTTTCCTGTTAATTATTATTACAGGAATTCTCCATAATGGTTTGAATGATTTTGAGACATGTGTCAGTTTTTGGTTAATGCAACCAAATAAGAAGCTTACATCACTATAATATTCACTCATTCACTTTAAGAACCCATTTTTCTCACTGTAAAGAAGTCTATACTAGTAACTCTGGGTGCAAGGTAAGAAACAATTGTAGAAAAAAAGCAGGATGATTACAAGGCACATTCACTCACTCTCACACTCACTCATTCTGGAATATTTTTGAGTTGTCAGGCATATCTAACATATGTCTTTGGGAATGAACTGGAAAATCTGGAGAAAACCCACACAGATATATACTCCTCAAAGGCAGTTGACTACTCTATGAACAGAAAATGACTATTTTTGCTCATAACAACATCAGTTTTGTAGTCCTTCTGTAAAGACAGCTGTACATTTCTACTGCAATGACTTCAGAGGCCCATGGGCAGAATAAAATAAACTGTGTTTGAAAGAATAAGACAAATGAGAAATAATGCAAAGCCAGTCTGTGACTCCTGAGTTTGATTACAGCTGACACATCTCTTAGGGGTGGTTTCCATAGAAACCTTTTGTAGATCAATGACTTCTGATAGGTTGCTACTGTGCTCCCAGCAGCCCTTCTGTGTGCATTAGTATTCATGGAGTTTCACCACAGTCTGACTGTTAAGGGTATCTCTCTCTCAAGCAGAAACCTGCTGTTCCAAAAATAGCAGCAGCCATGGGCTGGGTGCATAAGCCATGCACAGAGAGAAACAGTGCGAAATACAAAATTCTACCATATAATGTGAATATATCTTTATAGAAAAGGCAAAAAGAGAAATAGAAGGCAGGAGGTAGAATATATTTTAATAGCAGCAAGGTTAACTATTAGGAAGGCAAATTATTTTCTTTATAGTTATGTCATTAATATTTTAGCTATCAGACAGCTGGAAAGCATGTATTGGATGAAAAATATTTCATTGTTAGATTACCCAATCAACCTCTAACTTAATAAATAAGCAGTCTAAATAATAGAAACTCTGATGTAAGAACTGATTATTTTTAAAAAAAATATAAGAAATAATAAAATAAACCATTTCAAAACACATTCATCAATATAACTGCATTTCAGTGTTTCTTTGCCTTTTTCTGTAAAGTTCACCATTAAATCTTTAGGCAATCAAAACTGTGATCTTGTAAAAGGGTATTCCTAAGCTATAGCCAATGTATCTCACTAAAGGAAATGAAAGGAAAAATACTCTGCACTCTTAAAATACTTTGCATAGCAGGCAGCAGCTGGCTCTCAGCAAGCAGGAACAGACAGCACAGTTCTTTCAGTCCCTCTAATTGAGCATGTAAAACCCCTTGGACTTGTTAGTGCCTCATAACACTGCTGAGCCTGCTAATGTGTTATACTTTCAACTGCCACAATTAGACAAAGTAATTGAGCAGCTAGGTAATTTTTTCCCACATGGGTCTACACTGTAAACAAATTAGCAGATCATATTAATGGTAAAAGTATTAGCGTTAATCTCTAAATTGGTAGTTTATATCTGAACACCTTCAATGCACCACCAAGAAGCGTGACATTTCTTATATGCCTCTGACTATTAGATCAATATCTAAAGAGGTCGCAAAAAGCAGTACATTTATTTCCTTATTAAACTCTGGAAAATCTTACATACTATATATCTGATTGAGTTTTTTTCCCTAAATGAGTCAAAAACACTGCTTCATTTCTGTCATTATAAACATATTATTGTATTTTATGTACTTATTAGCTGTGCAGCACATTCACGGCCAACTAAATTTAATTTGCCATACCTATACAGGATATTGACTGCCCCATTCTCTTAAAACCCACATTCACCTTTGAATCCCAACACTCTAAAAATGGAACAAATCAAAACACTTGGATAAAGCATGGTATTGGAGATACATTTTCAGTAGCACTTCCATTTTAGTCAAGCTACATGTTTTTCACTATGAAGTGTCATAGGATGCATGGAGAATTTTGAACTTTCCTCTGCCGAACATACGCGTATATTAACCACTAACCACCAGCTGTTCTGCTTTCCCTCAATAGTAAAATATAGTAATTTATTAGAGACCTGACAGAAATGTATTAAGTATTAGTCAATAATAATGAATTACTGTGTAATAAAACTAGAACCCTTAACACGAACGCCTATTTTGAATTTGTTGTACTAGGATTTGCTATGTTTGTTTGTCCATTTAACATAAAACCCAATTAATTACCAGGATATTCAGGCACAGTTTTTCTCAGACTATACAGACTGTACTTCTCTTAATATTAATATTGTTGAGGCTGACTGTGACACGATTCTCCTTCCTTTGTAGTGCTCTTATCTAATGATGCTAACACATCTTTTACTACCTATTAAAAAATTGCTGCATTAGTCCTTTGACAAACTCCATGTGGAAAACCCCTGAGTGGTTTAATTTGCATATATGACTTGCATCATTCTGTGTTCTAATCCAAAAGGAGGCTTTGCACTGTTCTACTCAGCTCTGCATCCAAAGATAATATCATCAGCCACTACAATAAAAATTAAATTTTTAAAGGAATAGTTCACCTAAAAGTCAAGCTTTCAGAATTATTTTCTTAGAAGCGTTGTTTTAGATTAATTCACAATTTCAGTCAAATTTAACTGCTTTGCAAATTTTCATTTTACATTTTTCATAGCTTTATGTAATCTTCAGATATTAACATCTGATGGCTGTGGTTTCAAGTGCTCCATGATCCAATACTATCATCAACATAATGAATGTAAACAAGACAGAGTTTGAACAGGACATGGCAATGGAGTTATACCAGGTGGTTTTTACGTATATCAGCTTATGAGGTTTGCAGTGAAGAAAATACTACATGGCCACACATACAGTGGGATGCAAAAGTTTGGGCAACCTTGTTAATAGTCATTATTTTCCTGTATAAATCATTGGTTGTTACGATAAAAAATGTGAGTTAAATATATCATATAGGAGACACACACAGTGATATTTGAGAAGTGAAATGAAGTTTATTGGATTTACAGAAAGTGTGCAATAATTGTTCAAACAAAATCAGGCAGGTGCATAAATTTGGGCACCGTTGTCATTTTATTGATTCCAAAACTTTTAGAACTAATTATTGGAACTCAAATTGGCTTGGTAAACTCAGTGACCCCTGACCTATATACACAGGTGAATCCTATAATGAGAAAGAGTATTTAAGGGGGTCAATTGTAAGTTTCCCTCCTTCTTTAATGTTCTATGAAGAGTAGCAACATGGGGGTCACAAAACAACTCTCAAATGACCCGAAGACAAAGATTGTTCACCATCATGGTTTAGGGGAAGGATACAGAAAGCTGTCCCAGAGATTTAAGCTGTCTGTTTCCACAGTTAGGAACATATTGAGGAAATGGAAGACCACAGGCTCAGTTCAAGTTAAGGCTCGAAGTGGCAGACCAAGAAAGATTTAGGATAGACAGAAGCGTCGAATGGTGAGAACAGTCAGAGTCAACCCACAGACCAGCACCAAAGACCTACAACATCATCTTGCAGCAGATGGAGTCACTGTGCATCGTTCAACCATTGAGCACTTTACACAAGGAGATGCTGTATGCGAGAGTGATGCAGAGGAAGCCTTTTCTCCACCCACAGCACAAACAGAGCCGCTTGAGGTATGCTCAAGCACATTTGGACAAGCCAGCTTCATTTTGGAATAAGGTGCTGTGGACTGATGAAACTAAAATTGAGTTATTTGGGCATAACAAGGGGTGTTATGCATGGAGGAAAAAGAACACAGCATTCCAAGAAAAACACCTGCTACCTACAGTAAAATATGGTGGTGGTTCCATCATGCTGTGGGGCTGTGTGGCCAGTGCAGGGACTGGGAATCTTGTCAAAGTTGAGGGACGCATGGATTCCACTCAGTATCAGCAGATTCTGGAGACCAATGTCCAGGAATCAGTGACAAAGCTGAAGCTGCGCGTGCTGGATCTTTCAACAAGACAACGACCTGAAACACTGCTCAAAATCCACTAAGGCATTCATGCAGAGGAACAAGTACAACGTTCTGGAATGGCCATCTCAGTCCCCAGACCTGAATATAATTGAAAATCTGTGGTGTGAGTTAAAGAGAGCTGTCCATGCTCGGAAGCCATCAAACCTGAATGAACTAGAGATGTTTTGTAAAGAGGAATGGTCCAAAATACCTTCAACCACAATCCAGACTCTCATTGGAACCTACAGGAAGAGTTTAGAGGCTGTAATTTCTGCAAAAGGTGGATCTACTAAATATTGATTTCATTTCTTTTTTGTGGTGCCCAAATTTATGCACCTGCCTGATTTTGTTTGAACAATTATTGCACACTTTCTGTAAATCCAATAAACTTCATTTCGCTTCTCAAATATCACTGTGTGTGTCTCCTATATGAGATATTCAACTGACATTTTTTATCGTAACAACCAACGATTTATATAGGAAAATAATGACTATTAACAAGGTTGCCCAAACTTTTGCTTCCCACTGTAAATCAATTGCTATAAAATGATTTATAACTTGAAGCCACCATACTGTCTATGACCAAAAGTTCTCTTAAGTCATAACACTAAAAATCAAAAAAATGTATTCAAAATTGCCACAATGATAGGAATAAACCTTAAATGTAACCAACTACCAGCATTTCTGTACACCAGCAAGGATGGACTGGTATCCTGAATAGGATGGATGGACCCACTGCCTGGCTGGAAGTATAGTGTATAGTAGATGCAATCTCTAAGTGAATGGATATCCTGACTAGGATGGTTGGTGCCCCCTTTCCTAGAAGGGGCAGCAAAGCAGAAGGGCAGACTCAGAGCATCTGTCATGGCTAAATACTAGATTATCCATGTGTGCACATGTGTGGCATCTGAGAGATTGTAGTACTGTTGACAAGACCTACTGGGGTGTAATGTATGCCACCAGAGGGTGCTGCCAAGAATAGGTGTCCCTATATTGATGGTTCTGCTGAGCAATGCTGTGGTCCAGATGTACACTCAGGTTCAGCATCAATCTTAAAGTCAGAGTTAGATTTGGAGGAAGGACAAAGATCACCATGGATCTGGGGTTTGAAGCTGTCTCGGACTCTAGTGAACACACTTCTTACACTGGATATTTACAGTACTACAAGTATAATGATGTTACATAGAGTATATTTATGTTAACTATGGGGTTGAAATTTTAATTCTAACTTCAAGGTAGTTGTTTCAGATAAGGAAAAGAGAGGTTTTAAGGAAAGCAAGGCCAATGTTTTGAGGAAAGTTAGTATGGATGTTACAAGAACCATTACTTTGAAAAAAGCACAACAAAGGTTGTTCAAATATCAGTGATATTTGAAATTTGAAACAATTTCATTCATCCATTAAATATTACTCATTACAAAGTTGTCTTAACTAGCTACTGAAGCAATACAGATCTTACAATGGCAAATGTTACAAAACTAACAAAGCAATTCTATAACAAAACAGATTTTAAAAGAATGTTGTTAGAAAAACAGCTTTAAAGAGTTTGTTCAAAACAAAATACACTGAATTATCTTGGAATTCACTAATTCAACAGTACATTTATAACAATGTTTGAATTTTTAATTTTGGCATTGATTTTAAGAAGTATTTTCAGATTCTGGAGAGAAAATGTCAGAGAATAAATTGAGTTATGTGCACATGGTAAGATAAATCAGGTGGTCCATGATAGTATTTCTTTATACAATCTATGCTAAAATCCAATAAAGGCAGTCCCCGGGTTACGTACGAGATAGGGACTGTAGGTTTGTTCTTAAGTAGAATTTGTATGTAAGTCGGAACAGGTACATTATTTTAATAAATGCTATTGTTGACCGACTGTAACCAAGTGCTCTGCCAATGAATGATGGAGTTTCACCTCTCTCTGACCTTTTTATTATTTCTACTTTATTTTCCATTTGATGGTTTGTCTCTTCTTTACTGTATCACCAGCACTTGCATCAGATTTGTGTTTCAGAGACATTGTTGAAGGGTGAAGACAAAAAGGTTAAGATGAGCTCTACTGCACAGCACTGTACACTCTATTACAGCAGGAAGGCACCCCTCCGTCAGCACATCTGGTGTACTGATGAGAGACAACTTCCTGTTACGTATGTAACAGTACAAGGAGGCTTGCTATTGAGAATGAATGGGGGCGGCGAGGAGCGGTTCACCACCAGCCCACCACACAGTCACGTCCACTTGCATACAGTATGCTGCCTGCAGCATCCGCCCACCGAGAACAAATGCTGTTATACTAGGGATCCCCCACATCTACCACAATTTAACAATAATAATAATACTTGTGACCCTGTAGTTAGGATATAGCAGGTTGGATAATGGATGGATGGATGGATGGATAATAATACTTTACATTTAAATAGTGCTGTTCTCACTACTCAATTCAAGCCCTTTATTGTACAGTAGAACCACGGTTCACGACCATAATTCGTTCCAAAACTCTGGTCGTAACCCGATTTGGTCGTGACCCAAAGTAATTTCCCCCATAGGATTGTATGTAACTACAATTAATCTGTTTCAGACCGTATGAACTGTATGTAAATATATTTTCTTTAAAGATTTATAAGTACAAAAATAGTTAATTATACCATAGAATGCACATTGTAACAGTAAACTAAATGTAAAAACAATGAATAACACTGAGACAAACACCCAGGCTCCCTGCTCAGCTTCACGTGAGCCTGCGCTCTCTCTCTCTCTCTCCCTTAGCAGCACGCAAGCCTGCACTCTCTCTCTCTCTCAGCAGTACGCGAGCCTGCACTCTCGCTCTCTCTCTTTCAGCAGCACACGAGCCTGCGCGCTCTATCTCTCACTCAGCAGCATGCGAGCCTGAGCTCTCTCTCTCTCTCTCTCTCAGCAGCATGTCAGCCTGCGCTCTCTCTCAGCTCTCTCTCGCTCGCTCCTGCACCGGCTTTATTTATTATTTATTAAAACTGGCCTTTTTGATGGGAGCTGTGGACCCGCTATACCACAGGAGGAAGTTGGGTTGAGAGGAGGTTACATTTTTAAGGAAGAATCTCTCTGCGTGATGCACCGAGAACAATGTACAGTACAGGGAGAGACTGAACGAAGCCAAAAGGGAAACTGGCTTGTTCGTATACCGAGTATGTGGTCGTGAACAGATGCAAAAGTTTGGCAAACTTTTTGGTCGTAACCCGATTTGTACGTGTTCCGAGAAATTCGTGAACCGAGGTTCCACTGTATTTTGTATTTATGAATGCCAATCTTAGTTTACTTAAATCCTATGTCTATATCTACTTAACAGATATACCACATTTTGAAGCTGATGTTGCTATTATTTAAATATTTTATATTTTACTACAATAAAGACCCTATATTGTTCACTTAAATAGTGGAGGAACTTTAAATAAAAGTAATGGAATTTCTGTTTTTGTTGTGGTATCAAATAGACATTGAGTATAGGAAAATTTCACTTGTCTCTTGATTATAAAAAAAATCCTGTAATGGAACAAGACTTTTTGGAAGATTTTTTCAAGTCCTGCGAGTCAAGACCTTGGCCATGAGATGTTTTCAAGTCACACCCTCCTCTCATCCATAGTAAACCACGCACACGGTACTCTCACCTCTCATTCGTGTGAGTGCTTTTGACAGACACAGTTCTTGATCTCTCAGCTTCTATAAATTTTAACGTTTTCTTCACTTTAAGCTCCCAATTAAAGAATACGTATTATGTCCAAATCTTATTGAAGAATTTCTTCACGAAGGGTTATCAACAGTAAAAATGAGTACACGGGCAATCCTAGCACCGAAAAACAATGAAGTCAAACAAATTAACGTTAAAAATGGCGATCAATTACACTGCAAATTGGTTAAATGCCTATTAATAGACTATGCTGGAACAGTTGGTGTTGATCGTGTGGAAGATGAAAACATCAACTTACAATATTCCGAAGAATATCTACAACCGTTAACACCATCCGGTCTTCCTGTAGAAAGAAGGATGTATCTAAGAAAGGTAATGTAGTACATCTTCAGGGGATAACTTTAGACAACAAAGGAGATCTTGATATGCCATTCGTATTACAATGTTAACAGTTTCCTATTAGAATATCGTTTGCAAAGACAATTTACAAATCTCAGAGACAAACATTTGAAAAAGTCGTTTTATTTAATAGAGAGAAAGAAACGGAATTCAATCATGTGCAGTTATACATGGCGTTGTCACGATGAAAGTCCTAACACAGAATCACA
The DNA here is from genome assembly GCF_016835505.1 of Polypterus senegalus. Taxonomy (NCBI): domain Eukaryota; kingdom Metazoa; phylum Chordata; class Cladistia; order Polypteriformes; family Polypteridae; genus Polypterus; species Polypterus senegalus. The sequence continues at coordinate 263,150,964 of NC_053156.1, forward strand.
ATTCAAAGCAATATTGACGAAAATTTAATTCAAGAAATTTTTGCATGTTCATTTGAAAGCCAAACAGAACGAAATTGTATTACGCAACGAATAACTCTAACTCAACATGAAACATAATTTACATTCAAATTATTATGTTTTATTATTTTTAATATGGTTAATTACTCACTGTAATGTAAAATAGTAAATTGTACATCTGCATCCCCATACCTGAGCGGCAGAAACGCTAAGAGGCTAGCATATAGCGCAAGGATTGGATTTGGCGCGTGAAGCAAGCAGGGGGCACCTAGTATTTGAATATAAAAATTCTGGTATTGTGGCATCTCTATAAGCCAGTAATTCTCACTGTTCATGGCGTTGGAGAATGGCAACATGTTGCATGTTCAGCATGTGCAAGTAAAAATTTCACTGTGCTCTGTACATGTGACAATACTGACCCTAAGAACCCCAAAAAGAGTAAAGGACAGATTCCCTCATACTGTATGATAATACAAACGAATGTTTTTGTGGAACTAAGAGCACAATTGTTTTATAAATAATGTTCTTCATGTTTGAGATATAAACTGCTGCCTGATCCAAACAACCACAGAGTTTCTTAATTCTAATTCTTAATTAATCTTAATTCTTAATTGTTCTTTTTTTCTCCAGCCGTCTGGAGTTTTTTTTTTTTTCTTTGTTTTTTTCTGTCCTCCCTGGCCATCGGACCTTACTCTTATTCTATGTTAATTAGTGTCGTCTTATTCTAATTCTTACTTTGTCTTTTATTTCTCTTTTCTTCATCATGTAAAGCACTTTGAGGTACATTATTTGTATGAAAATGTGCTATATAAATAAATGTTGTTCTTCTTCTTCTTTTTGACCTTCTGTGGCATTTGGAGTTCTGTAAAACCAGCTGACATACAACATAGATGAGTTTAGAGTTTCACCTAACTTCCAACCTTTTACTCCTCTAAATATATAATGAAATATAACTGAAACAAAGAGATACAAAATTAGACATTTATTAACTTTTCTAATTGTTCTTTGAAGGAAAATGTCCTTGTTCCATCAGCAATAATATTAAGAGATAAATTACAAAAATTAAGTGAACAGAATTAACAATCCCAAGGGATGTTAAAATAAATGAAGACTAACTCTTATTTCAGTATTCATAGATTGAGGAAAACCAAAGCACTCAGACATGTAATTTTCTGTTTTTATGAGAACTAACAAAAAGCAGCAGTCAGATAAGCCATTCTTATTTGCACACCACTATAAAAATTATTGCATTTGTGTTTTCACTTTTTAGCTTTCTGATGTTTTTGAAAGAGTTCTATCCAGCTCTGAACCTTTATGACACATAGAATCATAAATAATTAAAATAAGATTTGATTGGTCTTTTATATCTCACTGTAGTGTGTCTCTGTAGCGGGTGGCGTTTGTGTCAGTCTGGCTTTCCAGGTATAAAATAAACAAATCACTGTCACTGCAGTAAGAATCTTAATGCCTCAGGACGGCTGCAGATTCCAATTGTATATACAGCTCTAACTAATCTAGCAACTTCTGATATTTTGGAGTGTCCGTCCTCCAAACACCAGCTTGCTCAGTATTCCTTGACTGAAGCCGAAAATAGCTATCCATGCAGCATTTTACTTTATTCTTTGCACCAGAAATCAGGAATACTTCACCATCTACCTCTTTGGGAATTGCCACCTTATCGTGGAGGAGAGACTTGTGTACCCCTGTGACCGTGGGAGCTATGTTGTCTGGAGTAGATGCTCCTGGTAGGGCCTCCAAAAGCAAATTGGTCCCAGGTGAGGGAACAGACAAAGAAGGATTCAAATGCTCATAATGATGCAGACATACATTAAAAAGAGTATTCCACACAGTATGGGGTTACTGGGGCCTCCTCATGGAGCCAGACCCGGAGGGAGTGCCTGCAGGTGAGCACCTAGCGGCCATGCTTGCCACAAGGCCCAGTCAGGCACAGCCCTAAATCACAACATGAGACTGCCCTCCTGTGGGCCCACCACCTGAAGGAAGAATAGGAGCCAGGTTCGATGTGAACAGGGAGGCAAATGAATTCAGAGGCCCTGCCAGACTGGAACCCACACATATAAACTGACTCTTGGGACTTGTAACCTCTCTTGGGGCAAAGAAGCCAGAGTTGGTGGGTAAGGCGGAGCGGTACCAACTAGATTCAGTTGAGCTTGTATCCGCCCACTTACTTGGCTCTGGAACCAAACCTCTTAAAAGAGGCTGGAGTCTCCTTTACTCTGAAGTTGCCCAGGGTGAAAGGTGACCAGCGGGAGTCAGCTTCTTACAGAGCCTCTGCCTGGTTGATGCCATGTTGGAGTCTGTCCCAGAGAATGACAGAACTGCCTCTGTGCTGATGAAGGACTGTCATATGTGCTTATACACCTATTGGCAGTTCAAAGCACCAGGCATTCATGGAGTGCCTAAAGGGGATTCTGGAAGGGCCCCAGCTATGGTTTCCATAGTTCTGCTGGGCAACATCAACACCAATATGGGTAACAATGGAGATACCTGGAAGGATTTGATTGGAAGGGACAGCCTCCCTGATCTAAACCAGAGTGGTGCTTTATTATTGGACCTCTGTGCTAGGCATGGTTTATCCATGACAAACACTATGTACAAACATAAGGCGGCTCAAAGGTGTACTTGAGCACCTTAGGCCAAAGATCTATGAATTTTATAATCATATCATCATATTTTAGGCCATATGTTCTGGACATTCTGGTGACGACATAGGAAGAGATGTGAACTGATAAGCACCTGGTGGTGAGTTGGGCCAGATAGTGGGGGAGGTGCCTACAGAGACCTAGAAAGCTCAAGTGAGTAGTGAGGATGGACTGGGACTGTCTGGGGAGGGGCCTGTCCAGAAGACTTTTAACTCGAACCTCCAAAACAGCTTTTCTTATATCCGAGAGAGCCTTGGGACATTGTTCAAAGCCTTCTTTATGGAAGTAGCTGCCAAGAGCTGAGGGCTGAAGGCCATAGTTGCCTCTTGAGGTGGCAATCCAGGGACGCAAGGTGGACACCTGAGGTGAGGGATGCCTTAAGGCTGAAGAAGGAGGCCTTTAGTGGATGGTTAGTAAAGGAGACTACTAAAGCATAAGAGGGGTACTACCACAAAAAAAAAGGTCTGTGGCCCCAGCGGTCAGGGAAGCAAAAACTTGGGTGCAGGACGAGTTCAGAGAAACAATGGAAAGCAACTATTAATTGCTCTCAAAAAACAGCAAGGGTGGATAATTGATGGCCTGGACTGAGGTTATAGTTTGCTAGCAGAATGAACACTTTGAGGAGCTGCTGAACCCGACAGATATGCCCTCTGTGGAGGAGGCAGAGACAGAAGTTAATGGGGGATCAATGTCCATTACCCTGAGGAAGGTCACTAAGGTAGTAATGCAACACCGCATTAGTAAGGCCACAGGGGTGGATGAGATCTTCCCAGAAATGCTGAAGGATCTGGACATTGTTGAACTGTCATTGTTGACATGCCTTTTTAATGTTGCGTGGTAATCTGGAATTGTGCTCCTGGAGTAGCAGATTGGGGTGGTGGTCCCCAATTTTAAAAAGAGGGACCAAAGATTGTGCTCCAACTATTGGGGGATCAAACTACTCAGTCTCCTTGGAAAAGCTTATGCCAGGGTACTGAAAGGGTCCTCAGATCTAGGAGGTGCAATGTGGATTCCATCTAGGCCATGGAAAGGGTTTGATTGGAAGGGACATCTAACCCACCCTAACCCACTCTCACCTCGGAGTACTGCATCCTTCAACCATCCTTCTGCTGATACCAGCATAGGAGAGAGTTTCCCCCACCCACAATTACAGCAGCGTAGGTGAGAAGAGAGCTGAGGAGACTTCGTGCCAGCAAAGCAGCGGGTCCAGATGGAATATTGCCACAACTGCTGAAGGCCTGTGCGCTGGAACTGGGGAGTCCTCTACAGCGCATCTTCAACCTGAGCCTGGAACAGGGGAGAGTCCCGAGGCTTTGGAAAACATCTTGTATCACCCCAGTCCCAAAGGTATCATGTCCTAGTGAACTGAATGACTTCTGGCCTGTCGCTCTGACGTCACATGTGATGAAGACCATGGAGCGGCTGCTGCTTTACCACCTGAGGCCACAGGTTCGCCACACCCTCGACCCTCTGCAGTTCTCATACCAGGAGAAGGTGGGGGCGGAGGATGCCATCATCTATACGCTACACTGATCCCTCTCCCATTTGGACAGAGGCAGTGGTGCTGTAAGAATTATGTTTTTGGACTTCTCTAGCACCTTCAACACCATCCAACCTCTGCTCCTTAGGGACAAGCTGACAGAGATGGGGGTAGATTCACACCTGGTGGCATGGATCGTGGACTATCTTACAGACAGATCTCAGTATGTGCGTCTCGGGAAATGCAGGTCTAACATTGTGGTCAGCAACACAGGAGCGCCGCAGGGGACTGTACTTTCTCCGGTCCTGTTCAGCCTGTATACATTAGACTTCCAATACAACTCGGAGTCCTGCTACGTGCAAAAGTTCGCTGACAACACTGCTATTGTGGGCTGTATCAGGAGTGGGCAGAAGGAGGAGAATAGGAAGCTAATCAAGGACTTTGTTAAATGGTGCGACTCAAACCACTTACACCTGAACACCAGCAAGACCAAGGAACTGGTGGTGGATTTTAGGAGGCCCAGGCCCCTCATCCCGTGATCATCAGAGGAGACTGTGTGCAGAGGGTACAGACCTATAAATACCTGAGAGTGCAGCTGGATGATAAATTGGACTGGACTGCCAATACTGATGCTCTGTGTAAGAAAGGTTAGAGTCGACTATACTTCCTTAGAAGGTTGGCGTCCCTCAACATCTGAAATAAGATGCTGCAGATGCTCTACCAGACGGTTGTGGCGAGTGTCCTCATCTACGCGGTGGTGTGCTGGGGAGGCAGCATAAAGAAGAAGGACGTCTCACACATGGACAAACTGGTGAGGAACGCAGGCTCTATTGTAGGCAAGGAGCTGGACAGGCTGACATCCGTGGCAGAGCGACGGGCGCTAAGCTGGCTCCTGTAGAATCTACTGCATCCACAGAACAGTGTCATCTCCAGGCAGATGAGCAGCTTCAGCGACAGACTGCTGTCACTGTCCTGCTCCACTGACAGACTGAGGAGATCGTTCCTCCCCCACACTATGCGACTCTTCAATTCCACCTGGGGGTAAATGTTAACATTATTCAAAGTTATTGGCTGTTTTTAACCTGCATTTTTATTACTCTTTAATTTAATATGTTTTTTGTATCAGTATGCTGCTGCTGGATAATGTGAATTTCCCCATGGGATTAATAAAGTATCTATCTATCTAACCTGGACCATCTCTTTACCTTAATTAGAATCTTGGCAGGGACATGGGAGTATGCCCAATTGGTCTACATGTGTCTTGTGGACTTAAAGGAGGTGAATGACTGTGTTCCTCAAGGGATTCTCTGGAGGGTACTGGGGCAGTATGGGTTTCAAAGGCCCTTAATAAGGGCTATTCAGTCCCTGTATAATCAAAGTCACAGCTGCAACCGCATTGCATACTCGGAAAAACAAATTAAACATTCCCGGTGGTTGTTTAACTCTGATAGGGTTGTTTTGGTCTTCTACCTTATTTGTGATTTTAATGGATAGAAAATCAATACGCAGTCGGGGAGGGGAGGCTGTCCAGTTCAGTGGACTTGGAACTGCATCACTGCTTTTTGCAGACAATGTGGTCCTCTTGGCTTCATCAGACTTTGATCTCTAGCAGACATTGGGATGGTTTGCAGCCAAGTGTGAAACAGCAGGGATAAGGATCAGCACATCCAAATTTGAAACCATGGTCCTCAGTAGGAAAAAGGTGGAGTGTCCTCTCAGAGTGGGAGGTGAACTATTGCCTTAAGTGGAGCTGTTTAAGTATGTTGGGGTTTTGTTCATGAGTGTGGGGGAGAGATGAAGAGATCAACGGACAAACAGGGGCAGCAAGTGCAGTTATGCAATTGCTATACCGATCCCTAGTGGCTATTTAAATGTTGAAAACATCCCAATCTGAACTGCATTAAGAGAACATTAAATAATTTATTACATTTTTTCAGCTGATGAAAATGGAAAAATCTACTATATAATAAAATACTAAGGTCTCTGTGTGTGCCCAGTCCCTCAAAACAGTTTGATTGGTCAGTTTGGCTTTGGTGTTGCAAATAAAAGAGAAAATGCAAGTGTGAGACATACAAAAAGGAGTAGATGTAGAAGGCACTCTGATAGTCAGCTTCAAAGACAGGAAGTATTAAAGAAGACAGGAGGTGAGCAAGGTGACTCAGAACAACAGGAGCATTAGAAGTAGGCTGTATGAAAACATGCTCAAAGGCACCACTCAAGAGAGCTTCAGACACATGAGTATATGGTGGTAAGGTGCTGAAGGAACACATAGGATAAGAGATATCATCCATCCATTTTCTAACCCGCTGAATCCGAATACAGGGTCACAGGGGTCTGCTGGAGCCAATCCCAGCTAACACAGGGCACAAGGCAGGAACCAATCCAGGGCAGGGTGCCAACCCACCGCAGGACACACACAAACACACCCAGCACACACTAGGGCCAATTTAGAATCGCCAATCCACCTAACCTGCATGTCTTTGGATTGTGGGAGGAAACCGAGCCCGGAGGAAACCCACGCAGACACGGGGAGAACATGCAAACTCCACGCAGGGAGGACCCGGGAAGCGAACCCAGGTCTCCTAACTGCGAGGCAGCAGCACTACCACTCCGCCACCGCGCCGCCTAAGAGATATCAAGTAGTTTTAAATGTATTTTATTACCTGACTTTGACAGGTAGTGTTGATCACATAGGAATAAAAAAGAGAAGAATTTTAAAGGGATGATAATCAGTTTGCTTAATCGGCCATATACTAAATGCTGCCAACAAAGTAGTGTCACAATTGGCGTTTGTATTAATTTTTTGGTCTGCATTTAAGAATTCTTTGGGTGCTGACTCTTGAGTGGTTATTATTTTCTTCCAGAAACTCTTTGGATTAGTATTATTGGTATAAAATTAGCTTTTAAAGAGTTGTGGTGTACATATACAGACATTCTGACTGTAATTGCTGATCTTGTTGCCGAATCATGTCAATTTAAAAAACTGAACATCAAACACCATTATACATTTACCAACCCAACTTCCAGCGCAGTCACACTAGCCTCTTTTTGTGAGGACCAATAATAAGCTGCCTGATGGAGCCAGCACTGTACGAAGGGTTAACAGGTACTGATTCAGCCCTTTTTTTTGTTTTTCAATTCTGTCATGGTACATAAAACATTAATCATCAGACAGACTAACTTCTCTCCTGTTTCCTTGTCATTGAATTAAAATGAACTTAGGATGAGCACTTACTGGCTATCAGCTTTCATGCACACCAAGCCTGCCACTATGACTAAAGAAAAAAATCAAATGTTTAATTTTACAGGAGTGCACCAACGTCTACCTAACTTGCTAAGATTATATAAATCACTGTAAAAGTTGTCTAACATGACATGATTTTAACTAAATTCTAGCGCGATTAACATTTTTGGGTTGAAAAGCGTTGATTAAAAACCAAGGCTATTCTAGGGTGAAAGATGGATGATGTAGAAGGCATTTGAGTAAGTAAACAAAAATGAATACAAATGTTTTATGTTTAGGTCTGGTTGAAATAGAGCCTTCAGTCTGAATGTAAAGTGGGGCAAACCTTTTAATTTTAGGGACTGAAGTGGGCTAAAATTGCCTTCAGATATATTACCTACACAGTCAAAAGAATTAGAAAAAGTAAAGACCAATCTATTTCTGTATTTTACTGAAGTACAGTATCAAACGATTATAACCCTTGCAACAATGAACGGCTGTAACTTCTTTTTAACAAGCTTATAAAAAATAATTAAAATTATTATACTTTATTGTAAGGTAATTTTTTGTATTTGTATTTTTATTCAGATTAAAAAACAAGTAAATTCAAAAGTACTGTCTTTCAGTTTTCTGTGTAGAAGGGCAATATATTATATCACAGAGTAAGTTAAAAACATAACACAGCTTTTCATATATTTATCTGTGTCAGACAAATGCATTTGTTATAGCTTCCTGGGGTGGTCCTGAATCCTTCCTCCACAACAGATTAGAAAAATCCCTTGTTGCTATTTATGAACTTGTCCTAGAATGACTTGCTTTTTATTTTAAACCCTCAGTAAAAATGTGTTTTCTTGAAACAGCAGCACAAATGCATCTCTATGACAACAACATACTGCCCTGTATGTAGTCATATTGAAAATGTAGTACGATAATACAAGGTTCTTTTAAGAAAAGTAATTTTTACGGCCAGATGCATCGATTTATCTCCATAAACAATTGCTTTAAAAATAAAAATGTTTAATAGTAAAGATTTAGTCCATTGAAAACGAAAAACTGTTTTTGATCATACCAAACAACAAAGTGTTAGGAACATCTTTAATGGATCAGTAGCCAAATGGCTGTGTGTTTCCATAACAACTAGAACTGAAAACTGCTTGATGTTTCAAAAAATGGAGCCAAATGCCTTAACATTTTCCCAGCTGTCTGAAAACACAACAGTTACATTGCTATATTAGTAGAATACATTTTCACATGAAAACAGCCAAGACCAACACTGAATTCCTCACAATAAATATTGAAAAATAACCTTGGCTTTGCAGCCCACTCAATACCATTCATAAGCACAAATTGTCCGAACACTTGACTATTCAAAAAGACAAAGATGTTTTACATAATGCTCAATGTTATCGTCCAAGAAACAGGTGCCCATTAAATAGTGGTCAACTGACCTTAAACCCCTAGAATAAGACTGACTACTCAAAACCTGTCTTCCTGTAGATGCCTTTCAGAAAATAAATAATAATAAGTTATACATAAAGCTCTTCATCCTATACAGTTTAACTTTTTGGTTTAAAGCCATCCAACATTTTCTAGATTGGTGGTAGATTCAAGGTTTCCTTCGTTTCTGCTTTAGTGGTGGGAGTGTATGATGGAGTAATTTAGAGACTGTTTTTCAATTCTTGTTGACAACTTCATTTGGTGCAGTTTAGAAAGGACAGGATTGAGAGACACTGTTTCATGGCTGGAGGTGCTGGCAGTGTTCTTGTTTGGAACCTCGGGCCTTTCCTTGTAGGTGCAGTGAGGTAGAGGATGCAGACTAGGCTCAGGGGTTTTTATGGTTATGATTGGGAGGGCAGCACTGTAGGATGTTTATGGTGCTGGCAATGACTATTGCATAATGGCTATGCCTTGATACTGCTTAATCTTTCCTTGTCTGCACTTTCCAGTCATAACTTTTATTTTCTTTCTTTAATCTCTTTTATTACTGAATCTTGTTAATAAATTCTGATGCATAGCTGTTGGTGAAACATCTTGCACATCATCTGGACATCACTTCAAAAGAGGTCCACCGAATTAAAAAGCTAATTAAAAGGACAAGCTCAGTTATAGGATGCATTCTGAACACCCTGGGGGTCGTAGCAAAGAACAGAATTAAAACAAAACTAAGTGCCATTTTGAATAATGCTGCACATCTTCTTTGTGACACACTAAGTAATTTTAGCTAACAAATTATTTAGCAGAAGTGTGTCAAGAAACATTACAGGGGCTCCTTTATACCAGCAGCAATACACCTGCATAATGTCTCACCGTGACTGTCAAGTCAGAAGTTTTCTTTTTAACTTTCTTGCTTTGAAGTCATTCTGGTGTGTGTATAGACCAAAATGTGTGTGTATTTATTTACTTGCTTATCTGCCTATTCATGTATTTACTTATAGTACTAGGGTGTTGTACTGTGTTAGCCATTATGAATGTAGAGAAAAGCCAAGCAAAATGACACCTTTTATTGGCTAACTAAAAAGATTACAATATGCAAGCTTTCGAGGCGACTCAGGCCCCTTCTTCAGGCAGAAGAAGGGGCCTGAGTCGCCTCGAAAGCTTGCATATTGTAATTTTTTTAGTTAGCCAATAAAAGGTGTCATTTTGCTTGGCTTTTCTCTACATGTATTTTCTTAAAAGAGCTTCTGTAAAAAGCCAAATTTCCCCCTGGGGAAAAATAAAGTTGTATCTATGTATCCATCCATCTATCTACTTTTACAGACATTGCTCCACATACCCACACTACCCACTTCTCATTTCTCACTTAATGCAGAGAAGGCTTCAAAACAAAGTAAGATAAAGTTCATTTGGCACATCCTAAATTTCAACAGATTTGAGGAGGGGTACATAAACTTCCTTTCTCCTTTGTTGTACTTTTTATCAATTTGGCATTTCCAAACCTTCTCACACTAAAGAATATTGTACCCGTTACTTTGCGCCCTTTCACTATTATATTTAAAAGCTTTACCATGATTATTCCTGTTAATGTACATGATAAGCATCATAAAATTTCCCTTTATGTAGTTGCTTTTTTTGTGGGGGGTTATGGGAAGGATTAATGCCCCCACGTTTCTCAGTCTGTTTAGTTCTTATATGGCCTTGTCAAGGTAGAAATGATCTATTCCACATTTGCTGTTCTTCTAAATCCCCCATGTCATCATTCTGTTTTCCCCAGTTCTTTCTCTTGGTGAGTTCTGTTCAAAATGTCCACTTTAACATATGCCTTCAAAAAAAAAAACATATGCCTTCAATTGTTGTTTCCAATTTTAATTCATGACACACAGCTTTTCGATTTAGACTGAAAAATGAATATCGCCTCTTATTTTTATTATTACGTATGATGCTCTCTCTTTACAATCTGAGGTCAGATCATTATCCCAATTCACTTGAAATGATATAAGACCTTCTGCGAAACACTTTACCCTGCTTCCTAGCAGACTAGATGGTGGAGTCTCTGCCCAACTTGGAAAACTATCACTAGGCAGTTGACCTGGTGTTCCTTACATCCCTTTCTGATCTTCCATTTACCTTTTTGAAATTAAAGCTAATCTTCATATTTTGGCCCATTTATTTTTTATATCCTTGACACAATGTGATTCTTGGCAAATCTATTCGATTACCAGTTTGGGCACATTAAGGCACTATAAAGCTGGGTTACATCTTTGACAATTCAGAGGTTTGGATAAATTCTCTGAAGTTCAAATTTTCTATTTCTTCCTTCTTTTTCTTTTATATTCAACTTAGATCAATACTCATAAAAAATGTGTTCTAGTATCCTTTTCACTTTCCTCCCACCCTCTTTATAATGTGTCCTTCCCCCTGTCAACCTGAATAAATCCAGTAGCAGTCTTATACTTGTACACCTTAGTATGTGAAGCTTACCTGAGGCCTTTGCTATTACATTCACTGTTTTGCTCCTCAGTGTATAAAACTTCTTTACACTTTTTGTACTGTTTCTCACTTTCTTCCACTGCTATGATTTATTTAAGACTATAGATTTCTTATCTTTCAGTTTGGATTTATATTCTGTTCATTTTAATTCAACTATAATCAAAGAACCACACTGACCTTCTCTATCTAAAGGTCGAACATGTTGAATCTTCCTAACTAACCATGCTTATGTTCTAATAACCAGATAAAAAAAAATCAGTACAGCATCACAGCACAACTGTGAAGCTGTTCTGCTCTGGGTATGATTTACTAATGTTAGCAGACTCTGAGCAAATCAGTTCTATTAGATCTCAGTGCAGCATGTTCTACTGTCAACTACAATACTTCACTATCCAGACTGCAGAGTAACCTGACTCTGGCACTGTTCTCCAGTGTTTTAAATCCAATGCAACTGGCAGACAACTTTTACCATATTATTCATAGCTTTGGATTAGGTTATCATTTTTATATGACTGATAGTCAAATATATTTCAATGTTAAATATAGCTCTTCATTAGAGCTCTTTCAGCTTATTATCTGGCCTTGAAGAAATTAAATATAGGACTAGAATTTTTGCGCAACTGCAACAAGGAATAACTCATGCTATTTTTGAAAAAGGCCTGTGTTAGGAAAATGAACTTCTTCATATTCATTCTGAGTGATATTTTCATTTATTCATTAATTGAATTCCTTAATTGCAAGAAAGCGCAGATGACCTAACTCTAAAAATCACATTATCATGACTATTGTACATTTTTTACAATCTGTGAAACACGTTGAGCATTTTCTTGTTATTATTATTATTATTATTAATATACAGTAGAAATGTGATTTCTCCCCTGCCCTTTTCCTGGCACATTAGTCTCATAAAAAATTCCTTCTCTTCTAAAAATCCTTTTTATCAGCATATCCAGTTTAAAATTTACATGTGGTCTTTATTTTACTGCTCTCAAACTTTATGCAATGGGCTTGACAGGACAGCTGTTACCTCTCTTCTATGAATTCTTTTGGAGTCTTTCCATAAATGTTCTGGGGCTGTCCCTGTTTACTACTTTTTGGTCTACTTGGTTGGCTTTCTGTAATTTCTACTTATATCCCACCTTACCTACTTTTCTTATTTTTCTTTATTCAATAAGAGTTTATTCTCATTTTTATAACTTCTAAAAGCTGCCTTTAGAAATCCACTGATCATACTATTTCAACTTATTTCAATTCAAACTTTCATTGGCAGGAATCAGTGGATCCTCTGGTTTCTGCAGTCAAACGTAGCAGGCTATGGTGTAAATGCTTAAGAAATGCAAAATGTATGATTTTCTTTTTTTCTATTTGTATGTTTTACATACCCTCTTCTCTGTACTTTCTCCCAGACATGTGTGGCTATCTTTATTTACTGCAGCGTTCCATGATGACTACTTGCATGGCAGCGCCTAAGGGTAGCTGGTGAGTGTGTGTTTAGGGGTGATTTCTCGTCTATTTTAAACTTTGAAAAAAAAATCACTGAAAATTTCCACTTATACTTGTGGGTTTCAAAAAAAAAATTGTATATTATATTAAGCTTCAATACTACCATCTCAGTAGTGCCACGCAGATTTTCAAAAACTTTAATAAAAAAAAACTTTCCTTATCAAAAACCATAACCTACAGTATGATCAAAACACATAAAAGAGCAGGTAAGGGCAGAAGCAGTAGTAACAGCACTATAATTCTAAAGTTTAATACAGAAGAAGACACAACTGTAATTTAAATATTACTAATATCTAAGAAAATCAAGAACATTTAAATAACCCTATTATGAATATGCATATTATCTAAACAGTGTAATACATTAAATTACAGACTCATTGAATACACAATCTGAATACTGTATCAAGAAAAATATTCTTGAAAATAATCATCACAGATGAATATGCCGGAATCTTAAAATAATTTTCACAGCCACTACTATTTGTTCCACATCAAATTTTTTATACAGTCCATGCTATCTAGTATTTTACACTAATACTCAAACTCCAGAAAATGTGCCATTATACATAGAACTGTTACAAACATTTGTTTCTATTATAAATGAAAAAAGTAACAATATGGTTATATATTGTTTAGTATCCAGTATGTTGTGCAGCATACAGTATGTGTTTTAGACAGGTAGGTCATTTTGATTATTGAACATGTGTTCACTTCCTACAGCCACAGTAAACTAATATAGCCCAATTATACTGATATCTTAAACAAAAGTGATCATATCAGACAGACCTACTGGGGAACATTCTGCTGTTGATCCATAGACGTCATGTCACATACATACAAAAAATGTTTCCCTTTTTACTATCTTGGAACCTTATCATAGCCAGGAAACAAGAAAGAATGCAAAATAGCTAATTGACTGTTCAAATTTATGTAAGGATGTGGGGTTATGCCAGTGATCAATGCCCACTTCTTACTACATTTACTCTAAACAAATGTTCAAATTTCTAAGATAACAAGTGATGCATTGAAATACTGTACATTTTTTAAATTTTCAAGGTGTAATATTATGTACATTCATAATGTTCTACCAAACACATTATAGGAATAATGTCTAATTTTAATACCAAGAGAATCCTGGAAATTAAAAATAGATTACAGAACTGAAACAAATTTGGCTAATAAAGACAACAAAAATATTTAAGTTCTCTGTAAGTTCTTATATTTATTCAATATTGGTTCAACATTTTGTACTGAAAGGGGCAAATTAGTCTGGAAAATATCTACTAAAATTATTTCAGAATTTTGGTATCTGAGCAATATGGAAAGATTGAAGGAAGAAAATCAGATGAACACTAGCTGTTACTTGAAATAATTTATTCAATAAGATAATGAGGACCTATAAATGCAAACTGGTTAAGAGTACATTTTATACAAATGTTACAAGCTGCTTCACACATGGTAAAATTGAAATTATATTTGTGTTATGTCTCTAATAAACTAGACCTAAAAGATAGGCTGTTATATGTTCTGAATGTTAATTAGATGTCAAAGCCAGCAATTCATGATGAACATAATAAATTGTGTGGTATTATATTCAGCAAATCATTACCAGTCAAATCAGCTGAAAACTCACCAATGGTGGTAATGTCCAGGTGAAGTATTTTTTAAAAAAACCTTAACTATCTTTCTCTTTCATATTAATTACAAGATCGCACAAAAAGAATTTGTTTCCAAGTATTAGAAGGGAAAAAAATCTTAATAATGAAAATGGAGCTCACCAAAAACTGTACAACTGCTTATTTCCATACCTACAGTTTCTTTAATTTCTATCACAAATAAAGAAATGCAAAACCAAGGATCTTGATTCTAATTAGGTACCTGAAGCAGCAAGAAATTTTATTATGATATACAGTATTCATCCCATCATTTTTTGAACACTAAATCCACATTTATTTATCTTTAGTGTTCCTTAGCAACAGATTAAGATAACACATTTATCCCTCTTGTTATTTACGTTGTGGTTTCCTAGCAATGGATGAAATCAACCTATGGACCTCTATTGTTCAGTTACTGCCAATGGAAAAAAAATACCTTGATTTCATACAACATTAGAAAATGTATAGTTATATCATATATTCTTAATCTTTTCAGAGTCACTGATAACCTTGATAACCAATGAACAAATGATGAGATCAAATTACATCATCTACTAAATAATACATAATGGTCAGATGTTTAATATTCTGCTAATTTTTTTACTTCTTTATGAAGACAACAAACCACAGAATATACATGATATGTGTGTTTTTTTATTTTGAAATTATTGCAGCAAGTAAAACTCCTCTAACTACATGTGTTCTGGGAGGACGTTTCTGGGCTTTTTACAGAAATTGGTTCAGGCTTGTCTGGGCTAGGGAGTGAACAAATGCACTTAAGGCACCAACATAAACAGTAACTGGCTGACAGGTTGGCTGTTTTTTTCTACAACAAAAAGGGGTACTTTGGCCAATGAGGGCAAAGTGGTAATCACCCTACTCTGCATGTTTCTAGTCCCACAAATTAGGGCATACTGAAGAAATGTTTAGTTATCTATCCAAAAAAGCAACTGAAATCCTCTGAAGAAAAGGTATTAATACTGCGGATGGTGCAAAGAATTACACTAAGCCCAACATACAGAACATTACCAGACTCCTTAAATTCAATTCTGCAGAAGACTATACCAGCAGCAGTTGGCACCTGGTGGGAAACAGTTCCAGACAGTGGGCTAGTCTATCACAGGTCTCACTCACAAAAAAAAACATCCATTAACCCATACTTGGATAAGGTAAATTTTGAATCTTCAATTAATATAACACAACCTATTCGATCCAACCCTGAACAGGGTGCCATCGCATCGCAACAGATACTTACAAACATACACCCACACTCACATGATGTTAGTTTCAAATCTCCAATTGATTTAACATGTACATCTTTGAGATGTGACAGAAAAGCTGAGAATCCACAGAAAAACTCACACAGATACAAATGAAATCTCCACAAATTATGATCAAGCACAGGTCTCATAACCACGGTGACCTCATTTCATGATAAATGTGATTATCATTGATATCCTTCAGACATCATCTACAACTTACAGGCAGCCTTCCGCCCAGTAACCGTGACGATAATCATTTAAACTTACAAGTAACCACTTCACAATGTCACTGCTGCTTAAACAAAAGATGGGGAAAACAATGATAACTAGATTTGCTATCATTATTTATGTACTTAAGGCAAATAATATGACCTTCTCAGCTATAATAAAAACAAACATGTGTAGGCTTCTTTCATACAGTGTTCAGAGAATGCATTGAAACAGACATTCAGTTACATCAAATCCTAACTTAAAAATTATAACAAGGAACTTGAACATCTATAAAGTTTGAGGCAAAATGTACAAATTTACTCCAGCACACTTTACTACACTCTATCTCATTTACTTTTTACTCTGCCTATCCCTAGCAATAGTGCAGTGTAAATTAATCTATGTGCGAGCTGAGTTAATACACAGCAGACTTAGTAACCATACTCCCACAAGAGCAAAATAGTATACAGCTTCCTGGATGTAAGAACCACCTAAGGAATGTCTTCTACAAAATTACAAAAAAATAAAATTAGTGGCCACACTCAATTTTACCAAAAATATATAACATTACTGCAGTAGGCTGGCTCTCTGCCTGGGGTTTGTTTCCTGCCTTGCGCCCTGTGTTGGCTAGCATTGGCTCCAGCAGAACCCCGTGACCCCGTAGTTAGGATATAGCAGGTTGGATAATGGATGGATGGATGGATATATAACATTATCAAACCCATTCAAATTTGGAGTGGCATGTTTTACTAACCAAGCAGTCATCTTATTTGGGTAAAATGATAGGAACTGAAATGCAATGCCAAGTCTCCATTATTTTAAATGATTATAGACCCATTCCTTAAACTGATATGGTATTTGTGTATGATCACATTTAGAAAATAAAACTGACTAAACATTTCTGAAAATAAAATTAAAATTATATCAGGTATTACACTACTTTATAGATTTATAGTTTAAATGGGAACAACATTGATGTGTTTATTCTTTTGTTTAACCACTTGGTGATAATGGTTAGTGAAAAGACCTCAAACGGTCCGACACCTTGCTGAGTCAGCTTGATCACAATGCATTTTGCATTTCTACTACTTGAAAAAGCAGTGAGTGAAAATACAGTATGGTGGAGAAAACTGTTCAGCAGAGGAGAATTAGGTTGAAACCATCTACAGTAGATGCAATTCTCTTCTTTTACATCTCATATTAAAATGTGATTGCCATGTAATTAGTGCATGGCTGAATGGGAAGGAGCAAGTGGTGGGCATGATTAGACATCTTTTAACTGTATTCTCTGTAGTGAATGAACTTCAGTGATGCATCATATACTAGTACTTCTGAATTCTGCAAAGTGTCTTTCAAGTTCAAACACAACCTTAAAGAGCAATATAAAACAGAGCTGCAGACACACAAAATGCTGCTCTACTGTAAGGCATATAAATGCCAGGACTCAGAAGCATTATAGAGCAATTTTATGAAAAAGCCTCTTTTTACCTGGTATATGTCTGCAACTGTCATTTTAATGGCCTTATAAAAAATAAAATAGAGAAAAAATACTCCAAGACACTGCTACAGAAGATATAAGTAGACAGTTAAGCAGTCCAGAAGGAAGGAAACAGGAGAAAGAAAAGCATTACCCTACCATTTTTACCTACTGTTTTATAAACAAAGTTGTGTCAAAGCTTAAAGGTCAACAGTGTGCTCCTTTGTATCACACTGTTAGGCCGATGGTTGCATACAGCATATTAAGAGCTTCTGAGTGAAAATATATATACCATTTATAAACTATAGGAAATGTTCTTGCAGCATCCCAGAACCAAGAATAATGCAGAGGGCAGGAAAAATATAAAGTGGTGTCTTCTATTAGGTAACACCAAATATAAAAAAGAGTGATAAACACAGGGCATTGTAAAAAGTACAAAAGGAGACATGAAACAATAACATTTGCAACCTTTAAGGTCTGCTTTTATTCAAGTCCGTATCTACTAACTTCTGTAGTTTGCCCACAACTGTCCAACACTGTAACAAAATAGTGGCCTGCTAATATTACTCTCAACCTTGGCTTCTCTTCCTCCTAACAGTCAAGCAATTGTGCCAAACCCACCTCTGGCTGGAGTGTTACTTATAAAGCCACATCTGAGGACAGATATCCCCCCCTAAAATTACTATGGACATCCTCACAGAGCTCCCCCTGGCAGCTGCGCCTGTTTTACACCTTTCCATAATATAAAATGTTCTACACAAAAACGTTTTCGCATGAGCCTGACATTGTAATTTAAAGGTGCTTGGTAGATTTGTCGTAAGAGGTCACTAGTTGGTACAAGGAGACTTCAGCCATGAACATAAAGCTTTCATTATAAAATGTCAGGACTGGCCATGTATTTATTTGTAATTTATACGAAGAAAACACTTAACTTGAATACAATTTTGCACAGAAAATGTATGTATATCATGTATGGGAAGAAGTAACTTGAACTTGAAAAATACCACACTTACCCTTTAAGCAAACTTATAACCACTAACCTTTTTCAAATTCTAAAAACAAGAAGTTTAAAATGTTAGTGCTCTTAAACTCATTATTTGAGACAACTTCCTACTTTCATAGAAAACAAAACGCACATATGTTTCAAACGTGAAGCTTGCCCATAAAGTAAGGTGGCTGCTACACACTAACATACTGTATCTGAAAATGATGCAAGATCCTAGGAACAGTTGTCACATGAGAGCAAACTTTCTAAAATCTTCAAGAATTCAATTCAATCAATAACCAAATGTAAACTGAACAACAGAACAAACTGATTAGTAATGTCAGATTTTTAAGCATGAACATGGAATGCAATTAAACCAGATTTCTTCTGAACTCTGACCCTGGTATCACGAGGTACTATGGCATCACTGTGTCAAAATGTTTATTTAAAGAGACAGGCATTCCTGGTAGCCCCTAGGTAGCCTGTCCTCCAAAATACTGTATGCAGTACCAGTCCAATTATATTGTACTTTACCACCTTGTCACAACCCACCAAATACAACAAACTTATATCCATGTAGTGTCAGAGCCAATCTTCCCTTCTTATACTTATTTAGTTTCTGGCAATGTCCTCTTCCTACACTGGCAGAATATACAACTTTCCTTCCAGTGAGATCTTTTCACAATTTCTTAAGGCAAAAACTGTCTAGTCCTACCACATTTTCTACAGCATCTAATGTTTTGTGTATAATGGCATAGTGGTACAGCAATCAACGCTGTTACCACACTGATCAAGTGTTCAGGGCTCAAACACATGTCCAAACTGTTATCCATTTAGAATTTACACTTTATTTCTGCATCTGCATTGTATTTCTATGTGGTACTGCAGTTTTCTTTCCAGATGCTCAAAAACATGCGAGTTTGGTTCCATGGCCCCATTTTGAAATGTACACGAGCGGGCCCTGAAACAGACTGATGTTTTATTAAAGAGTCATCTTTCCTGTTGTTGCAAGGATAGATTAAAGCTGCCACAACACTAAACACAGCAAAGCAAGATTTAGAATGCTATGTTATCTCACACTTATGCTACCAGGCCATTTTGAAGGACTAAAAAAAAACAACAGCAAGTGGTTGCATAAGCACAGAA
Organism: Polypterus senegalus; assembly: GCF_016835505.1. Lineage (NCBI taxonomy): Eukaryota > Metazoa > Chordata > Cladistia > Polypteriformes > Polypteridae > Polypterus > Polypterus senegalus. The sequence goes on from NC_053156.1 coordinate 263,170,513, forward strand.
AAAAATATTTTATTCATTACTCAGAAATAAAAGACAAAGCAATACTTCACATTCAAATCAAAAATCAAGGACAATTGGACAATTTCAGTCAGCATTTAGGTTGCTCTGAGTTTCTAAACTTATTAATAATCTGCTGAAAACTTTCAAACAGTAAAGTATTATTTTCAGAATTGCCATTTTACTAGGGATCTTAAATTTTAAGTGCTGCCCTACATATTGTGTTTTTTACCGATGAATACTCATATACACTTGCAACCTCTATAACATGCACGTAAATTAGTGCTTGTCCAAGCAGTAAATTAACACATACTTATATGTAAAATATAACACTGTTATAATGTGTACAGTAGTTACACTATAGTTAGAGTGATAGTTGCTGACTAATTACAGCTTAACTATACCATAATAAGGAATACAATGTAAAGTGCTACAAATCTTTCCACTGCACTGGTGTATGTACTGAATTCACACCCACATGGTGAAAAATAAGCAAGGTAACACAATCCTCGTTGTTAAATGTTGTGGTGGTAGCATCATGTTGTACGAATGCTATTTAGCAGCAGGGACTGGCAACCTGATCAGAGCTGATGGGGAGGTGAATGTTGAACAATGCCTAAAAAAGAAAACCTATTTCCTCTGCAAGAAAGATTAAACTGGGAAGGAACAACAATGGAGTTGCAGAAGAGAAGTCCTTATGTGGCCCATGCAGAGTTTTGACTTTAACCCCATCGAACATTAGTGGCAAAATCTAAAAATTGATGCCCAATGCAACTCCCCAGTAATCAGAAACAGTGTGGGCAATTGTGCACTGAAGTAAAAGGAAATCTTACTCCATCACATTGTACAAAATTAGTAGAGACATTCAAAAATACTATTTGCTGTAATATCTGTTCAACCAACTACTAAATTGGGGACAAATGCTAACAAACTGTTGATATTTCATGTTTAGCATTTCATGTTTTAATTGTTTACATTTTTTCTTTCTTTTTGGGACAGCACTATGAGAAGGCGTGTTCTTTTTCTTCTTCTTCTTTTGGCTGCTCCAGTTAGGGGTGGCTATAGTAGATCATCTTCTTGCATATCTTCCTGTCCTCTGCATCTAACTCTGTTACACCCACCACCTTAATGTCCTCTCTCACAACCTTCTCTTAGGCCTTCCTATTTTCCTCTTACCTGGCAGCTCCATCCTTAACATCCTTCTCCCAATATACCCAGCATCTCTCCTCTGCACATGTCCAAACCAATGCAAACTCACCTCTCTGACATTGTCTCTCAGCCATCCAACCTGAGTTGACCTTCTAATATACTCATTTCTAATCCTGTCCATCATTATCACACCCAATGCAAATCTTAATATCTTTAATTCTGCCACCTTCAGCTCGGTATTGTTTTTTTTGGACAGTGCCACTGTCTCTAACCCATATAACATACTGGTCTCACTACCATCTTGTAGATATTCCCTTTCACTCTTGCAGGTGCCTGTCTGTCACAAATCACTTCTGCCACTCTTATCCACCCATTCCAACCTGCCTGCACTCTCTTTTTCACTTCTCTTCCATGTTCCCCACTCTCCACTATGAAAAGGTGTGTTTATTCAGAAATACAAATTCCAGGTCAAATTGATCAAAATCCAAGGTAATCTTAACCATTTATATGGAAAAAAAGGGTTGAAGCCTGAATACATTTTCAAAGTACTGTATGTTGCAAAGGGGCAGGTGTACATTTCTATATATAGTACATATTGTTTTTATACGTATTCTGTTTTTATGTACTTATTAACTGCATCATGTACATTTAGATTTGTATCTCAGCATTATTACATTCTAGGAGAAAAACTTCAGTGTTTGTAAGTTATATAAATATTACAACTCTTTCATGTCAGTACATTACACTAGACAATAGTGCCCCTTTTTGCCAGTTTTATTCACCTCAGCCAATAAATCTTGCATATCTTGCACATACTGTACAATAAGAGGTTTGGAGTATTGTTGGATGAAAACTGAAACAAAAATGCTGATGATATGACACCTTACTATTACTGAACAGCAATTATCCATCCATCCATTTTCCAACCCGCTATATCCTAACTACACGGTCACGGGGGTCTGCTGGAGCCAATCCCAGCCAACACAGGGCGCACGGCAGGAAACAAACCCAGGGCAGGGTGCCAGCCCACCGCAGACTGCAATTATTATGCCCACAAATATTCAATGCAGTGGACGGGCCACACAAAATGTTTGATTATGAACTATTTGAACAAGATTGAACTATTTCTTATTAATGTCAACATGGGTAAGCTTGCATCTGATTGGTTCTGATTGTTTTCCATCAGTTCATACACAGAACAGTTACAATAACAGAACTGTTTAAGGATCATTTCAGACTTCAGTAATCTAAAGAATTTACTAAACAAGACCTTGCCAATTGGTCATTTCCCCATCTAACAATAGCTAAACAAAATTATTTAAATTTGTTTGCAAAAATTTATAACACTAGATGTTACTATAATGGTGTTTATTTGGAATATAAAGAAATGATTATTCATAGGTCCAAAGCAGAAGGAGATCATTACCTAAATTTCAGTTGTACCACTGGGCAGCAAATACATGTGCTTTCAGACTGTGACATTAATCAGATAGCAGTGAAATCATACATACATATATTGTGGTATTACAAGCTAGAACTATGGCAGCTACAGATGTTCTTGTAAAATAACTTTATAAAGAACAATAAAAAAAAGTTAAAACAAAACATTAAATAAATTATTGCTTCAAATGATTACTGTTGCATAACATTCCTGTAAAACATTTCTTTGGACAGACTCTAATTAAATATTTCAAGAGAAATTACTGCAAACTAGTATTACTGACCCACATTTTATTCTATACCCACTATTTTTTGTTTCTTTTTAGTGTTATGTTAGAAATAAAACTAAATTTTCATTTGCAGTTTAACTGGTCTCGCTGAAGCCAGATGTAATATTATATAAATCTGGAAACCACCATGAGTGAATTGTGCTTAAAACTGGATGAGAACCATCAGGTAACTCACTGAGTGCCACATTTCTAAACCAATCTAACTCAGTGGAAAGTGGTGATTTTGAACTGCAAAGATCAGAGGTGCTCTCATTAACCTGGTCTGACAGACAGCAAACTTCTGATTATGATATACAGTTTATAGTCAAAAGGTCTACTAAAAAATCTATTAGATATATAAATATGTGTTGCGTGTGCAGAGAGCACATTGCATGTTTTAAAAATAAGCATAACCTGTTTTAGAAATAAACATAACATAATGCAAGGAAAAATCAACACATCAAGACATCAACAGACTTGTGGTAAACGTGAAGGATATGTTATTGCAAGTGAATGTGTTTGCACTCAGTTGTTCAGCTTTATAATGATAATGAAGGAGTCAATGTAAGCATGAAAAAATTGACAGCTATATTCATGAAAATATAAACAGTTAAAATATGCCTTTGAAGTAAACTGTGCGTCACACACTGTCGAAAGCAGTTGATAATGAAGAGCCACAGGAAATGCAGATTTTAGTACTCAAAACACCGGATACAACAAATCTGCCTAACACCACCAGTAGAAGCATAGATGAGGCTGCACAATATCCTCCTTCTGACTGCACAACTAAACAAATAACTAAAGAAATTTAACATTACAGTCTAATTGCAAGTGCAAACATGTCGTAACTTAACAGCCACTGCCTCTTAACACGTTGTATATCCATAGACCACAATGATTATCTAAACACTGTTTGCTGTTATGTCATATAGTGATGGAAGAGTTAAGATGACAGAAAGATATCATAGCCGACAGAGGCACTTCATAAACGTGTACAGTCCAGTAGCTGTGATGGTCTACATGTTTGTGTGTCTGTCTCCTCTGTTATTAAGCTTCAATTACTTTGTGCCCCTGAGTTCTAGAAAGGATAAAAGCAATTTTAGCTTTTTATGTCCTTTCACCGTCCAGTTTTTTACTCTCTCCCCAAAACCCCAGCGGCAGTTTAAAACATGGAGAAATTGGGGGCATGTGGTTTAGGAAGAAGTCCTGTATAAGAAGCCTTTGTAGCACAGTATTTCACTGCTATTCACTACACAATTTTTAATCGATCACATCTGGCCCCACTAGAGTACAGCTCATCTGAAGTATTTAATATTGACATTATTGTTAAAGAGATTTTCCTTGATAAAAAAACATGCGGTATGAGAATAGTACTTTATACACAATATGTATAATTGCATCTTTACTAGATCAGGACATTTAGAACAGACGTATTGCTTACATTACTATTCAACTAGAGTTTTCAAAACAGTAGGAATTTGAGAGTTACTTCTTAAATAGTTGCTATCTATTTCTAATATGTTTCCTTAGATCTAACAGTTAGAACGAAAACTGAGTAATGGAAAAAATTCAAGAATTATTTTTTTTCTTAGCGTATCTAGATTTGGTGTGGAAAAGACCAAAGATGAGACTCCAAGAAGTACACTCTGTTACATAGATGCTATTATTTATTATATAAATACACTGTAGTTCATATACACGTATTGATATTGAATAATTCTTGCAGAATCTTGCAACCAGCATGTAGGGAAGGTAATCAAAGAGTAGTTCTTCAATTCCAAAAAGAAAAAGAATGAGGGACTTAGTCAAGAAAAACAGGAGATAAATTAAATTATATTGAACACTTCTTCAAGGAGTTTTACAAGTAGAGAACTTTGGATCTGTGCATAAAATGTTGAGAAGCCCCTATTTACAAGTATGTCAGCAAGAACAGCTTTTAGAATATAATTGACAAAAATACTGTATAAAGTAACAGACTTCAGGTATGCTTCACTGTTCTTCTTTCAACATATACTGTCTACACTATAGACAATAATATATAAAAACCTGATCAGTGACAAACATATAGGAAACCATGATTAAAGCTTTTGATTATAAACCACAAAGCAAATATCCTGGTTCAATTCCTTACTTCTGACTCACTGTGTGATTGAAATTAAGTCAGTAAACCTGGTAATTCTCCAATAATAAAAGTAGGTAATTAATTGTTTTGTAGTTTATAGGTTGTAGGGATTACATTGTCAACTTAAAACATGCATGAAACTTTTAAGTATGTTACATGCTACATATTCCTAGCTAAAAACGTACAAGATAAGTACATGTATTCTGCAGGCTTGGTAAAAGAGTGGTATGCTGAATGAAAGCTCTTAATAGCTACAATTAAGTCCCAACCAGTATTATCAGGCGCCAATATACTGAGCACATATTTGGTATCTGCATATACATAGCTATGGTAAGAACCTCTAACGATGATACTGATGTTTTTCAAACCATGTTTGTTAGGTTATTGTTCTAATATAAATAGCTTCTCCTTGGAAAGCTGCTCCCTCCCCTTGACTGATATACACAATGACAGTACCGAATTGAGCATTAACAATGTACATACTTAATATTTTAACTACATCACCTGAGACTGACAATAAGGCAAATTTTTACATAAAATACAATCGTTTCCTTATTTTTATACTTGAAGTTCACAATTTTCTTGTTAAAATGTTCTGTTCTATGTCTTTCTATATTTCCCCATGTTCTCCATTGCCTGCCAAAATGGCCACTGCAAGGCTTATTACAGCCATGCACAAAGTTTTTAGTAACTTCTTCTTCTTTTGGCTGCTCCCGTTAGGGGTTGCCACAGCAGATCATCTTCTTCCATATCTTTCTGTCCTCTTTATCTTATTCTGTTACACCCATCACCTGCATGTCCTCTCTCACCACATTCATAAACCTTCACTTAGGCCTTCCTCTTTTCCTCTTCCCTGGCAGCTCTATCCTTAGCATCCTTCTCCCAATATACCCAGCATCTCTCCTCTACACATGTCCAAACCAACCCAATCTCGCCTCTCTGACTTTGTTTCCCAACCATCCAACTTGAGCTGACCCTCTAATGTATTAATTTCTAATCCTATCCATCCTCGTCATGCTCAGTGCAAATCTTAGCATCTTTAACTCTGCTACCTCCAGCTCTGTCTCCTGCTTTCTGGTCAGTGCCACCGTCTCCAAACCATATAGCATAGCTGGTCTCACTACCGTCCTGTAGACCTTCCCTTTCACTCTTGCTGATACCCGTCTGGCATAAATTACTCCTGAAACTCTTCTCCACCCATTCCATCCTGCCGGCACTCTCTTCTTCACCTCTCTTCCACAATCCCCATTACTCTGTACTGTTGATCCCAAGTATTTAAACTCATCCATCTTCATCAACTCTACTCCCTGCATCTTCACCATTCCACTGACCTCCCTCTCATTTATAAACATGTATTCTGTCTTGTTCCTACTGACCTGCATTCCTCTCCTCTCTTTAGCATATCTCCACCTCTCCAGGGTGTCCTCAACCTGTTCCCTACTATCACTACAGATCACAATGTCATCAGCAAACATCATAGTCCATTGGGACTCCTGTCTAATCTCGTCTGTCATCCTGTCCATCACCATTGCAAATAAGAAAGGGCTCAGAGCTGATCCCTGATGTAATTCCACCTCCACGTTGAATGCATCCGTCGCTCCTACCGCAGACCTCACCATTTTCACACTTCCTTCGTACATATCCTGTACAACTCTAACGTACTTCTCTGCCACTCCCGACTTCCTCATACAATACCAGAGCTCCTCTTGAGGCACCCTGTCATATGCTTTCTCCAGGTCCACATAGATGTAATGCAACTCCTTCTGGCCTTCTCTAAACTTCTCCATCAACATCCTCAGAGCAAACACTGCATCTGTGGTGCTCTTTCTTGGCATGAAACCATACTGCTGCTCACTAATCACCACTTCACTTCTTAACCTAGCTTTCACTACTCTTTCCCATAACTTCATGCTGTGGCTCATCAATTTTATTGCCCTATACTTACTGCAGCCCTGCACATCCCCCTTATTCTTAAATAATGGCACCAGTACACTTCTTTTCCACACTTCAGGCATCCTCTCACTTTCCAAGATTCCATTAAACAATCTGGTTAAAAACTCCACTGCCATCTCTCCTAAACACCTCCATGCTTCCATAGATATGTCATCTGGACCAACAGCCTTTCCATTTTACATCCTCTTCATAGCTGTCCTTACTTCCTCCTTGCTAATCCGTTGCACTTCCTGATTCACTATCTCCACATCATCCAACCTCTTCTCTCTCTCATTCTCTTTATTCATCAGCCTCTCAAAGTACTCTTTCCATTCGCTCAACACATTCTCCTCGTTTGTGAGTATGTATCCATCTTTACCCTTTATCTCCCTAACCTGCTGCACATATTTCCCAGCTCGATCCCTCTCTCTAGTCAATCGGTACAGGTCCTTCTCTCCCTCTTTAGTATCCAACCTTTCATACAACTCATCATACGCCTTTTCTTTAGTCTTCGCCACATCTCACTTCATATTACGCCTTATCTCCTTGTACTCTTGTCTACTTTCTGCATCTCTCTGACTATCACACTTCTTCTTTGCCATCCTCTTCCGCTGTATACTCTCCTGTATTTCCTCATTCCACCAGGTTTCCTTTTCCTCTTTCCAGATGTCACGCCAAGTACCCTTCTTGCTGTCACCCTTACTACATCTGCTGTAGTTTCCCAGCTGTCTGGTAACTCTTCACTGCCACCCACTGTCTGTCTGACCTCCTCCCTAAATTAAACCTTGCAGTCTTCCTTTTTCAACTTCCACTAATTGATCCTTGGCTCCGCCCTCACTCTCTTCCTCTTCTTGATCTCCAATGTCATCCTACAGACCTCCATCCTATGCTGCTTAACTACACTTTCCTCTGGAACCACTTGGCAGTCTTCAATCTCCTTCAGATCAACTCTTCTGCATAGGATGTAATCTACCTGTGTGCATCTTCCTCCACTCTTATACGTAACCCTATGTTCCTCCCTCTTTTTAAAATACATATTCACCACAGCCATGTCCATCCTTTTGGCAAAATCCACTATCCTCTGACCTTCTTCATTCCTCTACTTGACACCATACCTACCCATCACCTCATTGTGTCCACTGTTCCCTTCACCAACATGCCCACTGAAATCTATTCCAATCACCACTTTCTGTCCCTTGGGTACACTGTTCACCACTTCATCCAACTCACTCCAAAAATCTTCTTTCTCACCCATTGCACACCCAACTTGCAGTGCATATGCACTAACAACATTCATCATCACACCTCCAATTTCCAGCTTCATAATCATTATTACTCTGCCTGACAATTTTTTAACCTCCAAAACACTCTTGCCATACTGTTCCTTCAGAATAACTCCTACCCTATTTCTCCTCCCATCCACACCATGATAGAACAATTTAAATCCACCTCCGATCCACCTGGCCTTACTCCCCTTCCATTTAGTCTCTTGCATGCACAATATATCAACCTTCCTTCTCTCCACCATATCTGCTAACTCTCTCCCTTTACCAGTCATACTGTCAACATTCAAAGTTCCTACCCTCAGTTCCACTCTCTTTACTTTCCTCCTCTCCTCCTGCTTCCAGACACGTCTCCCCCCTCTTCTTCTCCTTCGGCCAACAGTGGCACAATTTCTGCCAGCACCTTGTTAGCTAATGGTACTGGTTTTTAGTAACTAAGATTGTCTAAAATGAATTCAAAGGAAACTACTTTTGTGAGGGTCACTCATCTTGTTTTCTAGCTTACTGTCTTAACTTATTCTCCTCTGTGCTATTTTGCATTTATCTTTGAAACCTGGTGATGCCAGGTGTTAGTGTCAGAAGATCAGAGTCTAGCACACATATAAACCTCGATTTGAATGAGTGAAAAGGACCTCATGAGTGCCCCCATATACATAGGCAATGACCCCCCATTCCCCAAACTGATGTTTACTTCATTATATTGACTTCTTTTGGATAAAAGTGGATAAATGTAAAGGTTATAAGCAAGGTTCACAGTAAATATCAATATACTCCACACAAACTACCTACTGAATATTGGTTAGTGTTGTTTTTAGTATTTTGATGATTAATTCTTTAAATTTTCTTAAAAAAGTGTCCTAACATACCCAATGTGATAGTTTATTATCCTTTTTTCATGATTAATATTTATTATGCTGGGAAGCACATTGACACAATGATTAGCACTGCTGTCTCACAAAAACAGTGACCAAACATTGATGTCCAACCAGGTTTGTGTGGGGTTTGCATTATTCTCCTTACACCAGTGTGGATTTCCTTTGGGTGACCTGGTAAACTCCCAACATCCCAAAGTTGTTTATATGAAGCTAATCTGAGACTCTAAATTGGGCTAGTGTGAGTGTGTTGGAAAATGTGCCTGCAATGGTCTAGTAACCCCATCTCAGGTTGGTTCCAGCTTTGTATACTCTATAATGAGACAGTGTATTTGAAAAAAGAATTGGTGTTTTTTTGTAACTTGATGAAGGAAAAAAAAAACTCTTCACTGACCTACCTGTTGTGTTTCAGTTAGGGTTTCTCCCCTGGCTGGGATTTTAATGTTGTTTTTATGGCTATATTATTAATTGACTATGTTACCAGTATTGATTATTTCATTTAATTATGTCAATATTATTTTCTGTAGTGGTCCATGTGTTTTATGAATGGTTTCCAAGAGGTGGGGCCACCTGCCCATCACTGCAAGGGCTGCCCTCAGCTCTCTAAAGGCAAGAGTGACCCAAAGTTTCTTACGGGTCATTTGAATGTACTTGGGAGTTGCTGAGTGTTTACTGTGATTCTATCTGTGCTTTATGCTTTTTTGATTTATTGGAATTATTGACCTCTTGGCTCTATTCTTGTCCACTCTTTGGATATTGTACTAGGACTTTGTCTGCCTTGAAATGCTTTTAACCTTACAGGCAATTTCTTTTGCCTTTTGTGCTTCACAGAACCTCTTCTTATTAGAAAGCATTCTGAATTGTGAATAATATGTATTTTTATTTATAAAGATTATGTGTTTGCCCTTGTTACTAGACAGGTTTGACAGTTCCCCCTCTAGTGGGCATTTATGGAAGTTGTTTGGGACACTCTGCTTGTGAACTCTCAAGATTCTTAACACTATAAAAGAAATTTACACTACTAATATGTGGCAAATATACTTCAGTGTATACTATGAAATGAATTTAACATAATGAAAATTTATTGTAGCAAGCTATCTAAGAGTTACAACAATCAAACACATACAATGCCATGGATCGCCATGTTATCCTACTGTCTACATAGCTGAACATTTCCAGGTCAAACCAAGTAAGGAATGAAAAGAGAGTAAAACTGAGAATAGTAACTCAGATAAGAACTTACAAAAATGTCCCTATCATTATTTGCAGCCTGTGAAAGTTTGTTTGCTTCAAAATCATTATGAAAATTCAATGCAAAATCAAAAACAGCTATTGTAATTAACAGCCTGAGGCTAAAGCTTGGGTTGTAATTAAAATTTAATTGACACAAAAGTAATTCACCATCAATATTCTGATATTTTAGTCTCATGATTCTTATAGAGAGTCTGTTTTCCACTTAACCTCTTTGGCATATAACTTATATACTCCATTCCAAATTTAACTATATCTCCTAGATTGCGCATTTTTAATGAAACTTAATTTGTCATGAACACTCACATTACACTTTCTCTTTAAATAACAACAGTTAGTATATACAGTGGTGTGAAAAACTATTTGCCCCCTTCCTGATTTCTTATTCTTTTGCATGTTTGTCACACAAAATGTTTCTGATCATCAAACACATTTAACCATTAGTCAAATATAACACAAGTAAACACAAAATGCAGCTTTTAAATGGTTTTTATTATTTAGGGAGAAAAAAAAATCCAAACCTACATGGCCCTGTGTGAAAAAGTAATTGCCCCTTGAACCTAATAACTGGTTGGGGCACCCTTAGCAGCAATAACTGCAATCAAGCGTTTGCGATAACTTGCAATGAGTCTTTACAGCTCTGGAGGAATTTTGGCCCACTCATCTTTGCAGAATTGTTGTAATTCAGCTTTATTTGAGGGTTTTCTAGCATGAACCGCCTTTTTAAGGTCATGCCATAGCATCTCAATTGGATTCAGGTCAGGACTTTCACTAGGCCACTCCAAAGTCTTCATTTTGTTTTTCTTCAGCCATTCAGAGGTGGATTTGCTGGTGTGTTTTGGGTCATTGTCCTGTTGCAGCACCCAAGATCGCTTCAGCTTGAGTTGACGAACAGATGGCGGACATTCTCCTTCAGGATTTTTTGGTAGACAGTAGAATTCATGGTTCCATCTATCACAGCAAGCCTTCCAGGTCCTGAAGCAGCAAAACAACCCCAGACCTTCACACTACCACCACCATATTTTACTGTTGGTATGATGTTCTTTTTCTGAAATGCTGTGTTCCTTTTCGCCAGATGTAGCGGGACATTTGCCTTCCAAAAAGTTCAACTTTTGTCTCATCAGTCCACAAGGTATTTTCCCAAAAGTCTTGGCAATCATTGAGATGTTTCTTAGCAAAATTGAGACGAGCCCTAATGTTCTTTTTGCTTAACAGTGGTTTGCGTCTTGGAAATCTGCCATGCAGGCCATTTTTGCCCAGTCTCTTTCTTACGGTGGAGTCGTGAACACTGACCTTAATTGAGGCAAGTGAGGCCTGCAGTTCTTTAGACGTTGTCCTGGGGTCTTTTGTGACCTCTCGGATGAGTCGTCTCTGCGCTCCTGGGGTAATTTTGGTCGGCCGGCCACTCCTGGGAAGGTTCACCACTGTTCCATGTTTTTGCCATTTGTGGATAATGGCTCTCACTGTGGTTCGCTGGAGTCCCAAAGCTTTAGAAATGGCTTTATAACCTTTACCAGACTGATAGATCTCAATTACTTCTGTTCTCATTTGTTCCTGAATTTCTTTGGATCTTGGCATGATGTCTAGCTTTTGAGGTGCTTTTGGTCTACTTCTCTGTGTCAGGCAGCTCCTATTTAAGTGATTTCTTGATTGAAACAGGTGTCGCAGTAATCAGGCCTAGGGGTGGCTACGGAAATTGAACTCAGGTGTGAAACATCACAGTTAGGTTATTTTTTAACAAGGGGGCAATTACTTTTTCACACAGGGCCATGTAGGTTTGGATTTTTTTTCTCCCTAAATAATAAAACCATCATTTAAAAACTGCATTTTGTGTTTACTTGTGTTATATTTGACTAATGGTTAAATGTGTTTGATGATCAGAAACATTTTGTGTGACAAACATGCAAAAGAATAAGAAATCAGGAAGGGGGCAAATAGTTTTTCACACCACTGTATTTAACTAATGCTAAATTAGCTGATAAATGTTTTCCCTCTAGCCCACAAAGGATATCATGTTTGTTACTATATATTTTTATTACTGTTCTGCTAGTTGCTTATAAACTAAAAAGACTATTGTCTGAAAAACAATAATGTGTAGTATAAAAGCATATATATTACATAATCTCAAATTTCAAAATAAGAAAGAGGGAAATACGTATTGTACAAAGCATACCCACTATTACAATTACTATTACTAATCTTCTATTCTGTTACTGTTTTTGATATCCTTCTATCGTACTTGTTGTTTTTCTGCCCTGACCAGACATACCAGTAGCCTTGGAATTAAAGGACAAAAATCTCAATGCCAATGATAATGTACAAATATTGTTAGGATCCATTTCTGTTAATCAGTTTGGAATTTCTTTCTCTCTGTATGTATTACATATAATTAGTAAAGTCTGTCTATGGTGGGCTGGCGCCCTACCCGGGGTTTGTTTCCTTCCTTGCGCCCTGTGTTGGCTGGGATTGGCTCCAAAAGATCTCCATAACCCTGTAGTTAGGATATATAGCGGGTTGGATAATGGATGGATGGATGGACGGTAAAGTCTGTAGTTGTATTTTACCAATGAACTTGTTACAGAGCTATGAGCATGCATTCAGTGAAGAGCTCCATATAAAAATAAACTGAACTATTGTTACTTTTCACTATAAAACTAATAGCTTTAACTGTATTCTCTCTTTTTTTTACAGCTATCACCTCAGCACTACTTGAACAATCGACTTTGTGACTTCTACCTGAGGAACATGATATCACAACAAATAGAAGAACATTATCATTATACATTTAATTTCATTTAATTTGGAATGTTCTTTTACTCAATATAACCATAGTCTTGGACACTTTCCTACAAAATTTGCCCAGTAGGCTTATTCCTGTTGAAACTCATTTTATACAAAGAAATAACAGCCCAAAGATGCATTGTTTCTTAAATAATAATGTCATGCTAGATTTAGTTTTTTCTTCTGCAACTAAGCTTTACCCATACACTGCAAATATGCACTGTTGTGTGTGATTTAACCTTCTATTTATTTACAGTTTTTGTGGATGCTGATCTGCTTGATGTAATAGTTTCTGTAATAATAATGATGAACAAAAAATTTTATTTCTGTTGTTTCATAAGCTATTACTTATAAAACATATAGTTTTGCGATGAATGAGTGATATAAACACTCCTATGATGGTTACCTACTTTCAATAAAAGTGCTAAACATTCTTTATATTCATTACTATCAGTCACAGTGACTTGAGAAAGTATTGTGGAACCAGCACTTTTATGCACTGTTGCATCACATTTGAAACAGATTAAATTGGGATGTTTCCTTAAGTATCTACAAAGCTTTGTCCACAATGCCTGTGAAATCAAATAAAAAATGCCAAAATTAATACAAAATTAAAATTGAAACTAGATTAAGAAATCATTTTATTATTGTAATTACATCCATTCATTTACTGAGGTCACACATTGACACATAAAAAACGGATTTTAGTTTTAAAAACAGAAATGTGCGGAATTTAGAGACTGAAAGGGTGATTGTTACAAAACTTCCAAATAAATTAAACGACTGAAAAATTTGTAGTTCTATCATCCAGATACTATTTTCTAGTTTGTTGTTTTTCAATTCAACGTAATTCTTCGTAGAAATTCAGTCATGCCTCTATCTCTCTGTCCGCATGTTTCCTGTGTTTTTTCTCGTTAAAGGCATGTAAATTAGCCAGCTGCACAAGACAGAAATGTCGAAGCGAGCAGTATCAGATACCCTAACTACATCGAAAAAATAAGAGACTCAAGCTTAACTGCAAAATTGAGGACACAACAATATCTCAGCAACTTTTACAAATTTGGACAACAACTTTTCTGCAAGTTTTGCCAGCATACTATAGTCTGGACACAAAGATATTTTGGTGAGTCAGATTTGTGGGTATACCAATCATACCGCTTGGAAAAAATGACGAAGATGGAGGCACGCTGCCAGAAAATGAGAGCAGACTTCGTCAAACTTATTTGCCCCGTGCCTTTGAACAACATATGGATGCTGTTCTTCAAAAGAACCATGGCAATAAAATTTATGTTGTAGTTGATGAAACCACTGATAGCCGAGAGCATATAGTTCTCAAAATATTGATAGGTGATTAACCATTTGGCTGTATGTTAATTGCTTTATGTAGGCAGTTCTAACTGTACATGAAATTATATTTAACCAGTATGAACAGTCTTTCCCGTAAAAAAATGTTATTAGTGAACGCATTGGTTATTAGCGGGTTCCCTTTTAAAAATGAATCACTATGTTTTTGGATTTAATAAATGTTTTGCCTCACAGTGACTAGGCACGCAAGGTCCACATTTGACTGTTCCGTTATAAACTCAGCACCTACAAACCTGGGCAGATGAGAAAGCTTCTCTTCAGATGCAACGAGCCCTTAAAAGCGGGTCTCTCTTTCTTTTTTTTTGGTTTAATTCCCAAATTTAGCATCTTGTAGATTAATTGCAAAGCAAAAGAAAACTATTTTAAGTTATGCAGTAGATGAACCTACAGATGTAATGTGTGTTTTCAAACTGTTAACATTTAAGGTTTAAAAGCATTTGAAATAATTTGTATGATTACAGGTACTGGAGACTAGTACTTTTTGGAAGATGTTATCTTTATGGAGAGCTGCAACTTTTCCACCTTTTCGCAGGCAGCACTTCAGTCCCTTCACAATCACCAGCTGAATCTTAATGACATTTTAGCAGCATACAGCATCATGGAGGATCTGGGCTCCTACCTAATGAATGGAACTGCAAAATAAGGTTCAGTTGTGCTAGTGTGATGTTTCATTAAAAGGAATGTAAAGTGCCATTTCATTATTGTTTGTTTTGTTGTAGCTTTTGCTACTTACAGTAAAAAAAAAGATAAAAACCCAAAAATCTGAATCAAGGAAAAATAAAATGGTAAAAACCGAAAATCAAAAAAAATAAAATAAAACAATTTATGAAAACATAAAAACGGATTCCATAGGGCCCTAATTGTAATTCAGATTTATACTCAACTGGGGTTTGTCGAAGCAGAATTAGTACAAGGTAGACATCAACTCTGAACAGGCCACTCATGAACCTAAACTGCATGCCTTTCGAATGCAGCAGACAGACTAGCTATTTAGAGGACCTGGAAATTTGCATTAGCAAGCTGCTGTACCCAATAAAGTGGCCATTAAGTATAAACCAATAATAACAATTGTTTACATTTATATAGCGCTTTTCTCACTACTAAAAGTGCTACCACAAAAAAAGAACCCAGGACACAAAGCAATCTTCTTACTGCAAAGCATGAGCACTACTAGTGACCCACCTGCATGCGGTTCATAATATTATTGGTACTTAGTTGTCAAAGGTTTGGCACAGCACAAGACCGTGGAAATATCAACAGGGATCTTACAGCAGTAAGTAACCTATCTTGATAGTATTTAAGGAAAGAACTGCTAGTTGGTAGTAACTTCGTAATGGATAGCTGGTGTCTAAGGAGTATAGTTCTCAGAGACAGACTTTTGGAAACATCTGTGGTGCTGGGCATGTAGTTTCAAATTGCATAAGATCTCTTTGGTGGTAAGTAATTCTAGAGTACAGAAAAATAATTATACAAATAGTCAAACATCAACTAAGCTAAATGTGCATTAAATGATAAAACAAATTGGGTTAATAAATGTTCCCAAAACACACATAAACAGTATATATATATATATATATATATATATATATATACACACACACATAAATAACATACATACATACAAACTGTACACACATACATATATATACATATACTGTATATATATATATACTGTCACAGGCGGCTGGGGGTGGAGCCACCCAGGACGCCCGAGGGACTGGAGGAGGGCTGGTGCCTCCTCCCGACCACGAGGGGGCAACCTCCCTGGTTTTGTTGGTGGTCTTGGGTAGGGGGCTTGGAAGCGCAACCCTGTAGGGGCCCATGGCCACCGCCAGGCGACGCCCCGGTGCCTGAAGAACCCTGGTGTGGCGGAAGTGCTAGGGCGAAGAAGAATGGGGACACCCGGAGGGCTTCCGGGTGCACAGCCGGCACTTCCGCCACACTGGGGTGTGTCCAAGGAGGAGTGCCGGGCAGCAGCCGGAGCCCATCCAGGGTGGTATAAAAGGGGCCGCCTACCTGCATTCGAGAGCGGAAGTCGGGTGGAAGAGTACAGAGCTGGAGAGAGGACTGGAGGCGGCCAGAAGAAGGGCAAGAAAGACTGCGAGAGGCCCGGACTTTGGGGGAATTGTTGCTGGAGGCACTGGGACGTGCACTGAACTGTTTGTACATATTGTATATAGTTGGGTGAATAAATGAGTGTGCTGGGTGATAAACCGTTGTCCGTCTGTCTGTGTCCGGGTCCCGTTCCACAATACATACATATATGCATACATATATAAATATATATATATATATACATATACTGTATATATACATACATACATATATATAAATATATATGCATACCTATACATATATATATATATATCTATACTAATAAAGGGCAAAGCCCTCACTGACTGACCGACTCACTGACTGACTGAATGACTCACTGACTCATCACTAATTCTCCAACTTCCCGTGTGGGTGGAAAGCTGAAATTTGGCAGGCTCATTCCTTACAGCTTCTTTACAAAAGTTGGGCAGGTTTCATTTCAAAATTCTACGCGTAATGGTCATAACTGGAAGTTATTTTTCTTCATTTACTGTAATGGAGTTGAGCTCGAAAGCCGTGGGGAGCGGAGTTTCGTGTGACATCATCATGCCTCTCACATAATCACACATTACGTAGAAAACCAGGAAGAGCTACAAAAAGCTCTGAAGAAAACATGCATTATATAATTAAGAAGGCAGCGAAACAATTAGAAGCAAGCGAGTGACATATAAAACCATATTCAGCTGCTCACGTGAACTGACGCAGTGCGCAGGCAAAAAGCAACAGTTGCAAAGAGTGCTGAACAAAAACCGAATTACACTGCTACGCTCAAATACACAAACCGCACGCCATGGCGCAATAGTAGAGGCTTCGCCTCTAGCGCCGAGGTTCGATTCCCGAGAGGGGATGCACTAAGTATGTACGCGTGCTTCTCGATTCATTTTAGCCTCGCATCCCCTTGGTTTGAGACGTATGAAAAAATATGCGGTTAACGCAGAAATCACCAATTGAAGCTTTATGATTAATGGATACTTTATTCGCGATCAGTGATTGTTTTGGTAAAGCCATACTCAGTGTATTCATTAGATGAACGGTAAAAAAGTAAGAGCGAGGGGAGGGTAACTTATTGAGGCACACAGGCAAAACCACAATAGCACACGGGCTCGATGTACTGTAGTGCTTGCGTCAACTCGATCTGAATTGCGCGATCACATTCGAAAAAATATTTCTTTTCAAGTTCTATTTAGACCATATGTGTCAAACTCAAGGCCCATGGGCCACATCCGGCCCGGTGTGTAATTATATCTGGCCCGCGAGATCATTTTATATATTGTATTATTGTTATTAATGGCCCGGGGATATGAAGCGCTGCTAACACAATAAACTAAAGATCCCATAATGCAGCGCTTCAGCTGCCTTGCCGAACACTTACCGCATTAATCACGTCTAGCTTATGATGCTGCAAGTTATTGCGAAGCTAGCCCACGATGCTGCAAGTTATTGCGAAGCTAGTCCACATGATGCCGAAGAGAAAAGGTGATTCTGAACATAGAGCCTTTAAAAACCGATGGGAGGCTGAGTATATGTTTACTGACATTGCCGGTAAACCCGTGTGTCTCATTTGTGCGCTTTAGTGACTTTGAAGAACAAAAAAAAAATTTTGAGTTGTTTCGCAACCCATTTGCCGTTGATGTGGAAACTGCACCTGTGCACATTCAGATGGAGGTGATTGAGCTGCAGTGTAATGGCACACTGAAGGCAAAGTACGATACTGCACGGCCCGCACAGTTTATTCACTATATATATATATGTGTGTGTGTGTGTGTATGTATATATGTAGATATGTATGTATATATATGTTTATATATATATATGTGTGTATGTATATATATATATATATGGCGGCACGGTGGCGCAGTGGTAGCGCTGCTGCCTCGCAGTTAGGAGACCCAGGTTCGCTTCCGGGTCCTCCCTGCGAGTTTGCATGTTCTCCCGTGTCTGCGTGGGTTTCCTCCGGGCGCTCCGGTTTCCTCCCAGAATCCAAAGACATGCAGGTTAGGTGGATTGGTGATTCTAAATTGGCCCTAGTGTGTGCTTGGTGTGTGGGTGTGGGTGTGTTTGTGTGTGTCCTGCGGTGGGTTGGCACCCTGCCCAGGATTGGTTCCTGCCTTGTTGGCTGGGATTGGCTCCAGCAGACCCCTGTGACCCTGTATTTGGATTCAGCGGGTTAGAAAATGGATGGATGTGTATATATGTGTGTGTATGTATATGTATGTGTGTATATGTAGATATGTTGTCAGGGATGCCAGGGGCCATGACCCGGCTGGGACGCCATGAGGGACCGGATGTGGGTCTGCGCCCACCCTGGATCACGTGGGGGTCGCCTTCCTAGTTGCTCTGGGGGCCACGGGTACAGGGCATGGAAGCTCCACCCTGTAGGGGCCCGTGGTCACCGCCAGGAGGTGCCCCAATGCTGAGGGGAAGAATTAGGACGGCAACCGGAGAGCTGCCGGGAGGACAGAGGAGGAATGCCGGGAACACCTGGGGCTCATCCGGGGACTGTTTAAAAGGGGCCGTCTCCATTCATTCAGGGCTAGAGTCAGGTGGAAGGAGGACAAGGCCCGAAAGGCGGCCCGAAAAAAGGCATTTGTGGCCAGGACTGTGTTTTGGGGTTTGTGCACAACTGGGTCTTAGTGACCATTATTTGGGTCTATGTGACCATTGAACTTATTGTAAATATTGTAAAATAAACGTGTGGTGGTTTGATTAACAACATGTCCGCCTGTCTGTGTCCGGGCCGCGTCCACAGTGTATATATATATATATATATATGTGGATGTATGTGTATATATGTATGTATATATATATATGTATGTATATATGTGTATATGTATATATGTATGGATATGTATATATATATATATGTTTATATGTGTGTGTGTGTGTATATATATATGACAGCAACACTCATCACTCACAACAGTGACAAAACAATTACATTGACAATCATGTTACGTTATTTTCAAAATGTTTCCTTTTCTTTTTCATTACTTCTTTAACACACTACTCTCCTCTGGCTTGGTATTTTGCTAGTATATATATATATGCATGCACACACACACACACACACACATTCACAGCATTCAGTTAAAAAACCAAGGATAAAGCTAATAATCAGTTTAGCACCAAGGATGAAGCTAATAATGTATCTGTAAAATAAGCGGTTACTTTATTAAGTAAAACTGCCCTTCCTGTACTATTACTTGCTTAATCCATGATAGATTCATACTGTAGACAATTCTACTTAAGCATACAGAAAAGGCACAACATCAATTAAAAAGACAAATGGTCAAGAATAAGGTTTAGTAAGATTTGAATATGGCAAGGAAGAGTGCAATAGATACACTGGCATAAATCAGTCAGAAATAGCAACCTAGGGCTGGGCATTTTTTTCAATAAATTATTGAATTTGAATTAATGCTGTTAAGCAGTAGTCAAATACGAAAATCATATTTTTTCTTAACTACCAAATGGTACAGTTAAACAGTCAAGTAAACACCCTAGTTTAATCTGCTGGTTACATGTGTACAGTAAAAATACAGTATATTAATACAAAGAATATGACAAGGGACGTTTCTCTTACAAATGAAAGAAAAGCTATTAAGTTGGTTGTCTGGAATTGGTTTGGATATGAAAGACTGGACGTGAAACAAATTAATATACAAAGCCATTTTTGCAAAGAGGCAACAGAAGTTAAAAGTGGCAGCACATCCAGTTTATTTCAGCACTTAAAACAGAACCAATGCAAAAAAGAATGGATAAAGATAATGCCTGCCCTTATTCCACAGTTCTGGAGCATTTTTCATCCTGCTTCAGCATTCACCACACAAGGCGTGTGCTTCCTACTATATATTCAGTTAGACAGTATGATTACTTTACGTAGTGAGTAGGCCTTGTCTTGTGAATACACCAGGGGTGTCCATTTGTCTTGGAGACAAGAACGAGTAGGCAATCTGTAATGAGTGATCTGAGGGCTATCAGAATGCACATGAGGGATGAGAATTTAAGGACTCATCTACAGGCGAATCACTCCAGAGAGCTGTAGTTATCGTAGAGGGAAACAACTAATTGGTGTGCCTGCAAACTAAACTTTTTGGGGAAGAAATAAGAAAATGACAACTGACCTGTAGTAGTAGCAGAAGTTGTATCTATGCGATAGGGAAGAGCAGTGAGGGGTACAAAATAGAAATAGTTAAATGGAAAACTGCAGTTTAAGCAAAGTTGCCTGTAAGTGTTGTGAAAGGAATCTACAGGCTGCACACACACGTGAATAGGCTCTTGTTATTGACACTTTTATCCTATTATGGAGTTAGCTCAGAAACGCATCTGTGTATGCTTTGAGAGCAAAATAACATCACTGAACAGAGGAAGTATAATCGTTTAACTTGTATTGTATTGTAAAGGTAATGAGATGAATCGCTTTAAATAGTGATACTTCCTGATAAATGAACAGTCTTGGCATTCACTGAACACATCTGTCTATTTTCTAAACAGTGTGTAACCTAGTTCAGCGTCACGGTCTGACCTCACACACAACCACATTTATATATATATATAGCAGAGTGGGATATGGGAGGACTGGCAGTGCTAAGAATTGCTGTAATAAAGAAAAAAAAAAAAAGAAAAACAACAAGAAACATTTAGGCAAAACTCAAATGAAGTAGATAGATAGATAGATAGATAGATAGATAGATAGATAGATAGATAGATAGATAGATAGATAGATAGATAGATAGATAGATAGATAGATAGATAGATAGATAGATAGATTTTTAAAAATACAAAAACAGATTAATTACTGTTTAAGAGCTTTGAAGAACATGGCACATCTCCTTATTAATGCAACATGTACCATGTTAACAGAAAGGCACATTGTTGAAACATGCAAATAGCAGGAAAGGCAAAACAGCATACTTTGCTAAATATGAATCTGCAAATGCTGCATTTGTGGCATTTATTTAGCTATTGAAGGCAAACTAATGTTCATTAGTATAACTCATTAAGTGAAGAAGGCAAGCCAATGTTCATTAGTATAATTCATTAAGTGAAAGCACACATTGTATTTTTCAATGGAATGTTGAAGAATGTAATTCTGTTTAACAGTTATAAATTTATTGAGTAAAAGTAATGACAGCCCACAGACTTTCCTAATTCTGGATTTATATGCAGGCATAAGCAACAACAAAGTGTGATTACTCATGTAAGAAGCACTGAAAAAAGCAAAACAAAGATCGTTTAACAAGAGTTCTGAAATAAAGATTTGATGTAAAACTTCTTAATTTCTCATAGGAAGCTTTAAATTTGGGACAAATTTTAAAAAAGAGGGACAGATTTGAGTTCCTGGAGTTTCTGACATTTAAAATTTGAATTAATTCAACACATCTATTAAATAATAGTCTTTATTAATGTTTTAACCAAATGATGATGAAAATTTAAACCTTGAAATTGCAAATATTACAAATTTAATGAAGTGGTTTTCTGAATACTCTCTTTTATTTTTAGTATTGATTTTAAGCAATAATTTTCAGTTACTAGAAGAAAATATAAGCAAATAAACATAATCAAAATGTATGTAAAGATAAACCAGGTAGGGCGTAATACATGATTCTTTATAAATCATCCATCCATCCATCCGTTTATCCAACCTGCTATATCCTAACTACAGGGTCATGGGGTCTGCTGGAGCCAATCCCAGCCAACACAGGGCACAAGGCAGGAAACAAACCCCGGGCAGGGTGCCAGCCCACCGCAGTCTTAATACACCCTATGCTGAAATCCCCAAAAGGTTATAAAGCCCCTATTTGTTGTTACCCTGGGAGATCATCATCTCTTCCACATATTAAAGTTCAAGCCCTGTATTGCATTTTGTTATTTATGAATGTGCTTACTTAAGTGATAGTTGGGAAAGTACTTAATTGATATACCAGTATTTTAAAGCTGATGTTTTTATTAGTATTTATATAGTTTATATTGTATTAAATAGAAAGGCATAATAGTGGTCACTTGACTAACAGAAGTACTTCAGTAAAAAGCTATTGAATAGGCTTTATTTTTGCTGTGGCATCAAAAGGCATTGAGCATTGTAAACTTTCTCTGACACTGGTATAAAATGCAAAGATTCTGGTATTGTAACATCCATCGCTTCACTCGCCCACCCCTGGGTTTGGTTTACCCGATATACAATTTAAAGAGATTGTTATTTTCATGGGAATTGTTACATATGCCTTATTTTCACTTTTACTTTAAAAATTTTATAAAACTATACTTGTCCTTTATTTCCGGCCCCGGGTGTGGTTAAATCTCTTTCTCGCAGGACGCATAACGCTGCTCGCATTGTGAATGGGGGAAGGCTGAACTCACGCTAAGGAAATGATGTTCGTTCAGAAGCTGTCTTTCTGTTGCTGCTGCTGGTGAGCTGCGTGTTCTCTTTGTCGCCCTGCACATTGATCATTTAAAAGCCTGTACAGCAGCTGTCCTTTTACTACCTCGTGTCTCTGACGCTTGCGTTTTGAAGTTTGAACGCAAGCTAAGGAGAAGCTGTCGGATCATCTTCTGGCTTGTTGCTGCTGCTGGCAAACTGTGTGTTCTGCTTGTAGCGCTGCCCGTCAATCATTTAAAAGCCTGTACAGCAGCTGTCCGTCAGCCACTTTGCGTCTCTGCTGCTCGTGTTGTTGAGGGGCGGTGGGTGGGGCCAACGCACCCTAAGGAGAAGCATTCTGATCATCTGCTGGCTTGCTGCTTGTTCTGCTTGTCGTTGTTTTAAGAGCTGGGAGCACATGAAGTGTGTCTGCCAAATGCATTCCAACAACTGCTAGGTCAGATGTCTGTGAACTTATTTTAAATGTTGTTAACTGCCTTGTCTCGTGGGACATTAAAGTGTCTCTCCCAGGATGTCACAATGTCTTCCAAGAAAATCACGTCTCGTCTCCCTAGTCTCCCTCCCAAGATTTTTTTTATAATAGATACTGTCACACACATGCAGTCAACAAGCTCAAAGATGAGTAAAATATTGCAAGACAAGGGGTTGATATGAGGTAACTGTGCCCCTCTCTCTTTCTTTCCATCAGGCAAAAAAAAGAAAAATAAATATGTACTTCTGGATTCCAAAGATGGCCGGTGAAAATGTCACTTCCATCACCTCCAGATGGCGTCACTTCCAGTCCTTTCATATGATGCTACTTCCAGCTCCTCCTGATGACATCGCTACCATTACGACATCACTTCCGGTCCACCTTTGATGATGTTGCATCCGTCCCACAGCTTCGACATCATCTCCCACCAACTCACTTCCCGTCTCCATTTTTATGTATAAAAGCGCCATTTTGTATGATAACAATGTCAAAACATGATATATGTTTTCGATCACTGTAAGAAGTGTGCATTTTTCTTTGTCCTACAGACATTATACGGGGACAGTCCCCAACCCTTTTTTCCTTGTGGAAGCCTGATTTTTATAAGAAAATTCATCAAAATACATTTATATATATAAATATATATAAATACAGTATATATATACACACACACACATTTATATATATATATATATATATATACTGTATATGGGTGTATAAATGTATGTATATGTTTTTGCATTTCTAAGAAGGATACAGTTGTATTGTCAGTTTGCTAAATGTGGACAACTTTCTCATTTTCTGTTTATTTTCCTCAAAAATAGTTATGTGATTTCTATGATTGAAAATTATCCATACACTTTAATTTTTTTTTTTTTTTATGTTGCCCAGCCCAAAGAAACATTGACCATGCAAACAGCATCCTGGTTGTAAACAGAGTGAAGGGAAGTAATTGAACTGTGAAGGGTGTCATATATCTGTTTGAAGTAATTTTTAATTATTTTTCATGTTTATGCTATTTCTTTTGTTTTTATATATAATGTTGTAATAGTGTACTGTCTCTTTAAATGTTGTCATATTCCATGTTCTTTGTGGGTAGAGCCTCAAAAGAGGGGACAACTTTGTTGTCACCACAACTGAGCCCTCCCTCAGGGTATTTAAACGGGCGGAGAACGCTGAATACTGGGAATCATTTGTTTTAAGGGGTTTCTGTGAATACTGCTGTGTTTTTATTTTTAGATTTTGTTTTTAAATCAGTTTTCACTTTGTTTGCTGTGGCTTCCTTTAAGGTGACTGTTTTATGCCTCTTTTTGATCTGTTGCGTGTTTGTGATTTATTAGTCTTTCATTTTCATTTTCTAATTTAATATATTGCTTGTTGCCATTTTTGTGAACATGCTGGTGGTTGAATGTTACGCTCTTCGTTGTGGGAATTTTGCTTTAATTTTTGATATATTAATAGTTATTTTGTCAGCTCCCCATTTTTGGGTATGGTCAAAAATGAAGCCAGTAGGTATACTTAGGAATCTGACTGAAGGCAAGCCTCTGCTGGGTAAACTAGTGAAGATCCTGGCCTGCTTTGATAGCTTCATTCAAAGGCCTCAGCCCATTTTACCAGGTTAAAAACTCTCATATTACGAGAAACTGAAAACTGGTTCTAGTCATTTAACTTATAGTGCTGCCAAAAATTTTAAAAGGAAAATGTTCCTCTATAGTTACGTAGCACAAAATAGTCAAGTAGCCAAGATGGTGCATAAATGCTCACACCCAAGTTATGCAAACAAAATCAGAAAAATCTGTGCCTATAATTCCTATTAGACCATTCAATAATCACCATGGTTTCCAGCTATTAGCACTTTGACTACAGTCAATATCCCAATAAACTATATACTGTTGTGTCAAGAGTAACTTCAAACCCACAGTGTTAAGCCATAAAGATCTCAGATATGTTAGACAGTACTGTGAATAGTAGCAAGCCTGGTAATCACACTATACATACAGTACATAATATCAATAATCAATCTTACACTAAGCTCCCCATTTGGTTCTTCTAGCACTGATTGATGATTCTAATGCAAAATGGGAAAGTGCTATCTATAATGTGAAATGATAGCTAGAAATGCAATAGTAGCACCTACCATGACAACAGTAGTAAAGCCAAGTCCCACTCCATATAACATAGGCATTCACTTTCAGTAGCCATTATTTGAGACATGTGTACTGCCAACTGACCTGTGCAACTCAGCAGCTACAGGTCATACAATTTCATTAATGTTTTCCACTTTTCTATTATATCTTGCTCTAAGTCCACTGCGCAGACAATTCATCAGAGCATTGTAGATCACATAGGTCAGACTCACTGTCATGTTCACAGTTAGGCATGTTGTTGCTATTAGTGCTTTTTTTTTTTTTCAAATACCAGATTTAAAACAGAAAAGTATTTGTAAGGCACAGTAACTGCTAAGTATTAATATACAGTAATTTCAGTTTTTAGGAGGCTAACTACATTTAAGAATGTCTCTAGGGATGACATATCTGTATGCACTGAAGTAAAGAAGTAATACAGATCCCGCTAATTTCTCAAAATCTTTGCAAGAATACTTTAGATAGGTGACAATTTAATATGTGCACAATACATAGGAAAATTCTCTCTGAAGTTGATGTTTAAAACCAATTGTAAAGCTTTTGTTTACAACTGTGTCCTCTTTGTGTCATCTGTGACTGGTGTTTAATTAGGTTTTTATTTAATAACTAAATAGGCATGGTCATTGTTTCAAATGTTTAGTAAAGAAAGCTTGCACATTTTTTTCATTTCATTCCTTTCTTTGTTAAAGCAATAATAAAATAGAAATATATAGTTTTTTGCTCTTATAGTATATTATTAAATCAGTGAGTGGAAGGAAAGCACATATTTAATTTGCTAACAAATAACAAAGAGAAATGTTGAATTTAAGAGTCTTCCATAACAAAACTGCCATTTATTATGTAATATCATAAATTTAATTTAATATTTTACTCAGATTATATATTTCAGTCTAGTGCTTGTGATAAAAGTAGTCTTATCAGATCAAATTAAGCAAACCCACAAAGAGATCTTCACAAATCTGTTGTTTAAAAATTGATAAATCTACTACCAGAATTCAAACTTAGTACATGTACTTACTTCTAGTTAATAACTGCCCTCTACAATAGGGCCACACCAAAATTATTCGAGTATTCTACTGCATAATTTACAAAAATATGGGGCATATGTAATCTGGATTAATGGCTCTGCAAATTATTTTAAATGGTATTTGCTGTGTGACCTACAAAGGTGAAATACTGAGGGAAAGTGCAAACATCTTGTTCATCAACTTTACAACCATCTGATCACTCTTTATTATTTTTAATATATCTGAATGGATTTAAGGATTAACTTAAAAAAATAAAATATAGTATAAAATAAAAGCTGGACATTCAGCCTAATTTTCAGTTTCAGCAAAATAGACATGTAAACATATTTTGTTTCAGGCAAAAGTGCTGTTTCAGTGCACATAAATCATGGAAACAGTAATTGCTATTTTCCTGCCAATACTCAGAAATGCTCAATAAGACATGGATCAAAACATGACTTATGTTTGCCAGCTAGTTCCATGTTGCATTTCTCTCTCCATGTTTAACATCAGTTACACTAACAAAAATCAACTTTAAGTGACATACACTTACTATTCAAAAGTTGATGGTTGCTTAGCTGGTCAGACTTGCTTAATTGGAACTTAAGATCACAATCAAGGTACCTTACATTTATTTATTTATTTTTTTCATTGTCAAATTAATCATAAGCATTTTCAGGACAAATTTTATATAGGATCCAAAGGCATCCTTTTTAATAGTGGGAGTCCAAAAAAGATGCAATTCTACATGCAAGTTATACTCATAGTTATATATATGCTCAGGAAGAACCTAGGAGTGAAAACAGTTAAACATTTCTAGCAGGTGAGAGCACTCAAACCTTGCTTGCCCCTGAAATCTGTGGCTACGGATGCCATGTTGCATTACGTTTCCACAACATACAACAGTCAGGCCGGTGTGAATGGCAAACAGTCACTTTGACACACAGTTAATAAATACCATATTAGTGGTTTAATCCCCTCTTTAATTAATTTGCTTTTCTCTTTTTGTACTGCTGGTATAATCGTATGAGAGGCATTTTTAACACTTGTGTGCTGGTTAGTCCAGTAGTCTCACAGCCTTTGGAACAAAACTGCCAAGATGGGAACAAAGGCTCTAACAAGTTGGGAACAAAGGCTCTAGCAGGTGAAAAGCTTATTACTGTTGGATGATTCATAAGAGCAATAGGCAGGGGCACCCATTCAGGACAGACAAAAATGCACATCTGGGCTGCAATGAGGGTGTTGGGCTACAGTGTTTTAAAGTTCATTGAATACTTTGCAATAATGAGTTGCAGGGCTTCTGTTTTGCTAGCCGGGAGTATGTTATTTTTGAAAGGTAAGCACTCCAATACAGTTCAGAGCAGGGTTGATTGATATGGTACCCATATGTCATAGTAATTCTTTGCTTCCATGTGAACTCCCAGTGAAAAAGCATCACAAAATAATTGCATTTTTAATAAGATAAAGATAAATGATTGCAGTACACAAACAACTGTTTGTTTGGAACAAATTTTATTTTTCAAAGCTTGCATAAAAGTGCATCAGCTTTCTATTTTATTGGAACATTTAAAACAATGAAGCTCTTAAAGACAGGTAAGATCAAAAGACACTGAGAGACATATTTATCACTTGTGCTCATCCCTATTATTAAACCATAAAGGATAGCTGTTAAAATTTTATCTCATTTTATATCAAATTTCACTGTAGAATACATTTGATATTCACTTCTCTCTTCAACTTACAATTTGGAATATGCACTAATAAAAATTCAATAGCAATATAAGGCTTGTAAAATGAAAGCTCACTTTGCTTAACTCCTGAGCTCTTAGAACTTTAACAATTCTGCAACCATCTTGGAAAAAATATAAAGCAATTTATTTAATTAATGTAGGACTTACTTGTTGAGAGTGACGGTAATAAAATTAGTTATCATAAAATCTCAATTTTCCTTGCTTAATAATTGGATAGTAATATTCTACACATTGTTTTAGCATTAAACCTAAGTACATACTCCAGCAATGACTAATTTTTTTAACCTTAAAACAAAAGTAGCATTGCAAGGATCAAGTGCAAAGTAAATACTGCAGTAACAGACTTAACTCTAGTTGCATTACTGCACAAATATACAGTACATCTTTAGTAAACGTATTCCTACAGGTAATCAAAAACAAAAGAAGAGAAATTAACTTCTGGTTCTGTCCCCTCAAATGAAACAGTGGAACCAGAAATAAACACATAACCACATGCAATTTAATTTGCGCTTTCTTTTCTTCTTTACTCCAACATAATTACTCAATACCTGAAGCCACTGATGCTTATCAGTCAGAATTAGATTTACAATGGTTATTGGTGCGAGAAGCCACAATACTTAAACACAGCATGTCAGCTGGCAATAATTAAGGGCACTGAACACTGACTGCATTCCACCTGAACTCTTTTCTGCTATTATGTTCAGAACCTCAATCAGTAAAGTGTCTCTCTGTTTAGTAGTAATACAGTCCTGATCTCTTTATAATTACAAAAGTATAGTTTCCATCATAGGAACCATATTTGCTTATACATTTTTCTTACATATCATGAAATTTGTTTTGTTTACAATGTATTTCTCTGTTCTTCAAGTAATGTTCTTAACATAAACTAGCCATCTACCAACATACCTCATTCTATTTCAATTTACAGCTATATTTTGCCTTCATAAACAAAGAAAAATTATCATCAACCCCATGTAACCTCCCCTTCGCTTCAATCAGACAATGCTTCTGTCAATTACTCCTTACCACAAAGCCCTCCCACCTTTCTAAAGAGTGTTATGCACATTAGCTTAAATGAAAATACTTCATTCTAGCCTGAAACCCTGACTGACCACAAAAAGTACTACAATAACCATGAATAAATCGCAAAAGGGGATTGAAACCATTCAATGTTTCTGGCATACTGCCTTATTCAGTTATTATGTGTATCATATTTTGTCTCTCCATTCTCCTATATCCATATGCCTGTCATATCTTTACATATTTGAAGTGCTTTTTTCTATGGAAATTTATTCCTACCACTCAAAGAAAAAAAACAAAAAGAAAAAAAACAACAACATACAATATCTATATACTGTATATAATTCACTAAGGGCACGCAAGACTGAGAGCAAGCAAGACAGAGAGCACACGCAAGACAGAGAGCCACGCCCGCCAAAGCCCGCCTGCCAACACTAACTAAAGGCAAGCAAGACAGAGAGCGCACGCAAGACAGAGAAACCCCGCCCGCCAACTCATAGAGCCCCGCCCACCAACTCTAAGACCATGGGATACGCACGACAGAGCCATCTCTAATGCTACTTCCGTGTTCAACGTCGCTCTCGATCAAACAGCAATAATTAGCAAATTAACAAAGATAACTGGCAGTAACAGTGCAAAATTCAAAATTGGTATGCCAGTTTGAAAAGATAAGTTTTGAGGGTAGTTTTAAAATGTGTTATTGAATCGAGCTGATGTATATGAGAGAGAAGAGAATTCCCGAGTTGAGGAGCACTATGAGAGACGCTCGAGCTCCCACAGCACAGAGTTTGACGTGTGGTACAGAAAGTACAGCTGCAGATGAGAATCAGAGTGAGCGAGACAAGTGTCAGTCTGTAGGAGATCAGTGAGGTTGTGGAGAGCTTTAACTATTAAGAGCAGTATTTAGTACAGTAATCCCTCGCTATATCGCGCTTCGACTTTCGCGGCTTCACTCTATCGCGGATTTTATATGTAAGCATAACTAAATATATAACGCGGATTTTTTGCTGCTTCGCGGGTTCTCTGGACAATGTGTCTTTTTACTTCCTGTACATGCGCCCTCAGTTGGTTTGCCCAGTTGATTTCATACAAGGGACGCTATTGGCGGATGACTAAGAAGCTAACCAATCAGAGCACACAGTTAAGTTCTTCTGACTGAGAAGCTAACCAATCAGAGCACGCAGTTAAGTTCCTGTGTGCTGAATGCAGTGTTAAACAGGAAGTCTCGTCTCGCTCATTCAGCATCAACATGTTTCACTGTGTAAAGAGTTAACTTTTGTGCTCTTTTGTGTTTATCTTTGTGCATAGTCAAGCCCTTCATTATGGCTCCAAAACGATCTGCTCCTGCTGCTGCTTCAGGGGCCGTGCCCAAGCGCCAACACAAGATGTTAACGATTGCCGAAAAGATAAACGTTTTGGATATGCTGAAGGATGGGAAAAGCTACACCGCTGTAGGACGCCATTACGGCATCAATAAGGCTACGATTTGAAAGTACGAAAAAGTACGAAAGCAATATAAGATCTACAGCCGCAGTGTCCTTTTAACTAGGGTGCAAAGCGAGTTGTAAGTGGATGTAATAAGGCAGTAGTCTGGATGGAATCTGCTTTAGGGATTTGAATTGAAGACTGCCAGAAGAAGAACAACGGCAGTGCTACACAATCGCCTGAAGTGGCTCCTTTAGAAGTGCTGTAACACTCTCCTTGGTTGTGAAGTAAAATTAAACTCATTGTTATCGGACAAGTCATCGTGTCATTGTTGGTGAGTAACCATAATTAATTTTCTACTTACAGTACTTAGTACATCTACGTACGTTTAGTGTCACTGTACAAACATTTTATGTATACTATTTTTCTTACATTGTACATATTTATTGCTGGTGGCCTGTCTATCGTAATGGCTGTAACATATGTGATATCGGAGACACTCGATATCTTTAAAATAATATTTAGGTTTTACTGTATATAAACAGTGTGTTTATATACATAATTTCAATGAATCTTACCTAATATCTAGGAGAATACAAAGGGATTATGCTGTATAACTGTGCGGGGAATATTTATAAACAGTGTGGGAGAGTTTATAAGGGCTTAAAATATATAAAAATAACCATACAAACATATGGTTTCTACTTCGCGGATTTTCACCTATCGCGGAGGGGTCTGGAACACAACCCCCGCGATCGAGGAGGGATTACTGTATTGTATTCAGTAGTAACAGGGAGCCAGTGAAGTTGTGAGAGAATAGGTGTAGTATGTTCAGTGGATTTAAAACAGCAGGTTATTATCCTGGCAGCAGAATTTTGAATAAATTGTAAGTGATGGATACATTTTTGTGGGATGACAGATAGAATACCATTACAGTAATCTATACGTGAGTCGGGCATTAACCTATACTTTAGTACTGTGTTGCGTAAGAACAGGACAAAGTCTAGAAATGTTTCGGAGATGGAAAAAAGCAGTCAGAGAAATGTTACTTATGCAGGAGGAATTATTTAATAATAATTATTATTACTATTTAATAATTGCCATTACTAGTGTATAAATGGATATAAATAATTGCATGTAAACGATTCACCAAAATCTGTTGTATGTAAACGATACTGTTTAAAACGTTATTGTTTTTTCTTTAGAAAACCCGGTTTCCATGTCTAACTGTATTAGTTTAAATGGCACTTTTACCACTCGCAATAGGGCGGACGTGCTGACTTATCATGTTGACTGGGCAACACAGTGAATGCGGCGTCTATCGATATATGTCTATGTGTAGCCTGCTACAGGAAGGTACTCTCTCGACCATTGGCATTGGTTTCGCTCCTTGCTATTTTCGTTATACTGCAACGGTGGTTTCCTAAGCCTTTGTTATACTGAATTCCTTTCTCACCGTTTTCCGTTCCTCTTCTTACACCGCCATATGCTACGGCAGGCTTTGGCTAGTACAGTATATTATATACTGTATATTTATTCCTACATGTGCTGAGGATTAAATTTAATTTTCCCAATATAGGGTCACTGTAAGCTAGTGACTATCCCAGCAACACTGGGTATATAGCAAGATCAACAGTGGTGGACCGTACAGCACTCTGTTATAGGGAAAAATCACACAACCAAGTAAAAAGGAATATGCTGCGTGCAATCTAGTAACAGTTTTTTGCAATTTTCAAACAAAGTGATATTGTGGTGCCTCGCAGTTAGGAGACCCAGGTTCGCTTCCCGAGTCCTCCCTGCGTGGAGTTTGCATGTTCTCCCCGTGTCTGCATGGGTTTCCTCTGGGTGCTCCAGTTTCCTCTCACAGTCCAAAGACATGCAGGTTAGGTACACTGGCGATCCTAAATTGTCCCTAGTGTGTACTTGGTGTGTGGGTGTGTGTGTGTGTGTGTGTGCCCTGAGGTGGGCTGGCACTCTGCCAGGGTTTTTTTTTCCTGCCTTGCACCCTGTGTTGGCTGGGATTGGCTCCAGCAGACCCCCGTGACCCTGTGTTCGGATTCAACAGGTTGGAAAATGGATGGATGGATGGATGGATGGATAATGGATGGATGGATATGGTGGTGCAGTTGCTATTGTTCATACCTCAGATCTAAATGGGCACTGGTTGGAAATGTATAAGAAGATGAATACTTACTTCACAACACATGAAAACAAATGATTTTTGGTAATTGAGATGTTTTACTGACACATTTCCAGTCTTCAGTGTTCAAAGATGTAATCACTCACTGACATCAATGAATTGAAAAATCCGAGCAGAAAACGTAAAAACTCCATTCAGACTCTGGCACTATTAGGAAGGAATGCTAGCTTTTTTCTACTATTTTATGTTGAAACATCTGTACTAAATTTACTAAACTTTAACCTGGCAAAATGTACACCTATAATAATTTTTTCAGTTCTTGTTATTTAGCTGCACACTATATTCATGCTTAATCTCTCCCTCAATAGATGTTAATGGACAACTGAAGCACACAGATGTACTATATTACTGGCAGCAGCAGGCAATATCTTTGGAAAATAACACAATACTTTTACAAGGTAACACAATAATTACTGTGAAATAAAGCAGCACTTTTGAGGAATAACACAAAAAATGTTGCAAGATAATGTGACTCATTTGTGAAATAACACAATACTTTTACGAAACAATACTTTTATGAGCAGCAGTAATAACTTTCTGTACACCTGTGCTTCAACAAACCATAAAAAATTTTTTCTTCTAAACATTTTGCAGCAAAACAGGCTTCGAAGAAGAAATTACAAAAAACTGTAATCAATTCTACCTGGAACTCAAAGCAGCTAAAAGCATAAGTCTGCTTATTCTATGATTAACTGCCCACCTAACTACTCACCTAACTATTTTCAGGCACCAGAGTCTAGCAGGTTGGACTATAAACCACATACTGCAGTTGAAGGTTTATGTCCTACTTCTGACTCATTGTGCGACTGTAAGCAAATTATTTAATCTGCTATTGCTGAAAATGTACAAAGCATGTAAAATTAATAGTTAAGAACAAAAAAAAAATTGATTAGAACAAACTGCAGAGCCTAGCATACAATAGCCTGTCAATCTCTATTCGCCCAAATTTGAAACAACATGATGCAGCTGAGGTTTGAAGATCTCAGAAGTATTACTATCCAGCATACTACTTGGTAATATATTCATCACAGCTATGGTTCACTTTGTGAAGAAAATCTTTCTTAATATTTGTTTCATATTCTGCAGTAATAAACCTGTTCTTAATATGTGTTACTCTGTCTTTTCCATTAAATGTACCCATGATACATGTTAAGTTCACTGAAACAGTTACTAGGATTCAACACATCTTTTTTATATAATGGTACATATGGTACATTTTTATGGTACATTCTTCAGGGATTTCTTGACTGTGCAGTAATTTCTGAAAAACACACATTAAGGATGTATGTACAGTATGTAAGCACTGACTCCCTTGCATGATCTAGTGATAACTGTTCTTCAGTACCAGCAATGGATTTGATTTC
Source organism: Polypterus senegalus (assembly GCF_016835505.1). Classification (NCBI taxonomy): domain Eukaryota; kingdom Metazoa; phylum Chordata; class Cladistia; order Polypteriformes; family Polypteridae; genus Polypterus; species Polypterus senegalus. Next base: position 263,204,830 of record NC_053156.1, read on the forward strand.
ATCCTCTTTAATCCTAGTGCATTTTCTTTCTATACAGTAATCCCTCCTCGATCGTAATGCTTCCAGACCCTCGATAGGTGAAAATCTGCGAAGTAGTTTGTATGGTTATTTTTATATATTTTAAGCCCTTATAAACTCTCCCACACTGTTTATAAATATTCCCTGCACAGTTATACAGCATAATCCCTTTGTATTCTCTTAGATATTAGGTAAGATTCATTGAAATTATGTATATAAACACACTGTTTATATACAGTAAAACCTAAATATTATTTTAAAGATATCCAGTGTCTCCGATATCACATATGTTACAGCCATTACGATAGACAGGCCACCAGCAATAAATATGTACAATGCAAGAAAAATAGTATACAGTAAATGTGTGTACAGTGACAGTAAACGTACGTACATGTACTAAGTACTGTAAGTAGAAAATTAATTATGGTTACTCACCAACAATGACACAATGCCTTGTCCGATAACAATGAGTTTGATTTTACTGGAGGAGAGCGTTACAGCCCTTCTAAAGGAGCCTCTTCAGGCAATTGTGAAGCACTGCCATTGTTCTTCTTCTGGCAGTCTTCAATCCAAATCCATAAAGCAGATTCCATCCAGACTACTGCCTTATTACATCCACTTACAACTCGTTTTGCACCCTGGTTAAAAGGACACTGCGTAGATCTTATATTCCTTTCCTACTTTTTAAATAAAAAGAATCGTAGCCTCATTGATGCTGTAATACCGTCCTACAGCGGTGTAGCTTTCCCTTCCTTCAACAAATCCAAAACGTTTACCTTTTCGGCAATCGTTAACATCTTCTGTTGGCGCTTGGGCACGGCCCCTGAAACAGTAGCAGGAGCAGATCGTTTTGGAGCCATAATGAAGGGCTTGACTATGCACAAAGATAAACACAAAAGAGCACAAAAGTTAACTCTTTACACAGCGAAACACGTTGATGCTGAATGAGTGAGACGAGACTTCCAGTCAGGAGAACTTAACTGCATGCTCTGATTGGTTAGCTTCTCAGTCATCCGCCAATAGCGTCCCTTGTATGAAATCAACTGGGCAAACCAACTGAGGAAGCATGTACAGGAAGTAAAAAGACACATTGTCCGCAGAACCCGCGAAGCAGCAAAAAATTTGCGTTATATATATAGTTATGCTTACAAATAAAATCCGCGATAGAGTGAAGCCGCGAAAGTCGAAGCGCGATATAGCGAGGGATTACTGTATATAAATTATCGAGTGAGTTTTAGTTACTATAAGGTTACTGCCTTCTTCACATAAAAACCTAAAAAAATATGAATTTAGGACATTTTCTATTTCAGTTTATTTATATTTCATTTAACCCTAATACTCTTCACTTTCTCCTATACTAAAAGATTTTCTTCTGGCAAACCTTTGAATTTTCCATGATATTTCTCATTGTGTGTTGTTCAGCATTTATAATGTCTTTTTTCACTGCTTCCGTCATGTCCTCATACGCATTGCAGTAAATTTTGGAGTTAACTGTCCTGTGAGTGTTACATAGCCGCATTGTCTTCAGGTATTTCTTTCTTAGCTTCAAAGTCATCCACCAAGGATTCTCCTAATCTTTGTAAAGTTTCTAAATTGCAAGATGCATTTGTCTTGCATTGTATATAAAATGCTTTGAAACCTAATCTACTGCTCCTCAACCGTCTTCATACTTAAATGTTTGCCCCAGTCTGTCCCTTTAAGACTTAGGTAGTTATTGAAAATTTGTCTCACTGAAATTAAATTTAAAAGATTTGCTTTATTCATACAAGCACTGTACAAACAGTGTGCTATTTCCTTGTGGTATTTATAGATTCACTGCATACTGTAAAAGCTCATATACATCAGTGTATTAGCAGTTGGGGTTTTTTTTCATATTCAATCAAACCCGGCTATTCACATGTTTATCGTTCAAGGACCTATTTGCGGGTTTGTTACCAATAATTAAATGGAAATTGTTTTGCATATTTTGCAAGTAGTAAACAGGAAAGATGTCATTCTCACAATGCTGTATATCTGAATTAAAGACAGGACTCTGAACAAGTGGATGAGGATTACAGGCAGAACTGTTAATTATATTTTAGCAAAAAAATGATCATATCTTGAACATTTCGACCATACGAATGGATATTGAACATGTAGATCAGGGGTGCCCACACTTTTTCGGCTTGTGAGCTACTTTTAAAATAACCAGGTCAAAATGATCTACCTACATTAAAAATATATATATATATATATACTAAGTATTAGAGGTGGGTAGTAACAAGTTACATTTACTCCATTACATTTACTTGAGTAACTTTTTTAAAAAATTGTATTTCTAAGAGTAGTTTTACTGCACCATACTTTTTATTTTTACTTGAGTACATTTGTGAAGAAGAAACGCTACTCTTACTCCGCTACATTGGACAACACATGAATCGTTACTTTTTTTCCCATTAGATAAAGTTTGACAGACAATTTTCAATCTGCTCTGTGTACCGAATGCTGTCAAGTTGCGCACACGCCTCCCATGGCATCTCCAGCTCTGACGCGAGGTTTTGGATGTTCCCCAAATCAAGGCACTGCAGCTTTGAGGACAGATGTTGCATTTTTCGTTTGAAAGCATTAACTGAGCTAATCATATTGACCATGGTTTTCTCTTTACCTTGCATCTATAAAATAAGGTCATTCAATATGTTGGTCAGATCGGCAAAAAAATGCCAAGTCTAGCGGCCATTGATAGTTAAAAAGTTGCTTGTATTATGCATGTTTAATGACAAGGAGAAACTCCCTTTTCTCCAGCCAGGGGTCTTGAAATCTCAGCAGGAATTTCTCTTTAGCCATCTGCCTCAACAAAGGCATCTTTTATCATCTCTCTATCTTGGAAGGACTTCTTATGCTTAATGATCAAGTGACTCACCCGGAACGATGCATCGGTGTGTCTGCCTTTGCCTTTGCTTTTGAATTCAGCCGATTGAAAAATGACGGCTGTCCGATTAACTGCAATTTTAGTTACCTCTCCTTTCTCTTTCACAGATCGCTTTTCAAAAGGAAGTCAGTTTCGTAGTTTTCAGGAACAGTTTGAAAGTGCCTTTCCACATTTTCCTTCTTTGGAACAGCAATGATAGATTGACAGATCAGACAAATGCACTTTGATTGTGACATTGTGAGAGAAAAAAATCCTCTTCCAATTCCACATCCAGCCCATAACCAATTTTTTTTTAAATCCCCTCTTTAGTCGATATAAATTGGAAGGCTAACTAGATCACTTAGATAGCTGGAGTTTTGCAGTAGCTCACACGTTTGATCGTGCATGCGGGACGACCAGTGTATTAGAAGAAAAGAGATCTCAGACTAGCCACCCTGTATGTCAATCAAGTGGCAAATGCCATAGGGAGGATATATGATAGACTAACATTTAAAAAAAATTTTTTTGAATGCAACGCGATCTACCTGCACTACCTTTCCGATCTACTGGTCGATCGCGATCGACGTATTGGGAACCCCGATATAGATTATACAACACGAGTTTTTCACATCGTTTGCTAGGGTCCAGAATGAAGTCTCCACATTGGACCGTTAATTTTGAATATTTTTTCTTAGGCACCACTACAAACTACATGGGGTAAGTGACAGTAAGGTATATCAAGAAAAAACAGCAGGAAATCCGTGAAGGTGTTGCTGAAGCAACACAAGGGGGGGAAGACACTGCATGTTACTGTATAGAATTTGTTACATAATTGTGTGTTATTTGTAAGGCTTGCGATCAAAAGTACAGTGATAAGAGATCAGGTGTGGGGGGCCCAATACATATTCATGGATTTTCACATTCATGGGGATCTTGCACCCATAACCCCAAAGAATCCCAAGGGATAACTGTATATCAGAAAGTACAGCCAAAAATAAAAGAAAGAAAGAAAACACCAAGGGCAGGTTCTAACTAAACTAGTTTAGTTTATACAAACCTTAACAGGTAAACTTGTATAAATGAAAGGATTGTATAATCAAAATATATGCTGCTTTATATGTTATGTGCTCTGACTGAAGCTTATTGAGGATATTTTTTTTTTGATGCCAGGATCACTTGTCTATCCTCTGAGTGAGCAGCTCCTTGAAATTGCACCTCAGAGTTGTCAAAGCAGACAGGCAGTATACCGTGTAAGTACATAGGATCATCTTCTAGTACCTCATAATAGTCTCACATATCTGATAGTTCTTCACCATCTTTGGTCTGAATTTTGATTTAACTACTACATAAATAAAAAATGATACCATTTTTTAAATTATCCTAAATTATGAGGTGAAACATAATATTCTGTTAGTTACAGGTTGCCTCAAGTACTCAGGTATTGGCTAACAATAACATTTTCAAGAAATGTATTGCTTGATTCTGTTTTATACATAAACTATTTTTTAAACAGTACTCTTCTTATTTATTCCTTTGCCAAGGAATAATTGAAAATGTTTGAAAAAATCTGAAATGATGGTTATGTGTGTGTGCCTAATAAAAACATGAATTTCCAAAATTCTGAATTAAGCAGATCAAGCACAGTTTTCTTTTAACCAGGTAAAGACAGGCTTAAGCATTACTAAATTACAAAATACTTTACTATGCAATTGTAAGCCTCCACGATGGACCTGGGTTGCAAAATTTTACTTTGGGTCAATTTTTTCTGCATCAACACTAAACCAAAAAATTAAAGACAGTACTAAGCAAGCACCTTGAACATGGGAAAGGTGCTACATAAATAAAATCTGTTATTATTACTATTAACTGATTGAATGTTCTTTAATGAAAGGAATACCCTGGAATACTCCTTTGGAAGATTTATTATTTGAAGTAGACCAATTAGGTGTAACTATATATATGTCTAGAAAACAATACAGGACTTTTTTCCCATCTTTAAACAATCATAGGTAATAATTTTCTCAAAACACTAAAATTAATTACTGATTATCTTTGATATATTGCTTAATCAATACCTGCATATGTTCCCATTATAAAAACAATCAATAGTTTACTTTAAATAGTTTTAAAGTATAAATGTAATATATATAGTAAAATTTGTGTGTGTGTGTTTCATTCCAGGACGCAAATCCAAACTGATCTACCAATTTCCATCAAATTTTGCACCGATTCTCCATTTGTACAGTGAAAGACCGTAGATTATGTTTTATTCCAAAATGTTGTCCGTGACCGCATAACCAGACATCACCAGGTACTCTAGATTATGTTTTTCTCGTATGCATATCTATTCCAAACTTTGGATAGATTCCCATTTGCACAAAGGAACAACATAGACTATGGTTTACTCTGAAAATTAACTTGCGTTGTTGGTGGTGGTGTTGGTGCTGCCTGTACCCCAACTACTATAGTAACAGATAAAACTACCACATCATTTTGCTCTTTGTGACTCTAACCAACAATTTCAAAAGTATTATAAACTAGCTTAATACACCACTTGACATGTAATTTGTTGGGATAATCAAGAAACCTAACTTATCAATAGCTTTTATTTGAGCATTCTCCCCATGACCCTGAACTGGATTAAGCAGGTTGAAGAATACATGAATGTATTTTTGCTGTATCCAAGAGTTGTAAGCTAAAACAAAATTATTTCTTCCAGACCAATTTGGCATAATTTCCAGAACTACTTCATTCTTAAATCTATTAATTTTGATGTATCATAATGTACCTTATTTTATGCAGACAAAGCAGTTGACAAGCAACACAAACTAACAGAATAAAGTTGAAACGGAAAAGTTCTAAAAAGAATGAGCAGAACATAACATAAAAAAGACTAGGTAGGGCAATGGTCAAAAGGCAAAGTGATAGTCAGTGCGTTTTATTTTCACAGACAGAAATCCTAATACAATGTCTCTTTCTATTTTTTTTTTGTTTCTTTAAAAAAAAAAAAAACAAACAAAAAACATAAAGGGGAAACTGCTGCAAGTTAACCAGAAGTGCTTAACAATCATACCCTTACAAAACTAAAGGGATAGAAGAAAAAAGTGAAACATACCTGCTGTTGACTCTGCTCTTCCAGGTTCAATTTGACCTCTAGAGACTGCCTTGCTTCCAAAAATGCCTTGCGGTGCTTACGGTCAGCCATATAGTAGGACATGATGCCTACTGTGATGGCACACAAGTATATGGCAATGTTTGCAATCAGCTGAAAGGAAACATATATATAACCACTAAATTTGGCACTCAATTATTGAATAGACAATAAATGTACATAGTTTACTAACAGAAAAACACTCATATTTGCATTTAGTTAACTGAATTATCTACAGAAATACTTGAAATGCAGAACCATTTAAGAAATTATAACATTATTATGGATTTGTGATCGAGTAAATATAACGTGTTTTGAAAAAATGCAATGGTGTGCAGTAATACAAATATTAGAAAAATTATATATTACTTATATGAAAATTATTAATTCAGTATTTAAAATATGAAACCTAAGATCATTCCCTCAGTTCAGCAAAAGACCTTGTATGTAAACCTGTACTCTTTGTGTGTGTTTTTGCATTACATCACTTCATCACTGCCACCTGCTGGGGATAATTCATGCACATTACCTCTGCATAATTTTGCTGACTCTTATCATATTTAAAGCAAACAATAAGGAAATTCTAATTCATCATAGTAAAACTGCTTTTATACTTATTACAGCATATTTTAGCCTCTTTTATTACTTTGGGATTCCCATCAACATAACTCTACTGCCCCTAATGATATTTAACCCAAACATCAAAAAAATTCTAATTCATCACAGCAAAACTGCTTTTATGCTTATTACAGCAATTTTTAGAATTGTTTATTACTTGGGATTCCCATCAAAACACAAAATAAGACACCTAGCTGATACAACTAATTTTAAGTACGTTTTCTGTTGTGAAAATTATTATGTTTAATATTTGATGTCATTTTAATAGTTAACATACACATATTACATGTTGGCACAGTTTTACAAACGTCAATAAGATTTAACTTTTTTTTTTTCTGTCCTCCCTGGCCATCGGACCTTACTCTTATTCTATGTTAATTAATGTTGTCTTATTCTAATTCTTACTTTGTCTTTTATCTCTTTTCTTCATCATGTAAAGCACTTTGAGCTACATTATTTGTATGAAAATGTGCTATATAAATAAATGTTGTTGTTGTTGTTGTTAACTACAGCCAACAAAGTATACAGGAAATGCCAGCAAAAAAATGGTTAAAACATAATTAGTTCTGCTATAAGCAGATTCTATAGTACAGTTAAGAGAGCAGCCAGCTAAAAATTAAAAAACTGAAACAGTCCGATTAATTAGTCATATTAACTTGTATTGATTACACATACATAAATAATGGCTTTCCTGAGGCACTCCGAAAAAGTATTGTATTTTCCAAAAAAGTTGTCTATACTCTGTAAAAACGCAATAACAAAAATTTTGAGAGCTGAAAAAAAAACAGGACTGCCTAAACAAGTTTTCAGTTAATTACAATCCCTTTAATAATCCCACCCGTGTCTACATTCTTTTAACTTATGTATATATATATAAAATATATATTTAATAAATCTTGAAACATTAAGAAAAAGACATGGCACAGGTTGTAAAATGCATTTCACATGTAATATATCATCCAAGCAGCTACAGAAAATATAAACTTAATTGTCAACTTTTATATCAATGAAATGCCGACACTAAAGGGGCAGAGTGGGAAAAGCATTAAGACCCATTGTACTTGACTAGCAAAATTTACAAACTTGAACAAGATAGAAGAAAAAAAGTTTTACATGTATTTTCTAAAAGGCACAAGTTTAAAAAAGAAGCCACCAATATCATTGAGTTAAACATCATAATGGTGGTTACATTGTTTGAGTAGCTAATGCTTTGTAGATGATAAGAGCGCCACATAGGGTGATGATGATTACATTGTGGCAGGCTCAAAAATGTAACACTGGAAAACACTTTTCCTTGCCTAATTTCACTATTCTCTTCAAAAGATTTTCCACTTGTTACACAACTGTAAAAGAGCCAAAATAATTTGCTGTTAATGTCTGTAGATGTAATAATAAACTTGAACTTAATGTCCACATTGTGATGTTCCACCATAAGCATCATACAGACAAACTATCTAGAGAGCTGACTGTCAAGAATCCTAACCAGTGGAGTAGAAAAAAAGAGCTTTATTATGCCTGGTAGTATATATAGTTGTATCTGTGGGACTGGTGTTGCCATTAACTAATGAAAGGTGTACAGTACATGCCCAACACTGTAACTATATTTATAGAAAAAAACAAGTGCAATCACTCACATAATTTAATTACACATCCACATAACAAAATCTAAAGGATTTTTTAAACTCATCTGCAGTTTTCATTTAGGCAGACCTGTGGGGCTATGTAATGTGGACAGTAATAGCCATACCGTGTTAGATAACTATTAACTTTTGATGTTAGGAAGGCTGATTACTGGATCATAAATGCACAAAAACAGCCTATGACACATTTATTGCAGTTGATTAATTGTTAGCAGATAATGGATATACAAAACATTCCTTCCATCAAAATATAATTTTTCCAAACACTATTTACATCTAAAAAAATCATTTACAGTGTTTCTTTGCAGCTGATTGGCACTAAAGCTCAGCTTATGAAAATGAGCTCCTTTTCAAATACTTCTTGTGATATCATCAGACCTTCTTTTACTGAAAGGAATCATGATGCCATTTTTGATCCTTCTCTTTCTCATTCCACCCACATAAATCACATTAAGAAACTTTTTAACTTCCACCTACTATCCCATGTTCGCTCATTCCTCTCTTTTTCTGATGCTGAGAAAACTGTCCATAATTTTATTACACCCAACACTGACTGGATAGCCCTGACCAGCAGTTGCCCTACTCTAATCTTTTATCATGGCTCCAAACTTTGTTGCAATAGTCCTTACAGATGCCCATAAAAGCGAGCATATCATGCCCATCCTGCTCCATCTTCACGGACTCCCTGTGTCTTACAGGACTGAATATACAGTAAAACTTCATTACTAACCTACAAAGCTTTAACTGGCCTTGCACTGGACTACAGCAGTAACCTCTGCCATCACTATACTCCTGTTTACCCAGTACGGTCCAATGATTCTGGCAGTCTTGTTGTGCCCCAAACTAACCTGGGTTATATGGGTGACAGCGCCAGCAGCTCTGTAGTGCCCAGAATTTGGAACCTCACTAAATTAATGAGATCAGCTGACTCAATTCATTCTTTTAAAAAAAAAAAAGAAAAAAAACTAATTTCTAATTGTTTAGGAAGGCATTGAACTGACCTTCGGGCCTTTCTTTCAGTTTACCCTTTCTGTCCAGGTGCTCCAAGATTATTTGCATTTATATCACAAATTAGGTTATTTGAGCAGGGTTTTTGTGTAGTATTTTGTATATTTATGCTGGTTTACTGTCGCTTATTTTAATACAAAGCTTTGTGTCTCCTGTATTATCTTTATTTAATGTTTTATGTGGTTGTTAACTTGCTTTCAATGTTGTATATGCCCTGTTGTCCATTTTGAAATTTTGTGAAGCGCTTTGAACATGGAAATGGTGCAATATAATTAAAGTGTATTATTAATAAAAAGGGCTTGCACAGAAAGGTGGTGCTATTAACATGATTTTATCCTAACAAAATATAAATGCAGCAATACACCTTCTAAACCACTTGAGCTCACTTCTCAAGGAGGAACCAAGTCTAGATAAGACACCAACGTATTGTGGGGCACACACCTGCACACACTCATAGAGGGTCAAATTAGAATCATTAATCAACCTAATACCCTAGAAAACTATACATATATAATAAAAGCATTTTTAAATCTGCATAATCTAATCTAGTTCTGGTTTATATGAGGCCGAAGCCCATCACTGTATTACTTACACACAAGAATGTAAACAGTAATGGATAAGGCACCTGTTCAATGACCTGGGTTCGCTTCCTGGGTCCTCCCTGCGTGAAGTTTGCCTGTTCTCCCCGTGTCTGTGTGGGTTTCCTTTGGGTGCTCTGGTTTCCACCCACGGTCCAAAGACATGCATATTAGGTGCACTGCTGTTCCTAAACTGTCCCTAGTGAGTGTTTGTGTGTGCCCTGCGGTGGGCTGGCACCCTACCCAGGGTTTGTTCCTGCCTTGTGCCCTGTGCTGGTTGGGATTGGCTCCAGCAGACCCCCATGACCCTGTCTTGGGATATAGCAGGTTGGAAAATGACTGACTGACTGACCTGTTCAATGAAAGGCTACTCAAGCTCAGAACTACACTCACATAGAGACAATTTAAAATTGTCAATGAATGTAACCTGCTAGTCCTGGGGACCCACTGTGGCTACAGGTTTTTGTTCCAAACAGCTTCTGTTTTTAATTGGACTCCTGGGCTAATTAAGTGAACTGTTATTACTCAAGGTCTGTGCTTTGGGAATTCAGCAATGTAGAAATTAGTAAGCTTGTTAAAAAATATATATATATATTAAAATGTACCAAGCACTTATATGGGAATAATGTATTTTTTTTCTTTTTATATTATATATTTCATCATGATTTTCATTCTACTTTTCCAGGTAATCTATTTGTTTAATTAATCCATTATTTACTAATTAGTGGGTCTGACACTAAAACAGTTGCAGCCTTTGATTATTCAGTATTATTTGCTTGGGTGTCTGCTCTGCTCGTTTTTAATTGTCATTAATAATATACAAAACGAAGGGGGAAAACTGCACAGAGAAAAGGCAAAATATAATGAAATCAACAAAAGAGTGTTAAGCATTTAAATCTATAGTAAAAGCAGAAATATTTCTAAATGTCTTATATATGTAAAATCATGTTGCTCTGCTTTTCTGAATGTAGAATAAGAGAAGAGAAAAAAATACCAGCTAATTAAATGAGATCAGTGTTATCAGGTGTCATCACTGATTATGAATTTATTTGGAACAAAAACCTACCGCCACAGTGGGTCCCCAGGACCGAGTTTGGGAAGCACTGTGCTAGAACATTATCCTCTTAAATATTATAATCTAGCCCAATTTTTGCTGCATTCGTCGGCTTGTCTCCCAGTTGTAAATTTCACGTGAACATTCTTCAAAGTGGGAACTCCAAGTCTTCTTGTGACACAAAAATTCACCATTGACCTTTCAGTTTGATCGCTAATATAAAATAAAAAACAATGACCTAATCAACCAGAAATTTCCATTTTTGGGATTGAATTTTATGTGTTCATTTTCCCAAACAAATTATATCCATCCATCCATTCTCTAACCCGCTGAATCCAAACACAGGGTCACAGGGGTCTGCTGGAGCCAATCCCAGCCAACACAGGGTGCAAGGCAGGAAAAAAAAACCCTGGCAGAGTGCCAGCCCACCTCAGGGCACATACACATACCAAGTACACACTAGGGACAATTTAGGATCGCCAGTGCACCTAACCTGCATGTCTTTGGATTGTGGGAGGAAACCCACGCAGACATGGGGAGAACATGCAAACTCCACACAGGGAGGACCCGGGAAGTGAACCCAGGTCTCCTAACTGCAAGGCAGCAGCAATACCACTGCGCCGCCCAACAAATTACATCTTATCTTTAATTGCTTTTTTTTGGATTAAAAAGCTAATCAAAAGCAACCTCGTATTTATTCCAAAAAATCCAAGTAGAAACGCATGGGAACACAATGAAGTGGGAAGGTGAAACATCACAAATGAGAACTCCACAAAACTTCCATAGCATATGAATGAATGCAAAATTAGTTACAAAGCTGGGTCTACCAGTCAGTTAATTCAAATGAGATTTAGTTGATACAGCATTGCCAGAGGCATTTCTTACAGAGGAATTAATATAATTAACAGGTGCTTGATAGAAAGTAGCTTTCAAAGCCAAGGGAGTCTCCTGAGTAGGGAGGATACCTTCTATAATGTAGTTTTAAGTGCCTTTCTGCCCTCAAGTGTCTTGGGGGAAAAAAAAAGTGTGCTGTGCAACAACTGGTTCTGCATGACCTAAATGAACAGATACCTAATTCAACAAAAGCTGGAAACCACACGTTGAGGCTCATAATCTTTACAGACGTGAGAAAGGCTTACCAAACACATTTTTACTTTCATATCTTGTGTGTTAAATGAATTAATGGCATTGACCAAAGTAGTTAACTGCTGGGCAATTGGATTCATTAATCAATGCAAATAGTAATTATGGGAAAGGCGCTACATAAATAAATTGTATTATTGATACTCATTAAAAATTAGTAACTATACTGTTTCTTACATGGAACATTTATAAAACCATAAACCTATTAGGCAATCCATTCTCTTTTCCTAAAGAGTATAACCCAAACTGGTGTTGGTACTGTAGGACTTACATTTGTGGAAAACAAAAGAAAAATTCACATTTTTCTCATCAGTTTTAAGATTGATTTTCACTCCTTTTTACTTACCTGTCTAACAAGCGTCACTCCCTCTATGGTCTCTTGCTGTTGCTGAGCAATAGTGACACCCAGCACTAGTGTGTGAATCCCACAGGAGACGGTTGTGATCAAAACTATAGGCATGAGACGGAGAGGGAGGGTGAGGAAGAAGGAAAAGACAAAGAATGCTTGCCAGCCCACAGTGTCACTGGCCTGATGAGATATGGAAAAGCTGAGCCCCAGGTAGGAGAAAATTTGGCCAGCTATCAAAATCCACAATAAATATGGAACCACCTTGCGAGAGATGCGATCTGGAAGTAGTCCGAACCGACACAGAAAGTACAGGAGGATGTGGATTACCAGGCCAATGGAGGCCACCAGTAGAGATGCCAGTTTGTCATCAGTGTACATTACAGCACACATCACTATGATATAGCAGTCAAATAGTGCAGCAAACACCACAAGTACCAGCAGGGTTTCATGCCGCTGTCTTCGGAAGTAGGTCTGGTATAAATTTTCCAGAGACTCAGGAGCAAAAGTCAGTCTCATAAATCGGGGTAGACACAGGCAAGAACCTGAGTTACGGACTGTCACTTCATGGGTCCGTCCTACTCCATGTTCTGGATCTGAAGGTAGGCTAACCGAGTATTCCGCAGAGTACTCTGCAGAATACTCGGGTTCAGAGAAAGCACGATTTCGAGGCATTTTTATGTTTTTATAATGGGCTTTTAATATCCCAACCCTGAAATACCTTTAAACACACTTGGTAAAAGTCTGTGAGGGTGCAAACAATAGTATAACGTCTGACAATGAACCTAGGCTTTAGCTTAATTTAACCTGAACCACTACCTCAAAACTAAAGGTTAAAGTACCATTTGAATACATTACCAGGAGCCATGGTAAAACAAACAAAAATAGTGTTTCTCTTTTGTATATATGTCCAATTTTGCTTCTCTGTTCTAACACAGAACACTTATTTATCAAGGAAAACTCAAAAAAACATGCATTTGGGGTCGATTTTAAAAGGAATATTACAGGCTATATAACTTGCTTACGTCTTAAAAACAATAAAAGAAATATAAACGGATCGGGCTCTGCAGAAGTCAAAAGCAAATAAAATTCAGAAAATTTGCGTTTTCAAAAATATCGGAAGCGTGTGAAGATGACCATGATTACAAGGCTGCATCGAGCGAACACCCGAACGTGACGACGATGTGACTGAACGACTGCGTGTAAAATACACGAAATGTCTGCATATTGACTGTATGTAACTGAAAAAAAAATGTAAAATTAACATAAACTAGTAGAAGGGAGCTTTGTCAGAGCTCCATTTCGGCTCATTTGTTTGCACCCCTTGGGTATCTAACGCACATTTTTTCGGTGCCCCTCGTTAGACGACCCTACGCTAAATGGCGCGTGCAGAATTGGGAGAAGATTTGGATTTTTTTCTCCAAGCGAAGCCAGTTTTTTCCAGCTGTCTCCTTCCATGACATAGCCTAGCATTTCATCGGCTCTCCTTGTTCAGCACCGCCGGTGTACATGCAGCTGGCCTTTCTTTTAGGACTACGGTGTCCCTCTTCTTTTATCTCCGCTGCTCCTCTCTTGTCGCTTGGTGGGCGGATTCTCTTGGGTATTCCTTTTACAAGATTCCAGTTTTAAAAAAATAAAAACGCTGGATCTCCCCCTTGGCTAAGTTCTTCCCAAACTGAGGTCCAAGGCGAGAAGCTCGTAGCTCCGCGATAGGGTAAAATCCACGCTCACCGCCGCACAGCTTTCACTTCCCCGGTTCAGGGTGAAAGACACAGGCCGGCCGGAGAGCGAAACGCTCTGTCGCCGGCTCATCACACGCAACAGTCTCAAGCAGGTGGCACAGCTGCCGATGCTGTGGGGACGCTCTCGACAAGTAGCATCAAAAAAACAGTTCAAGCCGCGGTCGATCAGCTTGCCGCTTCCCCTCGGGACACACTCGGTATTCCCACCAGCCGCATTCAGCCCGCCTCCTGCTATTCCAGGGTTTCGCGGGAAGCCGCCCTCTCTTCCCGTCTTGTTTTCTCAGCGGCAGCGGCGATTCCGTCTTCCCTTGACAAGGATGCAGTATCTAGGGTGACAGTCAGGTTAGTGGGCTCAACTTTAGGAATATTCGCACCAACGACGTTCTATATGGAGAGGACAGCACAGTGTGGAAGTGAAGCCCAGACTGTCACGCTCCCTCACATTTCTGTCCTCCAGTGGGTGTGCCGTTTGTTTCTCCGGAATCTGTGTGTGTTTCTTAGTACCCTCCCCATTGTCCCCTTTGGCCTCCCATCAGCAGGCAGTTTACACTACACTTAGATCAAACCTGTGCGCTGAAATCCAAGCCAGACGACGGAAGGAGTATTTTTTCATCCGTCCTATTTAAACATATCCCCCATATAGTAACTAGCTAGGTGAAACTCTGCGTCCATTTACGAATCCACTTAGTCCAGTTCAGGCTTCGGCAGGATCCAGCTCTGAACGGGACGCCACTTACCTGCCGGTGAAGCACCGATGCTTACTTATACTGGAGTAATTTATACACACTAGTTAACAGGCGAATTTCTGGAATGTAGAATAAATGCCAAAATGAGGTTATAGGGCAATTGACAATTAAAAAAACAAACACGTAATCCTTCCATTTTATTCGGATCCACTCTCACCCCCGAGGGTGCGGGTAAGTTGCTACTTAGTCGATTCCAGCCAGCATTTTTCACAGCTTGTGCAAATCAGTCACTTATTCAGTGTAAACAGCAAGACAGATACCTTTGATAAATTGCAGTTAAGTTTTGCCCGGCCCAACACAGTTCCAAGGATCAAATTGCCTGGCAAAGTTGGCACACTACCTTATCTAATGAATAGGATGATGATGTATAATGGACAATGTTCAAGGTTAAATAGCTAGGCCACCCCAATTTCCCCAGTTTTAAGGAAATACTCCCTTGTTAAACTGCAGTTGAGTTTGCCTGGCCAAGTGTAGGCAACTGGGTCAAACTGACTGGCAGAGTTGGCACTCTGTTTTATGTGATCTTAAAGGACACTGTAAAAGGATAAATAGCATTGCACCACCCAAATGGTTACAGTTTTCAAAAAAGACAGACTTTTTTGGTAAACTGTAGTTTAGTTTTGCCCTGTCCAACACAGGTAACTGGGTTAAGTTGACTGGCAAAGGAAGCATACTCCTATATCTAATGAATGAGATTAACTGTAATGTTTACATGGCAATGTGAATGGTTAAATGGCATTGGGACTCTCTAATCTTCACAATTCTGTGAAATTCAGATGCCTTTGTGAAGTTGCAGTTGAGTTTTGCCCATTCCAAAGGCACTTGGGTGCCTTGTGCTGTAGATAGAGGTGTCATTCCACAGCAACTCGACCTCTGCCTGGTTTGTTACTGGAGTGTCATCTGTGTGTGATTTAGATACTTCTATCTGTTTTATTCCCATAGTTTGAAGACATGGAATATGTTAATTGGTGATCTAAGTTAACCTGAACAAGCCTGCAATGAATTTGCATTCTGTTCAGGGTTGGTTTTGGCATTGCTGCTTATGATGTTAAGATGGATTTCAAATTTAGACCATAATAATATACTCTTATGTTGATTGGTGCCTCTAAATTGGCTCAGTATGAATGAAGGTTTGATTGACCAGTGTGGTATTCTTTCCTGGATTTGTTCCTTTTGGAATAAGCTTCAACTCCCTGCAACCATGCAATGAGAAAAGTACACTCAGAAACCGGATGAATGGATAAACTGGATATGTTATGTCTTTATTTTTTTTCATGGTCAACTTTTTTATGGCAATAAATCTCAAAAAAATGTTTGAAATTTGAACAAAATGATGCAAAAATCAGAACCTAGATTTTTTTCTGTATGAACAGTTTCTATGAAATTTGAGTTCTGTCTGGGCCTCATACCAAACCCTTCATTAGTTTGGTTTAAGATATTGTGTTAGCATTTATAATGTTCTTCTCTGTTGTACAAAGGTGGAGTGGTTACTCTGAGGCTAGGGATCTGCACTGGTAACTGGAAGGTTGCTAGTTCAAATCCCATAAATGCCAAAAGTAACTTTACTTTGTTGTGCCCCTGAGCAAGGCTCTTAACCTGCAATTGCTCCGTCCTGGGTATGACGTTAATCTGCATCCAGCCCTATAGGCCCTCCAACCTGCAGGGAAAAACCTGGGGGTTGGTGGCAGAATTGGCACTCCAGCCACCATAAAAAAAACCTCACACTCTTCCATTCTATCTGAACTAGTGTGGTGCTGAGGTGTCACCCATTGCATGGCTGCACTTGCTAATCAGGGATCCTGAGTTGGTTTGTCATGTGGTGGATGCAGCATTGCGCTGTATCAGCGCGTGCTCCTAATCTCTCTGTCTCTGTTGTACCCTGACAAGAGTATGTGCTTTGAGCATGTGAAAGGTGCTAGATAAATAAAATGCATTAGTATTATTATGACAACTACAACTACTATGACTACTGCTAAATATCAAATATTATCATTTTGTATATCTTGCTCTGTTTAGGCATGTTGAAGAAGATATTGGTTTGATTTGTCTCATAGATAGTAATGAAAGAAGTAAAATATTGTAAGACACGGTTAAGAAGTGATTCACAGATTTAAGGCTTGAAAGCTGAATTAATGTATTTAACATTATCTAGTCACTCTAAATACTGATTCTTTGGATGTGCAGTGAAAAAACATACAGATACGCCATGGTGCAGAAGTTAGTGCTGATACCTAACATCAAGATAGATAGATAGATAGATAGATAGATAGATAGATAGATAGATAGATAGATGTGAAAGGCAGTATATGATAGATAGATAGATAGATAGATAGATAGATAGATAGATAGATAGATAGATAGATAGATAGATAGATAGATAGATAGATAGACTAGAGGAGTGTCAAGCTTCAATTCTGGAAGGCTACTTTAGCTGCAGGTTTTCATTCTAAACCCTTTCATAATTAGTGACCAACTTCTATTGCTAATTAAGTTCTTTTGCTTTAATTGTAATTGACTTATTCTAGATTCAGACCCCTAAATTGTTTCTTTTTTCCTTAATTAGAAGCCAAACAATAATGAGATACAAAACGAGTCACCACATTACTAGCTAACCATAGTCCATTATACAATAACTAAAAATAAAGAAAGGTGAAGGTCTCAGTAATGCTGATCTGCTCTGATCCACAAAACTGTTTTGACAGTGTTCTTAATAAAAAGAAAATCATATATTTTGGGAATGTCTGCTGTGCTAGAACAAGAGCACCAACAAGCTGTGGAATTAAGTAAAGAGTTTAATTAACATCAAGAATCAGCATCTAATTAAGAAACTGGTTGGAGTTCGAGGCCTCAACGTAGCTGGTCATCTGTCTGCCTACTTCACATCTCATTTTTGTTTGTCTGCCATTTAATGAAAAAAGAATTAATTCAGAGGACTGAGTCTTAAAAAAACAAGGCAATTAAAACAAAGTGAAAAGAACAGCAGAAATTTGTCACTGATGCAGAAAGTGGCAGGAATGAAAGCTTGTAGCCATGGTAGCCCTCCAGGATCAGAGTTGGATACCTTAATATACTTTATTTGTTCCCAAAGTGAAATTAAAACTTTTACTGTAGCTTGAGAGGAAAAATATACATAAATATTATAATAAACAAACAACAGCTACCCAAAAACACATAAGAATTTCAGGCTTGGATAACAGAGAGCTGCTGCTGTCAATAACAAGCTTGTAGGTGGCAGTACGACTTGCTTAGATGTACCACAGTCTTGTATTTAAAGGTATTAACATTTGAATACACCAGATCCAGCTTGCTGTTACAAATTTGTTCAATCCAAAATTCCCTGGTTGAAGTCAACTGTAGTGAGAATTTTTATTCCTCTTGTGAAGTTTGCATGTTCTCCCTTTTTGTGTGTGTTTTAATTTTTTTTTTTTCAATTTTCTCTCACATCTCAAATGCATTTGTGTTAGTTTAGGCATCTCTGAATTTGCCTGATGTTAGTGAGAATCTGCATGTGCACTCTGCAATGGATTAACGTTTTATCCAGGTGTTTCTTCCTGCCTTGTAACTGAATATGCCCAAATGGATTTCAGCTTCTGCTGCCTCGCAGTTAGGAGACCCGGGTTCGCTTCCCGGGTCCTCCCTGTGTGGAGTTTGCATGTTCTCCCGTGTCTGCGTGGGTTTCCTCCGGGCGCTCCGGTTTCCTCCCACAATCCAAAGACATGCAGGTTAGGTGGATTGGCGATTCTAAATTGGCCCTAGTGTGTGCTTGGTGTGTGGGTGTGTTTGTGTGTGTCCTGCGGTGGGTTGGCACCCTGCCCAGGATTGGTTCCTGCCTTGTGCCCTGTGTTGGCTGGGATTGGCTCCAGCAGACCCCCGTGACCCTGTGTTCGGATTCAGCGGGTTGGAAAATGGATGGATGGATGGATTTCAGCTTCCAGTTACTTCATGGAGAAAGTTTAAGGAATGATTGTTAAAATGCTGGGAGAATTAATGTACAGTATATACATCCAAAATGATCATTTTTTTTGTTCTGTATTTTGGGTGGCACAGTTATACAGTTGGTAGAGTTACCGCATAACTCTGGCTCTGAGGCTAGTGATCTGCACTGGAAGAAGGTTGCCGGTTCGAATCCCGTAAATGCCATAAGGGACTCTGCTCTGTTGGGCCCTTGAGCAAGGCACTTAACCTGCAATTGCTGAGCGCTTTGAGTAGTGAGAAAAGCGCTATAGAAATGCAAAGAATTACGCTTTACTCCTGGCAAGGGTGCTTTCTGTGAGAAGTTCCATATTCTCCCCATCTTCATGTGGATTCTCTTGAGGAGTTTGACTTCCTTTTTTTCTGAGTGCAAGTATACTTTATGTGTAAGTGTGTTAGGTCACAGCCTCTGAGTTTACTTCCTGTTTTGTGGCTGTTATTGCCAGGAAAGGCACAGGTTCATATACTGGAAACAGCTGGCTTAAAGACACTTTTGAAAATATTCATGGTCAGTATTTTTTATATTTGATAAAAATTAAAAAACATCTGAATTCAGTACATTTACAAGTTAAAAATAATAACTAAACAGAAAAGATTGAAAAACATTTTTCGTTACAAGTCTATACTCAGAATTCATGAGACGGCAGTAAAAAACACCTTGTGCAAACAGATATATTACAGATTATTTCCTTTGAGCTAATGGCTGTACTTTGTTTACAGATTATCATGCTAAAACTTCTCTGATTAGATTTTCTGGTTTTTTCAAAGACAACTTTATGCTACATCACTCATTCCCACAAAACAAAGGTGGTATGTGAGCTTGGGAGTGTCACTTTGCTTGAGCCTTTTTGTGATTCCTTAAGTAGCATCATTTCTCCATTTGCATCCTATTTCAATTTTCTAATTTTTCAAATGCTTCTTAAACAATGACTTCCCAGTTAATGCATTAAATCTAATTTTTAGTAATTTGATCCAGTACTTCTGAATGTTACATAAGCCAGTTAATCCAACAACAGAAGTTAACCACAGTGAAGAACTCAACTCGAAGTAATTATCGTCTTTCCTGGTGGATCTCACAGGTGTTCAGATAAGCCATTTTTCGTCAGCATGACACAGGTTATGCACAATTAAGCAGACTAATAATATAGGCTACAGTTTTGTTTTCCTTTCTTTTCCACCAGTATTAGTTTGCCTTATAAGTAGTATTAAGATTTATTTTTATAATAGGCAAAGTAACCCAGCATAGTAACCCAGCATTGTCCAAGTATATTTGTATAATGGGTTAAATTAAGACAGCAGATATTTTTATGTTTTTTAAATGTTGACCCTTTTGTCATTGCTAGCTGGTTTATTGTCATTTCACAAATAGATGCTTAATTCTACCTTTATAAACTGAATGCCTTCTTGAATAATTGGATCAGTGGACCACAGAGAGCTTCAACAGCAGAGGGGGCCGGTGGGATTGGGCTTCACGAGACATCGCTGCAAGTCTTGGTATTATTAAATAGCACCAGTAGTGGCATTTGATAATGTTGTAAAGATGGTTTAAAGCTGATTCATTCAGTGTTGGTTTAAATTGTTACAAATCACAACACTGTATTGGCATCAAAGTCTAAAATTTTACATGTCTCACCATAAAATGTAATTGAATAAATGTGTATCATCAAGAAACAATAGAAGTTACTAAGGATGTCCTCAGTTGTTCTCCAAATTCTGAATAGCGACTCGGCATGTGCTAAAAAATTGCATTTTATTCTTTTCCATTGTGGCTCATCCCTATCACACTTAGTAATGATATGCAGGTGTACAGTAGTGTTGGCTTTTTCAAATACGTAATGTTTTTCTTTGATAAAAAGTAATGTCACCAGTTAATTTCAGTGTTATTGTCATTTGTACACAGTGCAATGAAATTCATTTGTGCACATTTGTCCAGGGCTTGTTCCCAGCCTTGCCCTGTTTGCTGGCTGGGATAGGTTCCAGCTGACCCCCACGACCCAGTTCAGGACAAAGCAGGTTAGAAAATGGTTGACTGATATTTGACCAATATAATCAGGCCACCATTGTCCTTGTCAAGTGGACCAAATCTTGCTCCATTGGTAATGTATTGTATCTATCTTTCGACTCATCCATTTTCTTAACCCACTAATAGGAGTTTCCTTTCGCATACAGCTTCACAAAATTGATGGCAAACTTCTTTTGACATGTGATTTCACAGCAACAAAAGTCACTTAAAAAGGTGTTTTGGAGTTTTATATGTTTTTTGGGAGTTGAAAGAAAGGAACATTGTTCTTTAAGGGTTTGGCAACAGTATACACCCCTTTAGGTCCAGTATATTTTTTTCAGCAAAAGATCTAGATGAACTGCGGTGGGCTGGCGCCCTGCCCGGGGTTTGTTTCCTGCCTTGCGCCCTGTGTTGGTTGAGATTGGATCCAGCAGACCCCGGTGACCCTGTAGTTAGGATATAGCGGATTGGATAATGGATGGATGGATGAATCTAGATGAAAACAAATGGGAAAAACATAAGCTGTTAAACAATGAAGAAATTAAATTGTTATTCAGATTATTTGAGAAGAAAATTCCGTACCTGCTGTCTTAGATGATATTTTGCTTTTGGCTGATAGAAAACTTGCCGTGTGCTGATACTGAATGCCTGCACTGGATTTTGAGTTATTCCACCCATTGTAACCTCTTTCCCTACTACACCCATATTAAATTGGACTAATGGCAACAAACATGAAGAATTTTGTGAAAATTAGTTCAGCTATTTTTGTGTAATTGGTAAACAAGCAAAGAGCTTACAATTTTATTTATATTGCTGCCCAGCAACAAGACATTGTGTTGTAGTCCCTCCATCATGTAAACTCAGGTCATGGCTTTTTTCATCATTTAATCAAAAATAATGATGTTTTGATTTATATGGTGCCAACTTCTGTTGACAGAGATACCATGCTATACCATACCAATATGATGCTGTGGTGGAACAAACAGGTTCAGAAAATTGAAGATGGATGAAGCTCTCCTCATGTTCACGTAGATTTACTGACCAAGTAAGAGTAAAAGTTTGAGTAAATGAATTTAATGGAGTAATGTCATGATGAGAATACTTGGTGAGTGACAGGAAGTCAATCAATTAATTAATCTTTATATTTCAGGTGTAATATAAAATAAAGTTTCCGGCCATATCTATGTGCATTGAAGAATAAATGTTGTATCTAAATCAATGTGTGACAGGTGTCTGGTCACTCTTAAAGGTAATCTAACCTAAACACTGTTAAAATATCCGACTACGCCACCCACTTTTATTAAGAGACTGGGAACTCTTGAGATTTATAGAAAATAGCACACAGGGTTCTTTAAATTGGGCGGTGAGTAAACACACAATGAAAGACACAACAGTAATTTTAGGAAAAGCAACAGTAACTTCTATTACACAAGACAATAATACTTACATTAAAAAGATAAATGAACATAAACAAAATCTAACAATATCAGGAACAAAATTCCTTTTTTAGAAAGGAAAGCACACAGTCCACCCTCTAAAAGTCCATTAAAAACAAGGATTGGAGGATACAACCTTTAGTGATGCAGAATCCAGTTTGCGCACTGTTACCCCAACAACTAATCTTCCAGCTGTCCACGGATGCACTCTGTTCACCGGACACTCGTTTCCCAACAGAAGTTTTATCAAAATCATGGAATCCCTGTCAGCATCTCTTCATCGTTCCCTTTTTTCCAATCTGGGCTCCTTGTGTTGCTGTGATCTAAGCACGCCTCATTTCTCGTCTCCCAGCTTTGCTCGGTCCTTTCATGCAGATTCCCTCTCTCGCTGGACCTACAACTGGTGTCTCCTTGTGGAGCTGTCTCTTCCTCCCTGGAA
This sequence comes from Polypterus senegalus, assembly GCF_016835505.1. Taxonomy (NCBI): domain Eukaryota; kingdom Metazoa; phylum Chordata; class Cladistia; order Polypteriformes; family Polypteridae; genus Polypterus; species Polypterus senegalus. The sequence continues at coordinate 263,227,610 of NC_053156.1, forward strand.
GTAAGTGTTGCCGTCCTTGTGCATCACGTCGTGCCAGCCATGTACCCTCGTCTGCCTGCGAACCCCTGTGCTCTATCCGAGTGTCTAGGCAGCGTTCTCAGTGGACTGTCCCTCTCTTTGCCTTCTCCTGCCCAGAAGTTTAAATCTCCTTCAGTCCCTGCCATTATCAATTCTGGACAATCGGATCAAACAATGGCACATCTAAATTTCTTGGGTTTAACAAATAATGAAAACACAAGTTAACAAAATGTATTTTTTACCAACTATAAATGAGTACATGGCTGATTAGAAACCAATATTCTCAGACATGTTAATTTCCAAGTCAGGTAAATACAAACATTTTCCAAGGAAGGAGCAGTTCTTTTATCACAATGTTGTATTGTTTGTATGTTTAAGCAGTTAAAACTTCAAAGTGGTGATTCTTTTGCAAGACAGCAAATACCGATATCCTATACACAGCCATCACAATAATCAGTAACAGGATAACCCAGGAAATTTGCCTTTTAACTTCTTGCCTCAGTCCAAACAATGGGTGCCTATTTCCTGTTCATCTGCTGGGTTTTAAATGTAATATTTACATGTTTCTTTTCCTAAGAGAGAAATGGAATGACCCAGTATACAAAAATGTCCCCCTCTGACAAATGTCTTATAAGAGAGACTTGGTTTGTCTTTGACAGAATGAACTGGTATCCTAAATTCTGTCTGGATAGGCTGCAGCTCAATGTAACATTGTAATAGGAAAAATACCTCGGAAAGCAAGCTAATGGATGCATACAATAAACCATGTACATAATGCATTCAGTAGGAAACCATAGTTGGTCTTGTCCTAGATATGTAGTTGGTTTAATGTAAATTTATTAAGAATGCCAGAATGCTTCGGAGAAATCAACAACATTTCCAATGCACGTTTATAAATACTCCTATCCTGTCAAGCCACAAGGCAAGAAAGCTGATCCTCTTGCTTGGGAGTTTAATATTCTGCTTTATGCAGAGTTAGAAAGTGATGACTCAATAATCAATCCAAAGCCTTTTTCATTATATGGCCCTGGTGTGTTTGTGTAATGAATTCAATATGCATGTCTTATTGTGCAGTGGGAGGTTCTTGTCAAAATATAGGCAGTTCTACTTTCCATTTGAATATGAACTTCTGAGTCGATCTTAAATATTTGAGAAAACAATAGCCATTCTGACATGTAAACTACCAGATTCATAGTATGTTTTCCAGATTTGAAAGGCTACTTAGCTTTTACAATCTAAAAGTAGGTTTAAATTAGTATTAGTATCATCAAGTATTTTGCACACTGTCTATCTTTTATTAGATGTTTAATTGCACACACAAATTGTGACAAAGTCAGATTAACAGGTAGAATTATACTATCTAACGTATTGTGCCTTTTGAATTTTTACAATAGTTACAATAGATACAGTGCATGTAGTTACTTTTGTTGCTTTCATTCCACAATGAAGTTTTATATTATCCAACCCAGTTATCAAATTATTTTATCACTTTTATTCCTCCTTCATTCTGGCAAATGGTTTAGGACAATTAGCACTCATACCAGCAAATTCAGGGACTCTTTTTATCCAAATTGTTATAAGGTTATGCAACAGCCACATGTTCTGACAACTGCATGGGAGCAGTTCATAATTATATTGTCAGACATTTTATTAAAATTCATGTGTTCCCTGTGTTATACCTGTTCTATTCTTTGCATTGTACTATTAAAAGTATTAATACAGTTTGAACTTCAAAGCAAGGAGAATTCGATTTTTGGAAGTTTTAATTTTTGAAACATATTTGGTAAATGGCCTGTATTTGATATAGCGCCTAACTAGAGTTCAAGAACCCCCCTAGGCGCTTTACAACACAACAGTCATTCACCCATTCACACACACATTCATACGCTGGTGATGATAAGCTACTATGTAGCCACAGCTGCCCTGGGGCACACTGACAGAAGTGAGGCTGCCAAACACTGGCGCCACCAATCCTTCCGACCACCACCAGCAGGCAAGGTAGGTTAAGTGTCTTGCCCAAGGACACAACAGCTGCATTCTCATGCCGGGAGCCAGGATCGAACCTGCGACCCTCCGATTGCTGGACAACCCGCTCTACCGACTGAGCTACTGCTATATTTATATTATATATTATTATATATTATTATTTATATTTATATTATATACTACTATATTTAACATAGTAAAATGATTTTGTGTTATTTATGAAGCCAGATTTTGTTTTTTATTGGCACTGCCATTTGTGGTTTGTTGTAGCATTACCTAAGGAATGTACTAGAGATGTGATGCCACCAGTTAGATCAGCTGGTGTCTCGTTTCTATCTGATATTCTCTTTGTTGGTATGCGAAACCTTTTTTGAAAAAGACTTTCTGGCTTAAGGAGTCTGATTTTCATATTTAGGAACTTTGATTTCAGATTAGAGACTTAAACTTGGCAATCAGATGGATTTTTCATATTTTGACCTAGGCTCAGGTCTATACTATTTCTAATCTCCTAGTTCTTCTCATTTAATTAATCTGCTGTATCTAGAAGTCAGTACACCACCCTTCTAGTAGACTTCAAAAATGACCAATCCAATCTGTCCAGCACAAAGAATGTTTCTATAGCATAGAGGACTATAGAAATCATTTGATTTAGTAGTGTTACTACACAGCTTTTAAGTCTCATACTGACCTCTACTACAGTTACACTAAAAGTGTCAATTACTCTGTCTGATATTTTTGATGTGTATTAATTTAATTAGTTTTGTGTGAAGTTGTGTGAGGAATTTCCAAGCTGGCAAAGTTTGTGAAGAAAAATAATAGTGGGAAAGTTTTGGTAGAAAGGAGACAGTGCTGGCAGGAGCAATACAGAGAAGGGGAAGCCTATATTGTAGATTGAAGATAAACTTCAAAAAGGCCTGAATAGTTCAAGTAGTTCACTTTGAAGGAGAGGAGAATCATGAAACCTAAGAATGCTTCTTAAAAGTTGTAGAGTTTAGTAACAAAATTCACAAAATACAGAAAGGTTCTCGGAGAAATGGAAATTTGCAAAAAAAACAAATTCAACTCCATAATCCAAAAACAAATTATTAAACCAGAAAAAAGATTTCATAAACCAAGTCTTTACAAAAATCAAAATTAAATAAGAGAGTCAAACCAACATTTCCTGGAACTAATGCCTCAATAAGAACAGAGGAAGACAAAAGAAATATATAGAGCATTTTAGGTAACACTGAGGGCACTAATTGCCCAGAAGTGAGGAAAGGAACCGGGCAACAAACATGAGAAAAGAACAAAACAAGAGAATGGGTGAAAAAGACAAAATATACAATTAATTAAAAACTCTAAACAACAAAAACACAGTTGTGACAAGAACATCTTTTCAAAGCAGTGTTTCTGGAAAGGGGCAAGAGGCAGTGAATCTTTCAAATTGTAGTGGATTCCCTGGAAGGATGTTCTCTTGGAGCAAAAGAAGCAGTATTTTCTTAAAGGCAGCAGGTACGCCTAGTTGGACAGTACTAAAGAAATAAGAAGCATAAAACCAAAATGTCATTGTGATTACCTGTGCTTTTGCAAACGGTTTGAAAATACTGCAGTTCATTCAGGAGTAAGTAAGGACCACTGTGGAATTTTACTGAACAATCCTAAGTCTGAAACGAAATTCAAGGTAGGCTTCGAGTCAGGAACTTGTAAGTAAATGTAGAGGAAAGCCTTAGTAGAGACAGAGAAAGGGGGAGACAGAGCGTGAAGAAAAAGCCAGAAGGATAGAATTTTTTGTATTGTTGGAATGTACCATTTAACCTGACTGAGAGGAAAAACATTTCATATTGTCTTCCAGTTTTTCATGAATAACATCTTGATAAAAGGTTTGCCACTTCTCTGTTATTAGAGACACCTTGGGCTAGTGGTTGAGGCATGGAGCTTTAAACGACAAAGTGATCAGTTCATTCTTCACCTTGGAATCACTGTGTGTCTCAGACAGTAACTTAACATGCTAGTGGTTCAGTTAGTAAAAAAACAAACATTCAATCATATATTTCTGTATCTTTAAGACATTCTAGACTAGGCTTTGTATTTTGGTGTGGAAGAACATAGCTGATCAAATATTTGCTCTCGATTCTGTTTATATGTTACGTTGTTAGAAGAAAGGTCAAATTATAACCTTTCCAAATGGTTGTACTTCTTAATTATGACAGAAATGTTGTGACATTTCCAAGCAGTTCCTAAAATATCCCTTCCAGACATCTAAAAATAGTTGAAAGGTTTGTCTGTTACACTGTGTTTCCAGAAACATGATTTGCTGTTCATTTAAACATTTCAGATTAACTTCAAGTGACACAATTAATCAGTAATTCTCAGTTTTATATAGGGTAGCTTTTATTAGAGTTAGCACAGCAACATATAAACACCTCACATTATTACAATACAGTAGCAGTATTCAACATGTAAAAAGGAGCCCCAGCACATGCTTTACTATGGAAACTTAGTGTTTCATAACAAGAAGGTAAGGATCTGGGAGAGAAACAGCCCAAAAGGACTAATTAGTCAAAGTTGAGCTGAGTTACTTACGACTCCAAAGCCTCCAGTGATGCTACTGTGGGTCTACTCGTAGCTCTTCTGTGCTGAAGCACTGAAGCAGATGAAATGTTTGTGTTTTGAGACATAAGCTCAGATGTGGCATAACACTGAAAACAATAATTGTTAGCTCAATTATTTAATTGTTGAAATTTAAAAAAGTAAAAAGTATGCAAGTATCCAAAAAAAAAAACAATGTTCCATTGTATTCGGCATTTGGCAGTGCATTGTTTATAGAGGTTAGCTAACTACTAATTTAGTCGTTCTAATATTTTTAAATATGTAAAAAAACAACAATATATATTCTTTGACTTATATATAGCATCTCCAGTCTTTGTAATGTTTGATTTGAATCCTTTTTGCTACCTAAAAACTTACAAATGACTTCTTTGACTGCGGTGGGTTGGCACCCTGCCCAGGATTGTTTCCTGCCTTGTGCCCTGTGTTGGCTGGGATTGGCTCCAGCAGACCCCCGTGACCTTGTGTTCGGATTCAGCGGGTTGGAAAATGGATGGATGGATGACTTCTTTGAATGATTCCCAAGCCTGTCATTCTAGAATGTCCCTTGCACAATTAAATTTGGCATTAGTTTTGTAATATCACATTTTTCAGTTTATCCTCAGACAAACCAGAGACTTTAGCAAAAATGCATAAAACAGGCTCCATCTTTTGACAGGTCTTTCACAAACCACTTCGTTAAATCAAGCTTAAAATGAAGCTGAGGTATCAGCATTTTATCTTGATCCACCAAAATAGGTTGATGAGTTGTAGCTTTTTTCAATTCTTGGCTCTTTTGTCCCACTCTGAAAATAAACCTGGGAATTTTGCATGCCCTGACTGCTGACCCGTTAAGATACACTGAACTTTCAGGTCTACATATATGAACAAACAATTCTGTAGTTAATTTTCTCAAGAAGATTTTCAAAGCTTTATACATTGATTTAAATATTTGAATAAAATTTAAATTCAAACAAATTATCATAAAATATTCATTATTTAAATAACATTTAGCGGGCAGCACAGAGGCGCAGGGGTTCACTTCCCAGGTCCTCCCTGCATGGTGTTCGCATGTTGTCTGCGTGGGTTTCCTCCCAGTGCTGTGGTTTCCACCCACAGTTTAAAGACACGCAGGTTAAGTGCATTAGCGATCCTAAATTGTCCCTAGTGTGTGTGCCCTGCCCGGGGTTTGTTCCTACCTTGCGCCCTGTGTTGGCTGAGATTGGCTCCAGCAGACCCCCGTGACCCTGTGTTAGGATATAACGGGTTGGATAATGGATGGATGGATAATATTTAATTCTTCAGAAGACAGGGGGCTGTCAGGAGGATTCCCTTCTATTACACATTATTTTTTCAGAATTTAAGTTTCTTTCCAGCAGACATACACAAACATAAATGAAAACAGTATTATCATTTTACAACTTTGAATTTGTCTATACTATGACCTTAAAATGGATATAGCAATGACATCAAAAATATATGATTATGGTTAAATAAACACTTTGAAAAATGGATTGGGTTAATTTTCTAAAAAAAAATCATAAAAAAACTGACAGAAATACCGGTTTGTAATGGTAAATTACTGAGTGTAACTTGAAACACAAGTGAATAAACAGACCAACCCTGTCTGCCTCTCTAAGCATTACTAATCATAAGCTTTTCCGTCTTTAGTCTGGTGGTCTGACTCACTTGCCATTACACTATAAAATGCTTCAACCTCATTCTTACTGAGCTCTCTCAAGTTCTTGACTGCTACTCCTTCCTTCCAGCGAGACTTTGTGTTAGCTCACCTCCAGACTGCAGGCTCACTGTAGTGTTTTGCTTGGCTGCTTTAAAATACAATACTTAAAATTCTCATGCCCAATTCTTATCCTCACCGTCCTTAAAGAACCCATGCTAAGCATGTAAGATGGAAATAATTCCAGAATTTGAGGTGCCCCCATAAACCTCAGTGTAAGAAAGGAAAATAGTTTCCGGAGCAAACCAATCTACAAAAATAAAACCACAATAGCCTCTGTTAGTTTTGTGAAATCTTTGGCTTTGTTTGATTCTTTTTATCCGCGTGATATACTAAGGGCCTCAGTTCAAACCCTCAGATTGCATCCTTTTTGTTTGTTTTTTTGCCAATCATGCAAAAACAGGTGAATACATTTTCACAGAACTCTGCCTGTACTGTAGGATTCCCTCAGGCCAACTTAAAATAAAGGCAATGTGGTGTTTAAAAAATTTAATCAGCAAAGGGGATTGTTGTGGAGGGCAACCCAAAAAATGCACATTATTGCAAAATTAATGAGTGGATCTTAATGACTCATATACAATAATACAGTAATTATTCTTATATAATATTATCAGGCATATGAATGTTGGGGAGAGCCGGCGTCAGGAAAGGCATCTAGCTATGAAAACCTCCCCGAAACCTATAAAACATTAACCTTACACAGTAATGGGAAGTAATGAAGAGGAAGATGAAGAAGAGTAAAATTCATTTTTAAGATATCTTAAAATGCACATATTGATATATTAAAATGTGCTTTTTGATATCACTAAATATGAATTCAGCTTACCATAAGTATTACCTTATTAGACACGCAAGTTAGACAAATTAAGGTTTAATGGGTGGACTTTTATAACTTTTACAAAATTATTTCACCTGTCCCCTTATAAAATTGCAGTAGCCATCTGTTGATACCTGTAATAAAAAACACTTACTTTTATAGAGCATGTTTCTTTGGTATCCTCCAAGACACATGAATTCACAACTATTATATATTTTTTGCGTGTATTTTTCTTACTAGATCTTGCACACATTAAGTGATTTGTTCTGGTTCACATAACAACCCAGCAGTGGTGGTTATGTCGCCTACATTTTAATTTACAGTTCTTCACTGTGGCTGTTACACCACATTGCCTACCGCTCATTAAAAAAGGAAGACAGCATACTTATTGTATTCATTATGAAGAAGAATTTGAAGCTGTCAGTTTTTACATACACTGTATATTGTGGAGAAGTATGTGCTTTATGTCCTTCCTGAATACTTTTAACAAAGTCTTTACAAGGCTCTGTAAAATACATTTCTAAAGGTTTATGCTCAGATTATATCTTATATGTGAAGTTAATTGTGAGACTGATTTTTATACCTTTCATATTAACCACATTAGCAGGTGTCCCCTGCTGCGTTACTCAGTCATTTTTGATTATGCCATTACAATATTTCAATGACCTGAATAGAGTATGAGAATGAACAAATATGCTCAGCTCATTGGTGACACCTGCTGTCCTCAAATGTTGTTGCGGTAGGTGACACTGGTAACAGCTTCTGTGTGTCTGGTTTCCATACCCTTATATCCATCCATCCATTATCCAACCCACTATATCCTAACTACAGGGTCATAGGGGTCTGCTGGAGCCAATCCCAGCCAACACAGGGTGCAAGGCAAGAAACAAACCCCAGGCAGGGAGCCAGCCCACTGCAGATACCCTTATATTTAATACTTTAAAGCAGGTTAGCTTCTTTCCACTCATTCTTGCTTGTGTTTTCTCAGGCGTATCACCTGTGTGGAACATGCGTGCTTTTTGGTATTTTTGCAATATGAAATTCCAAGGCACTCATAAATTCTTACATTGCAATGATAATTGTAGCAATTTTGAGTACGCCCATGTATGTCTGGTTGAACTTCTTTGTTAACAAGTTTGTAGCTAAATGTTGAAGTTCAAACTAATTTCAATTCAATTGTTTTTTTTTTTTTTACCTTATCCAAGGGTGGATACCGTGACTTATTTCTATATTTAACTAATCTTAAAGCCATCCTACATCTGCAACTGACACAGCTGTGCATTACCTTCTAGACTGTAGAAAGGAACAAACTTGGCACAACATGATTCTAAATTCTCCTTTGTTGCACAATTAATGGTTCAAAGATATCCTCCCACTTGGTCACAGGCCAGGAGAGAATGTAGAAATGGTGCAGTCACCATATCTAAACATGTGACAAGGCTGATCTTCAGTGTAGAACCTGATTTATCACATGGCTACTTTCAATCATCCATTTGTCTTTTTTCTGAGCCTGCTGTATCCTTGCTTCTTTTTTTTGACAGCTGAAGCCTCTCCAGGCAGTAAATGCAGCAAAATAAGAAGCAGGATGGAGCCTGAATAAAACACCAGTCACTCTTAGACACACTCATACAGCATTACATTTCTAAACATGAGTGAGCCTAATACTTATGTGAATACAAACAAAAGTTAATTTGGACATAAGAAGACCACACAGCTTCCTGACACTGCAGAAGGGATAAAGCCATTCAATTATACAACCACTTCATGGGGTGGTGTTTTGAGTGATAAAAATAGAAAAGTTCCAGTTTAGAGTATTTTAGTTTGATCTGTTAACTGCTCTGTTAAGGAATAAATCCAGAAAGGATATATCCATTTAGCTAAACAGAATATACAAAAAGTCAACTTTTTGTCAGTATTATGGTAATACTGGTCATTTCATATTCAGCCATCTCTTTTCCAGGGTAAAACATAATGTACCTTAGATAATCAAGAGAGCTTTTTAGTATTCCCTTAAAATATATGCCTTGGGTGAAGCAATGGCAGAGTAGGTAGAACTGCAGCTTGTTCACTGAGGTAGATTTCTGAATTCAAATTTTCAGTTGTTATCCATGTGGATATCTGCATGGCTTTTTCTCAAGGCTTTCTATGTTTTCTCCCAAATTCCAAAAGATGTACAGGGTCGGTCAAGTGTAATTCCAGATTGTGGGCCCTGTAATAGTAGTACCCTAACTGATATTGATTCATGGGATAGGTTCTAGTTTCCAGTGAAACTGTAATTGAAACTGTTCACATCTTTTTTTATGGCAAACTGATTGAGAAGGTGACATGATGGGGGAAAAAGAAGAGAGGTGACATCTGATAGTGTGAAGCAAATGCAATAAAAAAAAGAAATTACAGCACCAGTAACTGTTGGGCGCAGCCTACTGGTACTACTGAGACTAGGGCCTTGATCTTGGGAGGACTGGAGGTCCCAAGATTTCTAGCGTTGTATTTATGATTTGTTTGAAGATTCATCTACCTTTTGACCCTGAACTGAATAAGTGGATTAGAGGAAGGATGGATAAAGATTCAGGTAGTTATCATGCCTTATAAGGTTACCCATGGTTGTTATGAACGATGCAGTATTTGATTGAAACCAAGCTGCAATTTCATTTTTGAATAAAGATTGCTTTATTGCCCCTAGTGACCCTGCAAAGGTAGATTAAAAATTACAGTATGTGGATCTGGTGAGGGACCGCCTCACCAGGAAAAGCAGATAAGAAGGATGAGATGAGATTAGAGTTTATGGCCCTTTGAATATATGGCAGTGACAATCATATTTCTGCTTTGCTGCAGAAATTCCATCAAAGATGTCCTTCTAAAGCTAATTGGATGTTGTGGTATGTCTTGCCTTCTGCCCTAGGATCATCTACTGTTATGTTATGATGTTTTCCTTCCTGTTATTTCCATAGCTCTAGTATTTCCTTTGCCCCGTGGCAGCTTCCATACTGTTGGTGTAATAAAGCCATTGGTGACATCATTATTCCTATCTTATGTGACATTGTGACTTAAGTGGAATTATAGTACACATGTTTGTTCCTTCTTACATACTTTCTGGACTGATACTTAACTACTGTTGGTTGTTTTCTCTCCAGGTGTTCTGGTTTCCTCTCATAATCCAAAGACATGCAGGCAATGTGAATTGCTAAGTTGACTCTAGTGTTGGTGTGTGTGTTTTCACCTTGGGGTGGACTGGTGTCCCATCCAGGTGTTATTCCTGCCTTGTGCCTAATGGTCACTGTGATAAGCTCCAGCTTCCCTGTGACCTTGACTTGAATAAGCATGTTAGGAAAATTAATGGATATGGATGGGTGCTTTGAATGTATTTGTGGTTTCTGTTTTACTTTGTGATTGCCAGCCATACCTGTGTAACATTGCTGCTATCTCATCCTTATCCTAAGAGACAGATACCTGCTCATTTAAGATAATGTGTGCGACATGTGAGGGTTCTTTAATATGTTAAGTAAAGCCAAAACCAAAAAATGCTCTCAGTGATGAAGATGAGGGGCATGACTTTTAGTAGAAAATCAGACTTCTAGACAAACATGCTTTTCAGGTCCTACAACAGTGCCATGTAATTAAAACACTTTTTAACTTTTTTATCATTGAGCAGAAAAAGTTATGATAGCGACTTTGTGATATTTTTTAACTTCCTCCAATATTATAAGATGGTGACTGTCAATTTAATGGACAAGCAAGTAAACAAGCAGCTTGTTAAAAAATCTCAACAGACTTTACAATCATAGACTTGTTCAGGGTCACAAACAGAACAAAGTTGGGTATTGAACCACTAAGTGTCTCACTGCCTCCAACTACAGTATGAAGTGACCCCTGCAATGGACTGATTGTCATCAAGGACTGGCACTTGCCAGGGCACTTTTACTACCAGGCTAAGTTTTACCTCCTGTGACGATGTGGGTTCTGGCTCCACACTCCCTTTGATGTTTGGGAACCCTTGAACCCAACACCGTCGATAATGTTACCGAGTGAGCTAGTCAATGGAGGCAAATTACTGAGCAAGGGGAAGGTAGAAAGTGTAACAGTGCTTTTATTAAAAACCAACAAAAACAGTGTTCCATAAATAGTGCAGTTCATTCAATAAATAATCCATAAAATGAAAACGTGGAGTAAAACCAATAAATAGAAAAAAACAATCCTTAAAACCAGAGGTTAAAATCTTCTCTTGGAAGCAGTCTTAAAACAACAAACAAATCCGGTGCTCTTCTGTTAGCGTCTCACCTGCTAATCCCGTTTGGGCCAAGCAGCAGGCAAGACGCTCTCTGCAGCTGCCCTCCTGAAACACACGCACGAGACTGGAGACCTCCCGATCCCTGGCTCCGGTATGGCACTCATCCCAGTCCGGGAGAACTTGGTTTCCCACAACGGCCAGGTCGCTCACGTTGGGGATTCCCACCACCAAGTCTCCCGACTTCCGCTGCCTTTCCATGGCCTTCATGCGGCCAGTCGCTTTCCTCTAGGCACTCCCGCTACCTGCTCACTCAGCGGGAGCAACCTCAACTCAAACGTCTAGGTGTTGGCCTAACACCCAGCTTCCATACAGCTGCCCACGAGCGCTCGATCGCGCGCTCACCACATGCACGCACCGCGTGTCTGTCTCTCTCCGGCACCGCCTGCTTCCACACTCGCTCCCTGTAACCTCTGTCCTCTCTTTCCTTTCTCTCTCCGATCGTTTTTTACCCCGAATGTTTCTTTCTCACCTTTAAAACCGACTCGCGCTTCTTTTTAAAAATGACGAGGGCCACAGCAGCTGCAGCATTAGCCACGGGACAATCATGAATGTGGGCAGTTCCTCACCTGTGCACTAGATGAGAAACGCCCACACCCTACGGATCGTCCCGCGGCCCACTATGGCCCAACGTCCCCTCGCTAAGCCGCGAGCACATCGATTATTTATTAAAAATGGCCTTTTCTCAACGAGCTGTGGACCCATATCACCACACCTCCCTGGTAAATTATGAACTTAAAGTAATCTCAAAGATGGATGAGCTCTGTATTTTGTATTTCTTGTGAATCTTCAACAGTATGGAATAGCAGGTTTATGACGTTAGGCTATAACAATGCTGCAAATTTTACATGAATTACAAGGGTGACCAGACTGTCCTGCATCCCAGGGTTCTAAACTGAAATTTAACAGATGTCTTGTTTTTCATGGGCTGGCTATGTAAATAGTTTTATTGTGTAGCAAACATCTGACACAAACATCAAACCACCAATTAAACAAAAGAAAATCAACATCCTTTATGCTGTTGGTGTATTCCCCCCACCACACCCCCACTCTTTGATATAATAAATGTTTATCAGTGTGCTTGAAACTCAAATGGGACATAGACCACCATCACCAATTGAACCTCCCACCCCCGTGCAGTTCAATGTAATATATTGTCACAGATGTCTGGGGTCCTTACCTGGCCGGGATGCAGAGACATTAAAAGCTTCCGGGTCAGGAGGACACAACCGCCCTGGAGCAGGAGAGGACCACGGGAGAGGAGGAGAGACATTCCAACTCGTTCGGACCCGTGGCCACCTCCAGGGAGTTGGTCTCGTCCGATGCGAGAGATGGACGTCTGAAGTGGAGCTCCGCTAGCAGTGGTGCTATTTTTCATATTATTTGCTTATTATTCTGAGATATCCTGTATTTATTCAACCCGAGAGGGACCGCTACAGTATATGTAAACACATATAAACATGGCCAACAAGAAGGGGGGTCCGAAAGAATCGAAGACGAAAGCTACATCCAAGCTGCGATCAGCAAGCCCTAGTTCGAGATACGGCCTCTCAGAGACAGACCTGGATCAGATGGGCGAAAGTACAGACTCCTCGGGACCACGGTCCGCTACATCGTCGCCGGCTGAGAGCGAAAAGGGGAGCGAAGGTGCGATCGTGAGTGCAGATGTGGATAGCTCGCCGATTGGAGGGGATTACCTGAAACTGGAAAAGGCCGGGAGGTCCGCGGCTTCAGTTACGCAATCGCGGGACTGGAGCAGCGGGACACCGGCTTCAGCAGAGTCTGCTGCTTCATCTACGGTACAAGAAGGCACATTTCAGCTATCTGAACTGAAAGTGTTGCTCGCTGAGCTAAGGCAAGATATAAAGAAAAGCGAGAAGGCTAATGAGAAAGCAACGGCAAAGGCACATGAGAGACTGAAACAGGAATTAAAACAGGAAATCCAACAGGCAAATGAAAGGCTGCGCAAGAGGTACAACTTGAACTTCGACAGGTGCTGGGTAAAATTGAAGAGCGCATTGAGAAAAACTCGTTAAACTGAGCACGCTTGCTGATCGATTGGAGCATCTTAGTGAGACATTCACGAATCGGATCGAAATAGCCGAACATCTAGCTGCCAGTGCCGAGGAAAGAGCAGTAAATGTCAGTTGAATGTAAAAACTCGGAGAAAAACTTGGAGACAGACTGGCTGCTTTAGAAGATGGGAATAGAAGGTATAATGTCAGAATTGAAGGCTGCCGGAGAATCGAGAAAGTTTAAACCCGTGAAATTCGCAACTGAACTTTTTCTAAAATAATCGGGGCGACTTTAAAGCAGAATCTGAGATAGCAGCGGCTTACGCGTCACGCTGATCAAACACCGTCAGACCCGACCAAGATCTTTTATAGTCCGTTTTGAACGATTATCATTTAAGTTAGAGGTGATGGAACTCCTCAGGAAAAAAAGGAAGATATTATATATGAAGATTGCCACATTCGTCTTCCCTGACTTCTCTCCAGCAACAGCTATCAAACGCCGCCTTCTATAATATTAAACAGCGGCTACGGCAAGCCAATGTCAAATACGGCCTCCTGTATCCGCAAAACTGAAAGTGGAATGGCAGGGTCATTTCTATGTTTTCGCTAGCAAGGAGGAGGCAGAAAATGAGTTAAGAAAGCTGATCCGGGACTATTCTGATACATAATTGTGAGTCATGGCGGTAAATGATAAAGCTAGGATTAATAATCTACTGTCTGATCTATTTGTTTTAAAATACGGGTTTTTATCAGCATATATTCTCATATTCTTATATTATTATTACTTACTTATTACTTATCATTACTTAGTATTACTAGGGCTAAATGTTTATGTTTTATTGTGCTTAATTACGTTTTCCTCCTCTTTTTTTCTTTTCTAATTATTTCATGTGTACCCTAAATGAGACTGTTCAATATCATACCCTTGGTTTGCTGTTATTGCTATTACTGCATTAAGACTTGTTATGCTTGTTTTGGACACATCTTTAACACCATCACCTGGGTTTATTATCTGGGGATATCATAATTTGGGTTTTTAGGGGGAAAAGGGATGGGGGTTAAAAAAATTGTTAAATTTTAAAAACCCCAATCTTTTTTTCTTCCTTTTAAAGCTATGGAACAACTCTTAATAAAAAAGCCTAAACTTTTCCTTCGTTCTTATGCAAAAAGAATTTGGGTTCCTGAGGGGGTTTTCCCCTAACTGGAAAAAAGGGGGGTTTAAAAGGGAAAATTTTTTTCCAAAAATCTAAATCTAAAAAATTTTTTCCCCCTTACTAAGTAAGGATGGCCCCTTTGAAAGATGGACCCAAATTTCCCATTCTAAGTTTAAAAAACTGGAAATTAGTTCTCATAATGAACAGTACCATTTGGCGGATAATTAGAGGCCTGAAGGGGAGAATTTTTTCATAACATCTAATGTAAAATGATTTTTGAAAATTTTAAAACCCAGTTGTGAAAAGAAAAATTTTTATTAAAAACCCCATTAAAAACTGAACCTCATAAACTTTAATGGCTAGATTTAAGGCCCTAAATACTTTTAGTAAGCTTCCTCCAAGGGGTTTTTTTTAAAGATAATTAAAAAAATTTTTTGACACAACTTAAAAATCCCGGGGTTTTAAAAAATTTAAAGATTTTTTTCTCCCCCCACTACCGGATTATTCCAAATAGATAATTTTTTTAAAATTTTTGAAATACCCTTTGTATTGTTTTTCAGAAGCTCAAATGATCCCTTTGGGTAAAATTAAGTCATCCAAAGTCTAATCCTTCTTTTGACGGGGTTTTTGGGTATTAAAAAAATTGATTTTTTTGAGAAAAATACATCCCTGAGATTTTGGGTACTCGGGGAAACTTTTGGGGCCCTTCTTGGGGACAGATTTTTATATTTTTACAGAAATAAACCCGGAAGGGGGCCCGGAAAAAATTATAAAATAGATGAAGAACAGCCAGCTACCAAAACGAGACCCCAAAAAAGGGGGCAGGCTCTAATTGAATTAAAACCCCTTGACCTAAAAAAGCCCAATTTTCAAAACAGACATCATTTATGAACCTGGAGAAAGCTAATAAACTTTTAAAGGCAACAAATCCACAAACAAGATATCTAAAAATTAAGTAAAAACAACGAGGAGATAAAATTAAAAAACAAAAATATAAAGTACACTTTTAGGACTACTATAAACCCCCATATACACACTGAGTTTAAAAAAAATAAATCAAGGGTTTTTTTGGGTAAATTCGTCCCCAAATTTTTAAAAGGGGAGGCTCGTAAAACCCGCATTACAAATTCTGGTCATAAAATCCTCCAAATAAAAGCAGAGGCCCCCTCCCCAATTTAAAGATTCCGTACTCCCCCCATTAGACTTTACAAAGCGAAAAACCCAATCCTTAAAACCTTTAAGCCTAATCACTGCTTCCCAAAAAAAAAAGGACTTATTTTTCACAACAACCAATTTTCATTTCTAATGGCTTTTTTTAAAAATCCAAAAAAACTAAAAAATGGGGAAAAAAGCCCCCTCATATTCCCCGAAAAACTGGGTTTTTTTAGGGGGACCTTTCTTTTAAATTTGACGCCTGTTTTAAAAACCAAACTAAACAAAACCCCAAAAAAATTATTACTTTTTCAGAAAAAAGAGACAGAAAGGAAAAACCTTTTACTAATTTTTGGAATTTTTTTGGCCGGTTTGTCATGGGTTAAAATTAGCGAAGGTTTTAACAAAAATTTTTCAATTATTTAAACTGGGTCGAGGGCCCAAAAACCCCTTTTTCCCCCGCTTTTTCTTCCCGAAACTCAAACTTCCGAAATAATCGATAAAGGGGATTGGGGGGAAAGAAAATATTTTATAAAATGACCCTTCTTTATATTTGGACCCCGAAAATTCTGTCCCAGTTTCTTCCCAAAAATTTTGTTTGGGCTCGGAATTAACAATAAAGTGTACCTTTCCTTTAACAAGCTAAATATTAGTTAGACCCCTTCCTTTTTTATTTGAAACATTTAAATACCTTAAATCCTTTTAAAAAATTTTTCAACAAAAATTTGGTTCTAAAAAATTAAAAAAGCTTTAAGGCAAAATTATCTCACCTCAAGTTAAACTGTTGAAATATTCTTTTAAGCCCCTTTTTTTTTTAAAAAATTTCCAATAACATTAATAAATCGTTTTTGAATTGTTCAAAAAACCCCTTTTTTTTGGAACTAAACATAGCCGGTGCTCTCCAAAAAAACCCCCCAAATTAGAATCGGAAAAAAACCAAAAAAGGCTTTGAAGAACATAAAGGAGGAGGAAAAACCCCGGCTTTTTTTTCCCCTTTTTGGGACCTAAAAAAAAACCAAAAATTTTCACCCCTTTTTAACCAAGAAAAACATTTTGGGGGGAAAATTTTTTAAAAACTTTAAAAAGATTTTTTTGGGAAAATTTTAACCTTTTTGGGATCTTTATATAGACAACTTTCCCTCCTAAAATTACATTCCAAATTTAACATTCCCCAAAAAATTTTTTTCTATCTTCAAAAAGGGAAATTTGTTAAAAGAACCTTCCGTTTTCCTATCAGCCCCTCATCACCTGGAAAATTTTTTCTCAATTTAAAGGGGTTGCTCCCCCTCTCACAATATATAAAATCCTTTTAAAACCCTTCCCAAAAATCCAAGGACACTGGGGAAAATGTCTCTCAATTAATATATCAGAAAAAGGGGGGTGGAAAGTACAATCAGAAATTCTAGGGTCCTATGTCAAAGCATAAAATTTTACAGCTCAAATTTTATATAAAATCTGTCTATAAAAACTCTCAAAATGTTTCAGGGCATGATCCAACCTGGAAAGCTAAATTGTCCCGCCTCCCCCGGTCACATTTCTGGGCCTGCACCAAATTAACATTATTCTGGACAAAATTTTTATACCTCTCAACAGTCTTGGACTCCCAAACCCTCAACCCCTTAACAGCTGTTTTTGGGGGCTTCAGAGGGTCTTAAGTGGAAGGACAAACAAATTGTGTTGCATTTCCTGTTGTAGAACTTATTCGATAAACTGGAAACCTCTCCTCTTTTTTAAATCAGTGGGAAACGTGTTTTTATTATTTAAAATTGGAAAAATCAAATACTCAGTTGGGATCTGTGATTTTTTAAAACCTTTGGGGGTCTAATCATTATTTTGAAATAAGTTTATAAAGAGGAATTTTTGATTTGGTATTTTTAAAGCCTTAAATTTTTCACCGTTTGGGTTGCCCCTCTCTCTAAGGGTGGGGATTGATCTTTCTTATAATTCTTTTTTTTTTTTTTTTGTAAAAATTTTTTTACTTGTATTGGTTTTTTAATAAAATTAATAAAAAAAAAAAAAAACTCGGTCAGGAGGACACAACCCCCCAGCAGGAGGAAAGGGGAGGAGGAGGGGAAAATTCCCAAATCGTTGGAATTTTGGGCCCCTCCGGGGGCCCCCTTAAGCCTCCCCAGAACCGGAGAACTTTACCCGCCCCCTTCAAGATGGGGGAGGAAACCCCCGGGGCCCGGGGGTCTTCGGGGGAGGGGGAAACCCCGCCAATTATTTATTAAAATGGCCTTTTCTCAACGAGCTGTGGACCCATATCACCACACCTCCCTGGTAAATTATGAACTTAAAGTAATCTCAAAGATGGATGAGCTCTGTATTTTGTATTTCTTGTGAATCTTCAACAGTATGGAATAGCAGGTTTATGACGTTAGGCTATAACAATGCTGCAAATTTTACATGAATTACAAGGGTGACCAGACTGTCCTGCATCCCAGGGTTCTAAACTGAAATTTAACAGATGTCTTGTTTTTCATGGGCTGGCTATGTAAATAGTTTTATTGTGTAGCAAACATCTGACACAAACATCAAACCACCAATTAAACAAAAGAAAATCAACATCCTTTATGCTGTTGGTGTATTCCCCCCACCACACCCCACTCTTTGATATAATAAATGTTTATCAGTGTGCTTGAAACTCAAATGGGACATAGACCACCATCACCAATTGAACCTCCACCCCGTGCAGTTCAATGTAATATATTGTCACAGATGTCTGGGGTCCTTACCTGGCCGGGATGCAGAGACATTAAAAGCTTCCGGGTCAGGAGGACACAACCGCCCTGGAGCAGGAGAGGACCACGGAAGAGGAGGAGAGACATTCCAACTCGTTCGGACCCGTGGCCACCTCCAGTGGGCGCCTTAAGCCTCCTAGAACCCGGGAGAACTTTACTTCCGCCACACTTGGCAAGATGGCGGAGGAACCTGCCAAGGACGCCCGGAGTGCTTCCGGGGCAAAGGGCAGCACTTCTGCCACAACAGGAAGTGCTGCCGGAAGTTCGTTTCCAGCCCTGGAATGCATCCGGGCAGGAATAAAAGGGCCCGCCTCCTAACATTCAAGGAGCTAGAGTTGGGAGTAGGAGCTGGATGAAGCTCCCCTGGAGGAGACAGGCGGCCAAGGACTGAGAGAGAGAGAGAGAAAGAAGCCCAAAGAGGGGTGATTATTGCTGTGAGCATTGTGTGTAATGGTGGGACTGTGTTTATTGATGAAAAATAAATGTGTGACTTTTATAAAGATGTGGTCTCTGACTGGTAGTGTCCGGGCAAGTCTCACAATATGTATAACCACGTGGTGAATACCCCAAGGACACAGCTCAGTTAAGAAGTGGTGTTATGTTTGGAATGAATTGTGAGGAAGACCAAAAACAGAGAGTACTGACATATGTTTAAGTACTGTGTAGAGGCATATGTGTTTATTTATGAAAATATTTCTTCCTGTGCCCTGATCCCTCTCTGAAGATGATGAAATAAAGCAGAAATTAAAATACATGAGGATGGGCATTATACATGGCCATGAGTTAACACGCACACACACACACATGCATACATGCTACACAAGTGGCCCAGTTTTGATTTTGAAAGTTACTGAATATTCATTGCTGATTTTTCACTTATCCTAAATATGGTATAATGTACATTGTACGGTATATAAAGGAAATAAGATGGCATTATGGTGTGATAGTTATTTACGCCAAAGGTGTACAAACTCAGTCCTAGGGACCCCCAGTGGCTGCAGGTTTTTTTCCCCAAACTGTCTGACAATCAGTGAGTCATTTTCCCTCTAACTGGCCTCATTAAATTACTGCAGATGGTCTTTTTTCTTTTCTATTATTCTGCATTGAGAAAAGTGCAATGTAATTTTTACATTTATTAAATATTTAGAAATATTTGTATTTTTTCCATAGCTTTACATGCTTAACCTTCTTTTGCTGTTTTCTCATTGATTTTCCTAGTTTACTCGTTTAATTTTATGTTAAGAATAACTATTAACAAAACAGCCTCTCAGGCAGACCACCCTGAAAGTTTGTAACTACTTCATTGTCAGACACACTAATGTGTGCATTAGTAAATAATGGATTAAACACCTGGAAAAGCAGAATGAAAATAATGGTGATGATGATGAAAATCTTAAAAACCAAGTTAAAAAGAATTACACTTACCCTGTGTAACATACATAACTATTTGGTACATTCTAATTAGTTTTGTAATTGCAACATTATATAATTGCAACAAAACATAGAAACTGGTAAATAACTGCTTGCTTAACAAAGCTAGGAGACCAATTTGAAACAGAAGTTGTTTGGAACAAAAACATGCAGCCACGTGGGGTGCAATAGGTGCAACTGCATCAGCAGCAAAGGGCTGTTTTTAATTTTTTGTTTTCCATTTTCAAGAGCGAGTGAATGAGAATGAGGCAATGAGAGACTGGCTAAAGATTTTTCATATTGTGGTCTCACCAGTGCTCCTGTAAGGCAATGAGCTGTGGGGCCTGATAACATACTCAGACTACGGCCCTCATGGAGACCCTGCACCTGGGCTTTCGCAAGCACGTTCTCTAGCTGCTACCAATAATGGCTACAGGGCTGAACTGTATGTGACCCACTGCTACCTATGAAACAGCAGCCCAGACTCTTTCTGTTTCTTTGCACTTTGGAGCCAATAGTCAAATATGAAACCATGTGCCATCACCTCTTTGGCACATTCCTTCATAGCACTGAACCACACCAGTAACACAGAAAAGGTAGTGTGCATAAGCATCGGAAAAGCTGCAGTTGAAAAAAAAAGACATTACACCATTCACTGGCAACAAGTACAACAGCAAAACAAGCTGGAATGCTCTGCACCCTGCAGCAGGTGCTATACCTGATCACAATAAAAAACCCCAAGGACAGACAGATACTGGGCCAATACAGACAGAGTTGCCACAGTCTGGTACTTGAAACCATCAAACATGGAAGCCCTGGCAGAAGGGACCGTGTGAGCAGTGCGACTTAAAGGAAAGAAGTAGAAGGTGAATAACACTTCGTACAGCAGAGGGACTGCAGCTTCAGCACTGGACAAAAAAAGCAAACAGGCCACTCCTCTGGGATAGAATACCCAGACAGCAGAGAAAGCAGCCAGATTTGCTTCTGCCTGCCATAAGTGAGAGAAGGAAGTAAAATGAGTCATAAATTACATGGAACGTTCATGTGTGTGTTCTATATTTAAATAAACATACAGTATGCATAATTGATTGTACAGTCACGCTAAAATATTGTGTAAATTATACTGTACATGTAGAACATTTTTTAAGGTGTAGATATTGTTTTATTGTTCTCTAAAGGATTTTTGTCTGTTTATTTCTTTTTCCTTATATTCTCATTCTTGTTATCAACAGAAATGTTTCTGCTTTGACAAAACATGTTGATACTTGTCATGACAGCTACTTTGAATCTTGAGAGAGAGAGGGGTCATCAGTGCAATGCAATAAATAATCTTAAAGGAATACTCCACCCAAAAATTATATTTTTATATGTTACTTATCACATGTGGGTGGCATAGTGGCACTGCTGCCTCACAGCAGAGGGATCAGAGTTTGCATCCCAAGTCTTCCCTGTAGGGCGTTTACATGTTTTCCATGTGTCTGTGTGGGTTTCCTCCCACTTTCCAAAGACATGCTGGTTAGGTTATTTGGTGATGCTAAACTGGCCCTGGTGTGTGTGTGTGTTCACCCTGCGATGGACTGGCACCCTGTTCAGGGTTTGTTCCTGCCTTGTGCCCTATGTTAGCTGAGGGGATAGGCCAGAGCCCCCCATGACTCAGAGAAAAAAGTCTCATGTTACTCATGTTGCATAATCCACATGTCACTTATCTAGTCATAAGCACAAAATATGCAAAACACATACTCTTTTGCTAAAAATGTTAAACTAGATGTGCTACCCTTCTAAGACAAGTTGGACACAGATCTCAGTGTTAAAGTTTGCAGTGCACCGTGCAGTGAGTATGTCTATGGCAAGCCAAATGAACATTTAGTAGGGCAAGCTGATTTAACATTTAGAGATATCTCAAAGTACAGTTTAAGACATCTGGAAATGCATTTTGGATATCTCAAACTGAATTATAGCTATCTAAAAATTCGTCTAATTCAAGATACAGTATCTGAAATGCATGTTAGGATATTCCAAATTAATTTCAAGATATCTTGAAATGATATGCTATATATTTTGAGATATCTGAAATGCATTTGAAGATATCCCTAATGTAATGGGAAATATCTTGAAATAAGTTACTGTGAATTTTGAGATATCTTAAATACATTTTCAGATATCTTAAAATGACTTTCTACACACAAATTCACACAAGATATTTCAAAATCATTTCCTGTAAAAGTTCTTATTCTGTTTTAAGGTATCTCAAAATGTATTTTAGATATCTGGAAATGTATTCGTGAGATATTAAAATCTACAGGAAGTTATTTAGAGATAGACAAAAAAAATTATAGATATTCTCAAAATGAATTTGAGATATCTTAAAGTATAATTAAGATATCTTATAAAACAGTTAAGATATCTTGAAATTGACTGTTATTTGAGATATCTAAAATACATTTTTAGATATCTCAGATTAATTTCATGATATCTTAAAATGGGTCTCTGCTTCACTTGAGATTATGACAAGCCAAATTAACAATTGTAATAAGAATGAACAGGAGACATCAAAGATTTGGGGCCGACACATGTATAATATGCCCTGGCTGCAAATGGGTACATTTTGTTGAGTTGTGTTCAGCTCAAAGTCCAAAACAGAACCATCTCATAGGGGTAAAGATGGGGGCTTTAAAGTTTGAGATTGGAAGTGATGTCATTGTGGGCACCGGAACGGGATGTGATGTGATGTCATCATGGGTGCCTGGACTCAGTGGGATATCCCATGAATGGTCAGCAGAGGATATAGAGAGAAAGTCAGTGCACCTCGCCACCCACTGGTCTCTCATGGAATTATCACTATTCAGGCCCATTAGCTGCCTCCAATTTGCACGTGTGTGACACAATGTTAATGTAAACTGAAAATTTTTTCACATTGTTTGCTGTCATACAGTACTGGTTACTATTGGCTTCTTTTGTATCACAAACTTTTTTTCTCTTCATTTTGAATGAAAGCATGAGATTCATTTTTATTTTACTTGGTCAGCACTACAAAGTAAAATACAAGGTGTAAGAAACATATATCATTTCAGGGTTGAGTATTCCTTTAAAATTATATCTAGGGTTGTGCTTTATTAAATAGCCATTGTACAAATGCACATCGAAGGACCTCCTCACAGACTGTGTCGAGTTATATACTATAATAACCTGGTGGGATGAGAGGAGGCACTATCGCTAACACTGTCATCTCCTTCTTTCCCCATCGTGCTGAAAAACCACCCAGTTTTCCTTTTGCTGTCCCTGGACAATAAACAGGATGACTCAGTTGGCTCCCAAAATTTTCTCAGTTCATGGAGCTGTTATTCCTGCACCAGGCCACACCATATTTTTTAGTTTTAAATTGAAACAAAGTAATGTATTCAAAAGCACCTGTGTGCAAATGATTATTCAAATGACCATTTTAGGTGTGTTATGTCTAAACAAAGTAGCTACTTTTGGTTAATCCATCATGGCAGGATGTGAATAACAGACAACCTTACCTTGCAGTTCCTGCATGTGCAGCAGTTGGTGAAGACAATGCAAAAGTGTTAAGTCAGGTAATGAGAAACTTCAAGAATAAAAAAAGCAATTATAAAAGACATAAAGGAGTGTACGGATCCTGGCTTACGGTTCCCCAAGTTTCAGTAGCGTGTTCTACCAAGTGCCAAAATCAGTTGGCAGACTGATTCCCAGAGTAGAACCCACTTAGTCAAGAAATTGGCACATCATGGCAGAGGCAAAAGAGGCCAAAAAGGTAAAACTGGAGTATTCAACGTAAGGTAATAATTATAATTCTCATATCAATGATATTCTTACATTTCTCTTAGGCCAGACATAATAACCAACATCATCAGAATGGATATAGTGAAAAGCACACCAAAGAAAACCAATGGATGCCGTTTCACACCACCTGATTATTTTCACAAAGGTGGACTCTTATGCTGTGTCTAGACCATGGTTAGTCTATTCCAAGTGTAAAGGTGTTTTTTTTTTTATTATAGTTATTTGGGATATTTGGGATCTTCTTTATTCAGGGTTATTCTACAAGTGCAATGGTTCAGGTTATAAAGTATGCCCATGTTTTTTGTTTTTAAATAAGTAGTAGCCTAGTAAGCATCAAATTCAGTATATTATCGTATATTAATATACATTTCCCTACTACACCATGCTTGTACTGGCATATTGGTGGACAGAATTAGTTGTGGAATTTTGCACCCGAGCCCATGTGTGTGTTCTGCTGTGTTGGCATTATTCTCCAGGACTGAGTCTGAAATCAACTGTATTATATTAGGCTGGAGAGTTAGTTTCATTTTGGATAGAATGTAGTCAGTTTCAGTACAAAATGCACAAATTCTTTCCTTGTCACTGCCTTTGTGGAGTCTCCCTGCATGTCTGTGGACTTTCCTCCAATTATCTCATTTTCCTTTTACACTCAAGCATAATGTGCAGACTAGGTTGATCATTGGCGCTAAATTGTTCCCAAATGAGTGACATAAAGAAAGTGTGTGTGTAGGTGTGTGTATAATGCAATGAATTCGCTGTTCAGGGTGGGCTTCATGCTTATGCCTGAGGTTGTTGAGCTAGTCTCACCTATCATGAAATAGGTTAATGTATGGATTAGGCGTGTGCGATATACATCGTTTACGATTATATCTTAATTGCTGTTTTAACGATGTGCGAGATTAAATGATCGAGTACTGTATGTAACTCGCTTTGCAAAAAAAAAAAATACACTAGTATAGACCACTGCGCGTGCGCACAGCGAGTTGCGTAGGCGTGCACGTCCAGTAAGCCGCAAGTTAACGTCGCTCGCTGCCACAAAATGAGTGAACAAACAGCACCTGATGATAAAACAGCCTCGCCGTCTACGTCGTCAGAGTTAATTGCCAGACGTGGTTCATTCTCACTCGCATGGCAGTGGTTTGGTTTTGAAAAGACTGATGTTGCTCAAAAGACGGCAATCTGCAAACTATGTGGTAAATCGGTTGCCGTTAAAGACAGCTCGACAACTAACTTGTTTCACCATTTGCGAACTAACCACCGTAAAGAATACGAAGAGCTTAAGGAGTCAACTGTCCAGCACAAGTCTAAAGTAACCAAGGTACAAGCACAAAAACACACTCAGCAAACTTTAGCGGACTCATTCTGCAAAATAGTGCCTTACGACAAGAAAAGCAACACATGGCATGACATAATAAACGCCGTCACCAATTACATCGCAAAAGATATGGTGCCAATTCAAGTGGTTGAGAGAGATGGTTTTAAACAACTTTTGAATACTTTAGACCCAAGGTACACACTGCCTGGTCGAAAATATTTCAGTCAAACAGCTCTGCCTAAGTTGTATGATTCGTGTCGCCAAACTGATGCATAAACTGCAAAAGGTTTCACCCTTTGCCACAACAACGGATTTATGGTCAAGCCGAACATCCGAGCCATACTTCTGCCTGACGGTGCATTTCACTGACAAAAACTGGCAACTGCAAAGCTTCTGTTTGCAAACATCCTACTTCCCAGAAGATCACACTGGCGACATCATTGTGCAAGGTCTGAAAGATGCGCAGGCATCATGGCCACTGCGCAGACCGAATGGTTTGCATGACAACAAACAGCGGGGCTAACGTTGTTAGTGCACTACGGATTAATAACTGGAAGAGGCTACCTTGTATTGGGCATAGGTTTCATATTGCGATTGGTGAGTAATTTGGGGTTCCTCTATAAATGCAGTTTAGGTTAAATTGATCTTATTTATTATGACATTTAAAAATACAAAAAGACCTGATAATTAAAGCTATATATGACAAAAATATAATTCAATATAATTTCAAATAATACATTACATTATCTTGGAATTATCATTATCGTCAAAGTCCCAGAAAATATCGAGATTTTTTTTTCCCAATATCGCACACCCCTAGTATGGATGCCTATTTTAGTAATTTTAATTAAATCAAATAATCAGAAACATGATTTATTTTCCTATATCTGTGTTAATGGTGGTTCAGGGATTGCACAGCTGCCTCACAATAAAGAGACTGGGGTTCAAGTCCAGGGTTCTCCACACGTCCACATAGGTTTCCTTCCACAGTCCAAAAACATGCAGGTTAGATAAATTGGCCTCTGTTGTGTAGATGTGTGTGTTGCAGAGGGGTTGGCACTCTGTCCAAGGAATGTTCCTGCCTTATGCTGAACCAGCTCTGGCTAAGAGGGTTTAGAAAATGGATGGATGTCTTTGTCTGTCTAAGATCATAGACCGGCCACTTGTTTTTAAATGGAGTAACAGCTGTAGTGAGTGAAAAATGATATTTACCATACTATGCAAAATTTAAGAAATTACATTCATCAATTGAAAATGAAAACATAACGACTCATTTATAACAGCCTTGGATAGAAGTGATAAAACAAAATGCAAAAGTTGGAAGAATGAGATAATTGTAGGAAAAATTTGTTAGTTTGATACATTACAGAAATGTTGCATGTAAATCTGAACCAAAAGCTATGCTGCTAATTTGACATCAGCAAGTCAACGTCTGTATTTTCAGTTGATAAATCACTTTGTAGAGGACATTGATTAACACACCCATGTTGATCTGGACATAAACTATAATTTATAAACTCCTGATTTAAAAAAAATCCACTATCTCTAGGGGAAAAAAGGGTAACATTTTAACGGTTAATAACAATTTTTGTGAGTGACTGAAGCAGAGGAGAATGTGACAATCACACACTTGTAACAGACTCAAACACACAAATTGTATGTAGATACGACTGTTTCAAAACTGGGTCTAGAATCAAACTGAAGGCACAGATGAAATTGAGTTGGGGGAGGGAGGGAGTTTTAGCTGGCAGCATCATGTCGCTGAACCAGTCAGACCTCTTAACGTGAAATGCCTAATTGCATCCTGGAAGACGTTTTGTTACATTTCAGAGCTAGAAACAAAATATGGCAAACTCAGATTTGTCACATTTGTCTGGCCAATTCACCACTGGTGGTGATTGGTGACAGAACCTACTCAACTCTAGTTAAGACAAAGAGAAAAAAACTTGTAGGAAACAGATCTGTAAGAATAAAAATGCTCAGTTTATTAGAATAATTAATGAAAAGTATATTTTGTGAAGGTCTTCTTTTTCTTTTGGCTGCTTCCGTTAGGGGTCCCCACAGCAGATCATCTTCTTCCATATCTTTTTTGTCCTCTGCATTTTGTTCTGCTACACCTATCACCTGCATGTCCTCTCTCACCACATCCATAAACCTTCGCTTAGGCCTTCCTCTTTTCCTCTTCTCTGACAGATCTGTCTTTAACATCCTTTTCACAATATACTCAGCATCTCTCCTCTGTGCATGTCCAAACCAACGCAATCTCGCCTCTCTGACTTTGTCTCCCAACCGTCCAACTTGAGGTGACCCTCTAATGTACTCATTTTTAATCCTATCCATCCTCGTCACACCCAGTGCAAATCTTAGCATCTTTAACTCTGCTCCCTCCAGCTCTGTCTCCTGCTTTCTGGTCAGTGCCACCGTCTCCAACCCATATAACATAGCTGGTCTCACTACCGTCCTGTAGACCTTCCCTTTCACTCTTGCTGATACCTGTCTGTCACAGATTACTCCTGACACTCTTCTCCACCCATTCTACTCTGCCTGAACTCTCTTCCCCTCTCTTCCACAACCCCCTTACATTGTACTGTTGATCCCTAGTATTTAAACTCATCCACTTTCGCCAACTCTACTCCTTGCATCTTCACCATTCCACTGACCTCCCTCTCATTTACACACATGTATTCTGTCTTCATTCCTCTCCTCTTTCCATACCGGATCGGATGAGCCCCGGGTTAACAACATGTGAAGATAAAATACATATAATGGAGGCCATACTACACGATTTCCAGCAGATGGCAGTGTTAGCTGATAGAGAAATGGCTTCCAACAGAAAGATCATAATAGTGCTCTGAAATTTCAATTGAAAAGAAACAAATTTTCAACATTTAAACTTTCAGACTTTTAAAGCAATATACCGTATTTAATTTGACTAAAAACGATAATGTCTAGATGTACATTTATAATGTTATGAAGAAATAACAGCAATGGCTCATTCTAGTTTCCTTTGAAGTCCCGAAAATGTCCATTTTAGGTTAATTGGTGACTTTAATTTCATCTTCTGAAGTTTTCTTGTGATGGGACGTTGTTTTACCCAGGGTTGACTCTCTTTATGCATAGTAGGCTCCTAAAATGGCACGACCCATTCAAAACACAGAGGATGAAATACGTTTTTAAAAAGTAAATCAAAAATAAATAACATACAAAAATGAGACCAAACAAACTACACAGGTCTCTTATGTGTTCCTATCATTACTCAGGTAGCAATGTATGTTAGCAAGGGCCATTCCAGTGTGTGTTCAGACCAGTTCAGTATATGTGTTTATCTATTTATTTACTTAGTTATACTTATCTACCTGTTTAAGTATCAATTTATTTAAAGAGCTTCTGTAAAAAGCCAGATTTCCCCCTATCTATTCTAATCTATTTTCTTAACAAGCCCCTGCAATAACTCATTCATAGCCTCATTTAAAATTGCAGGTGCTGAGATAATCCCAAATGGAAAGGAAATTATAGTAAAAATCAACTGTTGAGCAACAAGGATCAACATGTAAATGAGCATATTAGACTGACCATTGAGTGTGAAAATTTGTGAGTAAAGCCCTCTTTAATTAATCGTATCAGATTAGAACATTAGAACATTAGAACACTCTAGACGAGAACAGGCCATTCAGCCCAACAAAGCTCGCCAGTCCTATCCACTTGTTTCCTTCAAGAAAAAATCAAGTCGAGTTTTGAAAGTCCCTCACGTCTTACTGTCTACCACACTACTTGGTAGCTTATTCCAAGTGTCTATCGTTCTTTGTGTAAAGAAAAACTTCCTAATGTTTGTGCGAAATCTACCCTTAACAAGTTTCCAACTGTGTCCCCATGTTCTTGATGAACTCATTTTAAAATACAAGTCTCGATCCACTGTACTAATTCCCTTCAGAATTTTAAACACTTCAATCATGTCACCTCTTAATCTTCTTTTGCTTAAACTGTAAAGGCTCAGCTCTTTTAATCTTTCCTCATAATTCAACCCCTGTAGACCTGGAATCAGCCTAGTCGCTCTTCTCTGGACCTTTTGTAGTGCTGCTATGTCCTTTTTGTAGCCTGGAGACCAAAACTGCACACAGTACTCAAGATGAGGCCTCACCAGTGCATTATAAAGGTTGAGCATAACCTCCTTGGACTTGAACTCCACACATCGTGCTATATAACCTAACATTCTGTTAGCCTTCTTAATGGCTTCTGAACACTGTTGGGAAGTTGATAGCTTAGAGTCCACTATGACTCCTAAATCCTTCTCATAAGATGTACTCTCGATTTTCTGACCGCCCATTGTGTATTCAAACCTAATATTTTTACTTCCTATGTGTAATACTTTACATTTACTGACATTAAATTTCATCTGCCACAAATCTGCCCAAGCCTGTATGCTATCCAAGTCCTTCTGTAATTATATAACGGATTCCAAATTATCTGCTAATCCACCTATCTTGGTATCATCTGCAAACTTAACCAGCTTGTTACTTATATTCCTATCTAAATCATTTATATATACACTGTGTGCACAATTATTAGGCAAGTGAGTATTTTGACCATATCATTATTTTTAATGCGTATATTCCAACTCCAAGCTGTATTAACTTGAATGCTTATTGGATTTAAGCACGTCAGGTGATGTGTATTTGTGTAATGAGGGAGGGTGTGGCCTAAGGAGATCAACACCCTATATCAAGGTGTGCAGAATTATTAGGCAGCTAGTTTTCCTCAGGCAAAATGGGCCAAAAAAGAGATTTAACTGAATCTGAAAAGTCAAAAATTGTAAAAAGTCTTTCAGAGGGATGCAGCACTTTTGGAATTGCTAAGATATTGGTGTGTGATCACAGAACCATCAAACATTTTGTTGCAAATAGTCAACAGGGTCGCAAGAAACGTGTTGAGAACAAAAGACGCAAATTAGCTGCCAAAAATTTGAGAAGAATCAAACGTGAAGCTACCAGGAACCCATTATCCTCCAGTACTTTCATATTCCAGAGCTGCAACCTACCGGAGTGCCCAGAAGTACAAGGTGTTCAGTGCTCAAAGACATGGCCAAGGTAAGGAGGGCTGAAACCCAACCACCACTGAACAAGAAACATAAGTTGAAACGTCAAAACTGGGCCAAGAAATATCTGAAGACAGATTTTTTCAAAGGTTTTATGGACCGATGAGATGAGAGTGACTCTTGATGGACCAGATGGATGGACCTGTGGATCAGTAATGGGCACAGAGCTCCACTCCAACGTGGAGGTGGGGTACTGGTATGAGCTGGTATTTTTAAAGATGAGCTAGTTGGACCTTTTGCATTGAAGATGAACTCAAAATCAACTCCCAAACCTACTGCCAGTTTTTCGAAGACACTTTCTTCAAACAGTGATACAGGAAAAAGACCATGATTTTTATGCAGGCCAATGCTCCATCACTTGCATCGAAGTTCTCCACTGCGTGGCCAGCCAGTAAAGGCCTTAAAGATGAAGGAATAATGACATGGCCCCTTCCTCATCTGACCTAAACCCTATCGAGAACTTGTGGGCACTTCTTAAACGCTAGATTTACGGGGGAGAAAAACAATACACCTCTCCGAAGAGTGTCTGGGAGGCTGTAGTCACTGCTCCACAAAAAGCTGATCGTCAACAGATCAAGAAACTGACAGACTCCATGAATGGAAAGGCTTATGACTGTTATTGAAAAGAAGGGTGGCTATATTGGTCATTGATTGATTGATTTATTTTTTTTGAAATGTCAGAGATGTTTATTTGTAAATTTTGAGGTGTTTGCTTATTATTCTCACTATAACAGATGAAAATAAACAAGTGAGATGGGAAAATTTTCATTTTTCCTTTAGTTGCATAATAAATCTGCACACTAATAGTTGCCTAATAATTGTGCGCACATATGTATTCCCCTGATGATGTTCACACTCACATTTCCGTTGTGAAACATTCAGGTTTCAGGTTTATTAACATTTTGGATTGACTGATAGCACTGTGTTTGTTCCATATTAAAATTAATCCTCAAAAATACAACTTGCCTAATAATTGTGCACACAGTGTATATTAAAAATAGCAATGGCCCTAGCACTGACCCCTGTGGAACACCACTCTTAACATCGGCCAGTTCTGAAGCGGTTCCTCGCACCATCACCCTCTGCTTCCTGTGTCTGAGCCAATTCTGTACCCATCTAAAAACATCACCCTGAACTCCCACTTCTTTTAACTTGATGCCCAACCTCTCATGTGGCACCTTATCAAATGCTTTCTGAAAGTCCAGATAAATAATATCATAAGCTCCACTTTGATCGTATGCTTTTGTTGCAACCTCATAGAATTCCAACATGTTAGTAAAACATGACCTCCCTCTTCTGAACCCATGCTGACTGTTCAGAATAACTCCTGTCCTTGCCATGTGTTGCTCAATCTTATCCTTAATAATTCCTTCCATTAATGTTCCTGTGATGCATGTTAAGCTTACTGGCCTATAGTTGCTTGGATCTGCCCTGTCATCCTTTTTATATAATGGGATGATATTTGCCATTTTCCAGTCCTTTGGAATCTCTCCAGTGCACAGTGACTTCCTAAAAATACGTGTCAAGGATTTATATTTGTACTCACTAGCCTCCTTAAGAACACGAGGATAAATATTATCTGGGCCTGGTGATTTGTTTGATTTCATCTTATTTAATCTGAGCAGCACTTCTCCCTCTACAATTTCCAAATCCCTCAGTACCTCCTTAGTAGTCGTGTTTACCTCTGGGAGGTTGTTCACTTGTAAACTCCTTAGAAAAATGTAAGTTTAGGGCATCTGCTATTTCATTGCCTGTATCTTTTAATTCCCCTTTACTATTCCTGATGAACTTGACCTCCTCCTTAACTGTTCTTTTACTACTAAAATACTTATAAATAAAATTCACCTTATCTGCTATATTCCTCTCCAACTGTCTTTTAGCCTCTCTGATATCCTTCTTAATGGTTGCCCTCATGTTCTCATACGCGCTACATTTCTCTTTGCAGTCATTAGTCTTATATGCCTTATACAGCAGTTTTTTCCTTTGCAACTTCTTTTTTAAATCTTTATTAATCCATCGTGGAGTTTTTTTAAGTTTCCTATTAATTCCAAATTTAGGTATGTATCTGTCCTGCATTACATGTAAAACATTTTTAAACTTGTTCCACTGCTCCTCGACTGTCTCCACATTTAAAAGCTTATCCCAGTCTATCCTACTTAGACTTTGTCGCATCTGCTCAAAATTAGATAATGCCCTAACTAAACGCCCTACCTGAGGGTAAACTTTAGGTTCCATTTTATTTTTTCTGAGCAAACATGGCTATAGCTACTTTACCATGAGGGTACTTCCAGCTGTACTGAATAATTACTTTCAAACTTTTATTTGAAAAACAGGAAAAAAACATATTGTGGTCTGGTCAGGGTTTTCACCCCATCTTTAATTTTTTTTCCTTTTTTATAACTGTTATTGATTCTTCATTAATCATTTTGCATTTTTTGTTAATTATGTGAGTTATTGTCCTTTTTTTCTGTATGTGAGCCTAAGAGAGCAGGGACCCCTAAAACTGCACTTGTCTGACTGTATCATGAACTAGAGAGTTTCTTAGTCTCAAAGCCTATATAGCAAATAACCCCACAAGTAGAAAGGCCCATTAACTTTTGGTCTGTAAACCAAAAAAGGGCAAATGAAAAAATGTCATAAAATAAAAGATTTATTTATCAAAAGTGCTGTGTAACATAAAAAGCTCCAAGGAGCACAAAAGCTTCAGAAGGAGTTACCTCAATGCAATATACTGTACAATCCACTGGAGAACACATCTCAAAAATACAAATCCAAAGTGAAGTCAAGAAGCAGAGCAAAATGTCCAAATTTTCAGAGAATTAACAAACAATAAGCTCAACAGAACTAATCCAAATCACCAAGCCCGTTCAATGAAACCGCAGGGAAATTTGTATTTCTGCAGTCTTTATTTGCTTGAAGGCAGCACCTTGATCAGGATTAATGGCCCTGCCTTTTGGGAAATTACCCACAAAACAAATGGAACATAACAGAACAAAATGCACAGAAATTATATTATACACAAAAATAATAAAAAAAATCCTCAAACAAGTAACAATATTAACATAAAAGAGTAATAAAATGAACAATAAAAGAGAGATCTGGACTGAAATACCCCTCCTTAAATGCCAGCTTTCAGACACCCCTGTGTATTTCCACAAACAAACCCCTAGAAAAAATGCAATTCTGATCCAATGCCCTAAAGCAGGGGTGCCCAGACTTTTTTGGCTTGCGAGCTACTTTTAAAATGACCAGGTCAAAATGATCTACCTACATTAAAAATTATATATATATATATATATATATACAGTGCATCCAGAAAGTATTCACAGCGCATCACTTTTTCCACATTTTGTTATGTTACAGCCTTATTCCAAAATGGATTAAATTCATTTTTCCTCAGAATTCTACACACAACACCCCATAATGACAACATGAAAAAAGTTTACTTGAGGTTTTTGCAAATTTATTAAAAAAAAAACAAAATTAATCCATTTTGGAATAAGGCTGTAACATATCAAAATTTGGAAAAAGTGATACGCTGTGAATACTTTATGGATGCACTGTATATATATATATATATATACTGTATATGTATGTATATATTGAGTATCAGAGGTGGGTAGTAACGAGTTACATTTACTCTGTTACATTTACTTGAGTTACCTTTTTAAAAAATTGTACCTCTAAGAGTAGTTTTACTGCACCATACTTTTTACTTTTACTTGAGTACATTTGTGAAGAAGAAACGCTACACTTACATGGTTACATTGGGCAACACTCAAATCTTCACTATTTTCCCATTAGATAAAGTCTGACAGACAATTTTCAATCTGCTCTGTGTGGCGAATGCTGTCAAGTTGCGCACACGCCTTCCATGGCGTCTCCAGCTCTGACGCGAGGTTTTGGATGTTCCCCAAATCAAGGCGCTGCAGCTTTGAGGACAGATGTTGCATTTTTTGTTTGAAAGCATTAACTGAGCTAATCATATTGACATTGGTTTTCTCTTTTCCTTGCAGCTGTAAATTAAGTTCATTCAACATGTTAGTCAGATTGGAAAAAAATGCCAAGTCTAGCGGAGATTGATCGTTATTAAGTTGTTTGTATTCTGCATGTTTAATGACAAGGAGAAACTCCTTTTTCTCCGGCTAGAGGTCTTGAAATTTCAGCAGGAATTTCTCTCTAACCATCTGTCTCAACGAAGACATCTTTTATCATCTCTCCATCTAGGAAGGACTTCTTATGCTTAATGATTGAGTGACTCAACCGGAACGATGCTTCAGTGTGCCTGCTTTTGCTTTTGAATTCAGCCGAGTGAAAAATGACGGCTGTCCGATTAACTGCGATTTTAGTTTTTCTCTCCTTTCTCTTTCTCATATTGCTTTTTGGAAGGAAGTCAGTTTCGTAGTTTTTATGAACAATTCGAAAGTGCCTTTTCACATTTTCCTTCTTTGGAATAGCAATGATAGATTGACAGATCAGACAAATGCACTTCGATTGTGACATTGTGAGAGAAAAAAATCCTCTTCCAATTCCACATCCAGCCCATAACCAACATTTTTTTTTTAAATCCCTTCTTTAGTCGATATAAATTGGAAGGCTAACTAGATCACTTAGATAGCCAGAGTTTTGTAGTAGCTCACGCGTTTGATCGTGCGTGCGGGATGACTAGTGTGTTAGAAGAAAGGAGATCTCAGACTGGCCGCCCTGTATGTCAATCAAGTGGCAAATGCCATAGGGAGGATATATAGACTAAAAAAATTTTCTTTGAATGCAACACGATCTACCTGCACTACCTTTCTGATCTATCGGTCAATCGCGATCGACATATTGGGCACCTCTGCCCTAAAGCATTAAGATTGTGGTTCAACATGGCAGTCAAGGTGAGAAGACCACCTGACAGTGGCCACAACTTGGCAATGGGAAGACCACCTCCTGGTGGCCACGAATAGGCAATGGGCAGACCACCTTTTGGTGGACATGGCTGGATAGCAGGCATCTGGACACCACTTCCTAGTAGCCAGGTAAAGAAGCAGGCAACAGTTCAGGGCACAGAGGCTGTGAAGCAAGTAGTAGCTTAGGCCGGATGCTGTATCCTGTAATTTTTGACAATGCTTGAGAGGATCCTCAGAGAAGAATGGCATAAAATCACCCATTCCAGGTGTACTAAGCTTATCACATCATACTCAAAGAGACTGCAGGCTGAAATTGGTGAACCGAGGTCACTTATTTATTTAAATAAATAATTGCTGCATTCGTGTCTTCATGTCTGTGGGCATGGTAACGTGGTGAGTGGTTCCTGTGCACGATATGGGCACAGACATCCCTGCACTTAGTGCACAGGTGTAGGATCAGCTGCGACCCTAATTGATGCTGGGAGCTGCTGATTGCCCAGCTCTGCCACAGTCCCATTTTAAAATGGAAGCGCAAGTGCGATAAGGGGGAAATCAAGAATCGAGAAGAAGAAAAGACAAAGGTAAAAGGGAGGAAGAAAGAGAGGGCAGGAGGTGGAAGGAGCCAATGTGAGCAAGCTGAAGGGAGACCGCTCAAAGAAGAGAAGGCAGGCAGCTGGGAAA
Source organism: Polypterus senegalus (assembly GCF_016835505.1). Classification (NCBI taxonomy): domain Eukaryota; kingdom Metazoa; phylum Chordata; class Cladistia; order Polypteriformes; family Polypteridae; genus Polypterus; species Polypterus senegalus. The sequence continues at coordinate 263,263,275 of NC_053156.1, forward strand.
GAGAGCCTCTTGAGTGGCGTGAGAGGCTGACACCTGAGGGCTTAAGATGTGATCACTCTGGCTGAGCAGCTCAGGGAACCAGAGCGATATACTGTACACTTAAGGGAGCGACTCACCGTGGAAGACCAGAAAGGCAGCAGGGGTCAAAGAGACTTGGGAGAAGAGTTCCATTGTGAGCACCATGGCCGTTGGGGTCCCAATTCTAGGTTCGAAGTGGGAGGCAGGCCACAGCCATGGGATGGCAGGAACGCAGACCCGAAGAACGTCAGCTGCATTTGTCAGTAGGGCAACTTCTCTGCTGTAAGGCCCATATGGGATAAGCAGAGGAGCTGCTAGTGAGGAAGAAGGCACTGGGCTTTTTAGTTGAAACAGTTTCCTGCCAGTTCATTTTTAACCTCGTTTTTAACGGATTAATTTAATCTGATTTTAACCTCCACATATACACCTTTTTATAGATTATTTATTTATTGAACTATTTTCTGAGCACCGCACTTTTTGATCACTTGTTTTGTACTTGTTTTTTAATAAAAGCCCTTATTCACATTTATACCATCCCTTTGCTCCAAGTGTGGTTTGTCCTCATCTGCCAAGCTCGTCTCAGTTACTGTACTGATGGTGTCGGGTTCAAGAGACTCCCATTATAGAAGAGAGCAAGGAGCTGACCCACACTGTCACAAAGAGCTTCAATAAAGCACTGAATAAAGGGTCTGAAAACTTGCATTAATGGGATATTTCAGCCATTTTTTTATAACTCTGCAAAAATTGCTAAAAATCCTGTTTTTGCTTGCCATTCAGGGGAATTGAGTGTTGCTTGATATGGGGAAAAAAAAATTAAATTGAATTTACAACAAGGCTGTAACATAAGAAAATGTCAGAAAAGTGTAGATGTCTGAATACTGTTTGAATGCACTGTACCATATTTCTTTTGTTAATTTGTTTTCTAAGCACTTAGACAATTAAGTACACTAACCAGCAGGTTTACAGACTGCTGCACTCACTTATGTCATACTGATGCAACTGCCTGTATGTGTCCCTAGCAACCCGTCATCGTGTCCAGATCGCCAAAACTCAAAATGGCAGCACACATCTCAAAACAAAGGTGGAGGCATGGCAGAATGGTAAATAATTAGCAATCAAATATTGCATACTTATTACATAAAGTATCAGCAAAAAGAAAGTAAAATAAAAACCACAACACAAAGCCACATGAAAAATGAAAATGTATTGAATGAGGAAAAAATTATAATCAAACTCTAGTGAAACTCCACATTCATGATACTAATCCTCTTATCCAGTTCAGGGTTGTGGAGATCTGGCATTAATCCCAGCAGCACTGGGCACAAGGTGGGAAGCAACCCTTGTTGGGTTGTCACTCCATCGCGGACTACGCTAAGTCATATAGAGACTTAATCAATTTAATCTTTTCAAGAAATCTAACATGTATTTAAAAAACAGTGTACCTGGAAAGAAAAAGGCCACTGAGACACAAAGTGCATGTGAAACTCCACACTGGTAACGCCTGCTTCAGACCAAACCTAGGACTTTAAAGCTGGTAGGCAGCAGTGCTCTGCCACCCCAGGAGAGATCCCACTAGTGCTGCGCACAAGGCAGGAGAAGCCCACCCTAGAAGGGCTGTTTTTTCCCACAACTAATCCAGTTTTGCCATATGGTTACTTTTGTGCGTCTCATTGTGTCTTTTTTGTAACTGATAATGAGCCATGTTCCTTTACTTTCAGAAGTGTGATTTGATTAACAGTTTTGAAATCCTTCAGTGAAACTCTCTCACCTTCAGCAAAATGTCTTAATTATAGCCCACTCCATTAAAAGGTGCTGTTAAATTGATGTAAGAATAAGAGCGCTGCAATAAGATAACCAAATGCCACCCTTAGCCAAACTGGGGTCTTAAGTGGAATTTTCTTCTTGGGTCTCCCCTCAACCCCCAATTCACCCCTCACTGAAGCCACAGTTATTATAACAGTTTTAATTTAAACAATCAATCAATCAATCAATAAATAAATAAACAAATAAATAAAGAAGCACACATCCCAAACTTAGCTATAACTTTTTGATTTGTTTCTTTTGTAAATGAAGGCCTAAATAGTAATAATAATAATAATAATAATAATGGTCCAGGGTATCAGTGTGCTGTTACTCTTTATTACTTGTGACATACTGTATGACACAACAAACAATCTTAATACTACTACTACTAATAGTAATAATAATAATATAAAATTAAACAACTATTACTACTAATTATAATAATACATAAAATACTACTATTAATAATACTAATAAAAAAACTACTTATAGTACTACTGAATGTGCTTACTAAACCTACCTAGTGCTGTAAATACGGGGTCAAAATGAAGCCAAATATTTCAATATTTAAAAAATGAATGTGTATATATCACTTACACTTAAGAATTCATCTAAACTTTATTTTGTCCTTCCACTGACAGCAGACAGCACTTAGGCGTTAACTAAATCAGTAATGAATTGACGTGCTCACGGAGGTGACTCCACCTGATTTCACTTTCCATACAGAACCTCGCAGCTCTAGACAAGGTGGTGGACTTGCGGTAATTATCAGAGCAGACTTAAATATCAAACGAATCCCAATTGACTGTCCACTGTCTTTTGAGTGCCTGGCTCTTAAATAACGGAATCAAGTCCTGTCTCACTCATTGTTCTTTATCGTCCTCCAAAATACAATGCATCCTTCTTATCTGATCTGATTGAACTTTTAACCCACCTAAGCTCTTATTCTCAGAGAATCATCCTTCTTGGTGATTTCAACATCCATATTGACACTACTACATCTAAACTGAGAAATGAATTCCTATCCTTACTGGACTGTTTTGACTTGACACAACATGTTGATTTTCCCACCCACTCTGGTGGTCATATATTGGATCTGATCTGCACTTCTGGACTATCTGTTGCCAATATTTACAGCACTGATTTGGGACTCTCTGACCATAAAGCAGTATATTTCACTGTCTCACTGCCTTTCCCTCCTCTTACCTGTAAATGACAAATTTCTTACAGAAACCTTAAAAATATCTGTCCCTTTATCATTTCTGGATCCATTTCTGATCTTATACTGTCTGCAAATATTCCGTCAACACCAGATAGTCTTGTTGACCACTATAACTCAGCCCTTCATTCAGCATTAGATAAAACAGCTCCTTTAAAACATAAGGAGGTTTCCTTTAAACGTTCAGCTCCTTGGTATAATTCAGAATTGCGATCTATGAAAGCAGCTGGCCGACGCCTTGAGAGAATGTCACGTAAGACTGGCCTCACCGTGCACATCCAGGCTTTCTCTGACCACCAAAGAGCTTACAGAGAAGCACTAACTGCTGCTAAGAACACCCACTATGGCAGAATAATAGAAAGTGGCCACGATAACCCAAGGGTTTTGTTCTCTGTAGTTAATAAACTACTCAAACCCGCATCTGGCCCAACTACCTCTTCTACTGAAGTCTGTGAGGAATTCCTCCACTTTTTCTGTAACAAAATTAAAGATCTAAATAATTCAACTAACATAAATACATCATCTGTTTATATCTCTCCCTGTTTTCCCACTCCATCCAGCTCCTTCTCTAAGTTCTCACCAGTCACATCTGTGTTTGTTAATAACCTGCTTTGTAAGATGAGGCAGACTACTTGTGTACTGGACCCCATCCCCAGCGCACTACTTAAATCCTGCCTTCATGCCATAATCCCGACTGCTAAACCAATAATAAACTCGTCCCTTGATACTGGCTCTGTGCTGCTCACTTTTAAAATTACTTTTGTAACCCTAATGTTAAAAAAGTCTGGTCTTGATGCTGACAATCTTAACAATTTCCAGCCTATTTCCTACTTACCTTTCCTGTCAAAAGCTCTTGAGCGTGTTGTAGCTGCCCAGCTCACCAATTACTTAACCTCTAATAATTTGATGGAACCCTTTCAGTCTGGTTTCAGGGCGCAGCACAGCTGTGAAACTGCTCTGCTACGGGTAACCAATGATTTGCTTATGGCAGCAGACTCTGGACAAACCAGCATATTAATTCTATTAGACCTCAGTGCAGCATTTGACACTGTCAGACATGACATTCTACTGTCCAGAATGGAGAACATGCTGGGTATCTCTGGCACTGCCCTCCAGTGGTTCAAGTCCTATCTGACTGATAGGCAAGAGTTGGTTAGTCTTGGCAACAGCAGATCCAGCTCGATGCCAGTCACACAAGGAGTTCCTTAGGGCTCTGTCCTCGGCCCTCTTCACTTCTGTATTTATATGCTTCCCCTTGGCCATATTATTCGTAGCTATGGACTGAGTTATCATCTTTATGCAGATGATACTCAACTCTACTTCAATGTTAAAAGTGGAACTTCATCAGAGCTTTCTCAGCTCACAACCTGCCTTAGTGAAATTAAAACCTGGATGGAGCAGAACCCTTTAAAATTAAATTTGCAACAAAACTGAACTCCTGCAAATTGGGACTAAAATGCAACTTAATAAAATGAGCTCCTTCCCAGTCCATCTTGGCGGAGATCTCATCAGACCTGCTTCTACTGCAAAGAATCTTGATGTCATTTTTGATTCATCCATCTCTTATTCCACTCACATAAATCACATTAAGAAACTTTCTTACTTTCACCTTCATAACATATCCCGTGTTCACTCCTTCCTCTCCTTTTCTAATGCTGAGAAACTCGTCCCTGGCTTTTATCACATCTCGCATAGATTATTGTAACTTGCTGCTGGCAGGTGCCCCTTCTAATCTTATATCACAGCTCCAGGTTATTCAAAACTCAACTGCAAGAGTCCTTTCTCGAACCAGCAGCAGCGAGCACATCACACCCATCCTGCTCCGTCTTCACTGGCTCCCTGTGTCTTACAGAATCGAATATAAAATCCTACAAATAACCTACAAAGCCTTAAATAACCTCAAAACTACATCAGTGATCTTCTCCATCACTATGTGCCTGCCCGCTCACTAATGTCCTCTGATTCTGGTAATCTTGTTGTGCCCCACACTAATCTACACTCCATGGGTGACAGGGCCTTCAGCTGTATAGCGCCCAGACTCTGGAATGACCTACCGAAATTAATCAGGTCAGCTGACTCCATGAATTCTTTTAAAAAACAACTCAAAACTCATCTGTTCAGGAAGGCTTTTAGCTCTACTTGACTTCATTCCCCTTCTCTCAGTTTACCTCTCTGTCAAGATGTTCATGTAACCTGTGTGTGTGTGTGAGACCATCAGTTCTGTTGTCTGTTAGGCTCTCTCTGAATTTACTGTCTTAATCTTCTTTATTTATTTGTTTGTACAATGCTATATACTGTATACCCTGCTGTTCTTTCTTATATTCTGTAAGTGCCTTGAGCATGGGAAAGGCGCTATATAAATAAAATGTATTATTATTATTATTAATGCTAGCTGCCAATAAAATGAAGCAGCAATTGAAGTTAATCTGAGTTAAATGCTCTTTTTGTGTGTCAAAGTTGCATGCCTGGTGCTTTTCCACAATTCAGCCAATCACTAATTAGTAAGAAAGAGAGCTGCTTGTGTGTTGGTGAAATTTACAAATGTGTTCTCAATACAACACCACTCAGCGCACTTCATATGTCAATTAACATTAGCAGCCTTTAACAACGTGTAGAGGTCCTGAGGTCTGTGTGGCAGTGATAAATAATCCACAACCATGTATAAGGTAAGCACTGTAACATGTATTATTATATTACTATTATACTTAATGCTTTTGCTACTCCATTTTTACTCCTGTAAACCACTCGCTTTAGTGTAGCGGCAGTTGCTGTAGCTTACTGGAAATTGGACAAATTTAGATTTGAAAACACACCTGCTAATGCAGCACAAGCTGCTTCTTCATGCATTTGTTTTCTTTTTTTTTTGCGACCCTGGCTGTTGTTGACTTGAATCCATCTCTCTGTTCGTTATTGGAAAATTATCGTAACAGGTTACTGCCAGTGATGTTAATCCAATGATTCACGATACAGCAATAATACCATTAGACATGCCCTCCGACCCCCATTTGTCCTTTGACTGCGGGCTCTATACACAGTGCATGATGTGCGTATAGGAACTAGCGACTCTTAACATAACTGGGGTCGGCACAATTTAATTTTGTGGTGGACTGGTGCAATGACTTGGGCAGAGATGGAAAAGATTTCTAATGAAATATCTGGGAGATATACATATTCCAAAGGAGACTGTGGTCATTACCAAAAATCACTGCTATCATTCAAGTAAGTGACAATAAGTCAAAAACAAGAACAATAGGTCAAAACCAGGAGGTCAACAAAAGCAAAAGATTCCTTTGATAGCAAAAACACAACATTTATTTGCAAACTCAGATACTTTGGGAACATTTGTAGTGAATTTTAAACCATTGATCTGCTGAAGTAACAAGCGGTGCACACGCTGGAGAAAGCTGGAAAAATGGGTATGAAAGCAAGTAACCCAAAAGTCTTGAATTGGCAGTACCCATAGAAAAGCAAAGAATGTGTCGCAGCTAGCAGTTCATCCTCTTTGGTTCAAAAGTTTAAAGCAATAGCCCTTCACTGTTTGCATGGAGCACTGACATGAGATTGACACCTGTGTGCACCATAGCTGGGATTCGTGCCTGGAATGCTGTCTAAGCAAAAGTCAAGTTATTAACACTTTGAACAAGTTATCTCATATCTCATTCAGCCTGTCAAGACCCTGCATACAAGATAACTCATATCTCAGTTTACGGCCATTACTGATGCTGCCAGCTTGCTGGTGAGCTATGTTGCTGAATCTCAGTTACCTAGTACAGTGCTACCATATTGTGGATAGCCAAAAAGGTGGAAAAAGCTTGTGGAAAATAGTATTGTACTGTACTGTACTGTAAAAATGCAGTTCGTATTTCTGTTGTCATAAAAAAAGTAAAAAGCTGCTGATGTTTTTAAACATCTAGATTTGTTGCCAGATGAATATTTTGATGATAATAAAGGTGTTTGAGATAGTGACAATAAATTTGATGATAAGGAACTTGTTGTGTTACTGATGTAGATAACTGCCCCAAGGTATTTCTTTATTACAAGGCATCTGACTTTTCACGACTGGTAGGACCGCACTACATGGACATTGTGCTGCCCACTGAGCAGAAACAGTACCAGCTAAAAGAGGTGCTGTGTTCACAAGCATGGACAACACAAAGTAACGTGTTATATTTGTGGCGCATGTTCTTCTAAGCCTGCGCTCTGCAAGGTGCCATGCTTCTAGGACTCTTATTCAAATGGAGACTTTTAATCATGGGTGGCACGGTGGCGCAATGGGTAGTGCTGCTGCCTCGCAGTATGGAGACCTGGGTTCACTTCCCGGGCCCTCCTTGTGTGGAGTTTGCATGTTCTCCCCATGTCTGCGTGGGTTTCCTCCCACAGTCCAAAGACATGCAGGTTAGGTGCATTGACGATTCTAAATTGTGCTTGGTGTGTGGGTGAGTGTGTGTGCGCCCCTGCGGTGGGCTGGCATTCTGCCTGGGGTTTGTTTCCTGCCTTGTGCCCTGTGTTGGCTGGGATTGCCTCCAGCAGACCCCATGACCCTGTAGGTAGGATATAGCAGGATGGATAGATGGACTTTTAGTCATGTTGCTGGTGAAAATAAAGTACTTAACTGTTTATTTTTGACAATTACTGTTAATAATAAAACAGTTGCTTTCTAATACATTTCTTTACATTTGCCCCCTGCTCGCTTTGATCGCCAACCCCCTTGCCTTCACTACGCGCTAGCCATTTTGTGGTTCTGTCGCTTGCATATGGGGATGCGGTTGTACAATTTAAATAGATTTTTATTTTCATGGGAATTTTTACATATGCATCATATAACTATTTTACATTACAGCAAGTAATTAACCATAATAAAAAAGAGTAAAACTTAATAATTTGAAAGTAAATTATGTTTCATGTTGCGTTAGAGTTATTCATTGAGAAATACGATTTTGTTCTGTTTGGCTTTGAAATTAACATGCAAATATTTTTAAAACTTACACTTTGACTGTAAAACTTAAGTAAAAACAAGTTTTTGAATTAAATGTTCGTCAATATCGCATTGAATTTTGATTCTGTGTTTGGACTTTCATTGTGACAATACACAATCCCTGTGATTGAATTTCATTTCTTTCCCTGTGTTAAATAAAATGACTTTTTCGAATGTTTGGCTCTGTGACTTGTTAATTGTCTTTGCAAAAGCTATTCTAACGGAAATTGTTAACGTTTTAATACGAGTGGCATATCAAGATCTCCTTTGTTGTGTAATGTTATCCATGGAAGATGTACTACATTACCTTTCTTGGATACATCCTTCTTTCTCTTCCGCACGATCACCACCAACTGTTTCAGCATAGTCTATTGATACGCATTTAACCATTTTGCCGTGTTACCGATCGACTTTTTTTGGAGTTAATTCGTTTGACTTCATCGTTTCTTAGTGCTAGGATTGCCCGTGTTGATAACCCTTTGTGATGAAATTCTTCAATAAGATTTGGACATAATACGTCTTCTTTAAATGGGAACTTAAGGTGAGGAAAACGTTAAAATTTATAAGAGCTGAGAGAGCAGAAACTGTGTCTGTCAACAGCATTCACACGAATGAGAGGTGAGAGGACCGTGGACGTGGTTGGAAATGGTTGAGAGGAGGGTGTGACTTGAAAACATCTCATGGCCAAGGTCTCATCTCACGGGACTTGAAAAAAATCTTCCAAAATGTCTCGACACATCGCAGGATTGTTTTATATAATAGAGAGATATGATACTGCAGTATCCTGGTAATAAATATTCCAGCAGTCAATGTGTTAAGAGGTTTGTTATGTAATACTTATATATACTGTATGTTAACAAATACGTTTATGTGGACTAGTGGTTAACGATCTGTGTTGGTATCTAGAAGGCTGCCAGTTCAAATCCCGTTTCTGTCAGAAGTGATCCTACTCCAGTGTTTCTCAACCTTTAAGTATTTGCGACCCGAGTTTTCATGACAGTTTTAATCGTGCCCCCCTAACGTTTTTTTAAAAGGAGCCCACTAATACCAATTTGTTCTTTTGTAATTAATGATATATCATAGTATCATAGATGCATATTTTATTATACCTACTTAACTTTTATCGACATTTATCTAACTCTATATTTCTTTTTCTAGTATCAGAATATAGTTTAAGTTAATTTGTTTTGGTTTCAATAGATGTATTTTTCATATTTTCGATTCTTGTTTTCTTTTTTTCACATCTTCGTACCCCCCTTTTTATTACTTCGCGCCCCCCTAGGGGGGCCCACCCCACAGATTGAGAACCACTGTCCTACTCCATTGGGCCATTGAGCAAGGCCCTAAACTTAAAAACTGCACCCAGGCGCAATGTACAATGGCTGACTCTGCACTCTGACTCCCAAAGGTCGTGCAAAAAGACAATTTCCCCATGGGGACTAATAAAGTAATGAAAAAAATACTGAACTTCATTAGATTGCATAAACACTAAAAATTAATTAATTTTGCTGATCAAAATGGACACTGTCTGCTTGATAACATCATTTCTTACTTTTCTTTAGGTTTGTGCAATTTGGTGTGTACTTTTTTTTTTTGCTTGAATTTATATAATTTCTGGTGTTAATTCGGTTTATTTTTGTATCGTGCTGTTGACTGAGTGTAGGTCCAGAGTGCTGTAACAAGTTAAATATAATTACATAATTTACAAATGACTACTTACACATACAAAGATGCAGATTATCTTAAACACACAGTAAAACAAAGCAATTTCAGAGTGAATGACGTGAAAGGGTCCTGACACGTCAATGTAATTTCCATTTTCCCTGACGGCAGATACAAGCTACATGTGTGCCTTCACAAATGTTTCACTGGACATTCTCTATTGCTTTTGTACAATTAATACATTTATTTTGGAGTTTATCTATATTCTATTTAATTCTTCTCTTCCCCTCTGTGGCATTTTTGATGTTACATTTCCTCCCAGAACTGAGGCACATCCATTTCATACATCAGTAAGTCATTGGTTTTGACACAGTGTTTGCTTTTGCTAAATGTTTTGTTTGCAAAAATAAAAAGGGCATTTACCTTAAGAGATCCATTTGAACTGTTATGATTCTTGCATTATCGTGTCCATGGAAACAGTCATTTTAATCTTTTGGATGTCAATGCAACCTCTTTCAATGACCTGCTCTATATTACTTCACTCTGTAATCCACGGACAAGTCCATCTTACAATGCTTCTTCCAAGCAATTGCTTAACTCACAACGTTCAGACAACTTCCTTAGAAAACTTGTGCAAATGATATAAAAATCTCAACATGAAAGTGCTGTGCAGTAAGGGTAGCAGCAAAACTTCTCTCCTTGATGGTTCTGATTTCTAGGTTGTACAGCTCAGCGATTCAAAGTAATGAACTCTTATGTTTTACCTTTTAATACACAATCTATTAGATTGCATTTATCTATCACAGACTTATTCTCAACTGGATAAAGCTAGCTGCACTGTGTTTTTTGGTTCCTCCGGTGCCCTCAACACCATCCAGCCATCCATGTTAAGGTGTAAGCTCAGAGATTTGTAGGTGGATGAGACTACAACAGGGGTCCCCAACTCCGGTCCTGGAGGGACCCAGTGGCTGCAGGTTTTCATTCTAACCCTTTTTTTAATTAGCATTGGCGTAGCGTAGTGGGGGCGGCACTTTTAGGGGGTGGCAAAGAATTACTGTATATTTTAGTCTCTTAAATTGAAATACCTAAATAAGGGGGCGGCGAAATTTTCCTCCACCCTGGGCGGCTGACACCCACGCTACGCCACTGTTAATTAGTGACCTGTTTTTGCTCCTAATTAACTTCTTTTGAATTCATTTTAATCAACTTGCTCTCAAAGAATTAGACCACTTAATTGTTTATTTTTCCTTAATTAGTTGCCAAACAATAATGAGATACAAAATGAGCCAAAACATGACCAACAAAGTGTGTCCATTATACAATATCTGAAAATAAAGAAAGATGAAGGTCTCAAGGATGTTGATCTGCTCAGTTCCCCAAAACATTTTAACAGTGCTCTTAGAAAAAAGAAAATCAACAATTTCAGAAATGTATGCCATTGCATAATGAGAGTAGCAACAAGCCATGGAATTAAAGAACGGGTTTAATCAACGACAAGAATCCGCACCTAATTAAGTAACCGGTTGGTGTGAAATTGGTTGGTGTTTGAGGCCCTGACTTAGTTGGTCTTCACATTTCAGTTCTGTTTAAGGAAAGAAATGAAGCAATTCAGAGGAACAAGGAAGAAATTCAGGGAAAAGGTCTTATAAAAACAAGTCAATTGAAATTGATTCAAAAGAAGTTAATTAGCAGCAAAAACAGTGCACTAATTAAGAAAAGGGTTAGAATGAAAACCTGCAGACACTGGGGCCCTCCAGGACCGGAGTTGGGGACCCCTGGACTACAGTGTCCTGGACACTCTGTCTGGCAGATGGCAGTTTGTCAGGTTCAAGGATTGTGTCTCTGATAATGAGGTGAGCAACACTGGTGCACCCCAACAAACTGTCCTGTCCTTTTCTCTTCATGCTGTACATCTCATGCCATAAATATAACACCAGGTCATGTCACTTGCAAAATGGGATGTATTGATAATGGGAGTGAGATAGAGTATAGGAGTCAGATGGAGAACTTTGCTTCTTGGTGGAAAAAGAATTGTCTGCATCTTGACATTGACAAAATCAATGAACCGATCATTGACATTTTCTATACCAAAGAGCTTCAGTGTTCAGTCACTATTCAGGGAGTGGGTGTTGAGGGGGTACTCTGCTATAAGTGCGTTAGGGTCCACATCAGTTATGGGCTGGACTGTTCTTGTAACATAGAGAAGTTATATAAGAAAAGGCAGAGCAGACATTTTTTCTTAGGATACTGTGCTCCTTAAATATGGGCAATGACATCCTTTGTATTTTCCACAACTCCGTGATGGGGAGTGCGATTTTCTATGCTGTAGTGTATTGGGCCAATAACATCACCTTAAAAGAGGCCTACAAAATGAGCAAGCTACTTAAATGTTATGGGATGCATTCCGGATCCCCTGGAGATAGGACTGGAGAGGGGAGAATTAAAATAGAAACGAGTTCCATTCTTAACAATGCTGCACATCCTCTCTCTGACACACTGAGGACTTTCAGCCAATGCAATCATTCAGCAGAAGTGAGTCAGGAAACACAACTGGCCCTCTTTATACCAGCAGTAATACACCTGTATAATGTTTCACTGTGACTGGGACTGCCAAGTCAGACATTTTCGTTCTTTTTACCCATTCTGGTGTGTATTTATTTCTTTATTTCTTGAGCTTCTGTAAATAGTAAAATTTTCCCTTTGGGACAAATAAAGTTCTGTCTATCTATCTATGCAAGTAGGAGTTTCACTGAACTCTGCACACGTGTGCGCACTCCTTCTACAACTACATTAGATGGACATGTAGTACTTTATTTGCTTTTAACAGAAGCTCAAGAAATAAACAACAGCAATACCTCCCAACTAATGGTGCTCCACCCATTTATTACTTGAAATAAAGGTTATTAAAAGTACAAAAATGTATGTTAACTTGGGCGCTGCTTTATAGCATCAAGAATGCAGTCCAGTAGGCCTGAAACCACGGGTGGAGCCGAAACATGTGGCCGAGTTGTTTTTCCTTATCAGCAGGTGTCTCACTCTCTGTTACTCATTTCATTCAGGACTTCACTCTACAAGCTGTCAACTGATCAATGTCTTTATCTGGCAGTCTTCTGGAATATTGGTAATCATTCAACATATATTTTCACATAGTTACTGAGTAACACTTATCTTTGAACATGTATAAAAGACCAATAATTCCAATTTTTGATTTAAGAGAGGATGTTCAAGAATACAGGCTAAGGATTCAAATATTACAATCAGCCAGAAATGGTAGTTCAATTTATACATTTATTATAAAAACACATGCAAACCAGTATTAACATAAACACAACATAAGTCTGGCGGATTAAGAACATAAAGAAAACAAACAGAATTATAAATTATGTAACAATTGTGCAATTCAAGTATGTTATTATGTTAAATACATACTTAATGTTCATTTGTAAACAAGGCATATACAGTAAGTATGCCACTTTGCCATATACCATATGTATGCCATATACAGTATGCCACTTTGATTGAAATGAGAATATACAGTACTGAATTTCTTGAAAATATGGAGTCACAGAATGACTGATTAAATATCATCATTGAAATAAAAAGGCTTAATAAGTAGATCATGTACAGTAATTCCAACATTAAACATCAGGAATTTAATTTTTGCTAGACACTATCCACATTAATGCATGTTAGTTGTGTGCTTCTCTATTAAAGACAGCATGGTACCTCAAAATAGACAAATAGTGAACACTTGCACATAGTTAGCCAATTAAGAGTTAAGGATCTTTGTCTTATTTTACAAATGGATTGCAACTGTCTAATTGTCGGTATTTTGACTAAAAATGGCCAACATTTAGAGCTCATTCTAATGTAGGATGTCAAATGATATAATTCTGGAAACTCTCTGTGAGAAGTAATTAATGGTAGCATGACTTACAGAAGTAGACAAATATGATGGAGTCACATGTAGTGTGACAGGGGACATCGGTGCTGTGTGACTATACTGATTTTTGAATGAAGCGAATATAAATAGGGTAGATCTCTGTCTTACTGTGCTTACTGTATAGTACTTCATAATCCTGAAAGTGATTAAAGCAGTTTAATAAAATGTATGAATGAACATATACCATACATTCTATTGTTTTCTTTAAAACTATTGCATTTGGCAAAGATCATGTAGTGTACAGCAGATATTATTTTTTAAATTAGTATTATGCCCAACAACCTGTTGATACAAATATCATTGTTCAACTAAATGATGGTAAACACCAAATATATAGCATGGAAGCAGTATTTTAGGAAAGGACAAATACAGACAAAAAAAAAAGCCAAATCCAGCCCCTCCCTGAGATAACATATAAATCAGACTATAGTATGATAATATATAGCCAAATAAATATTTCTATCTGTCAACATTTTGCTTACATGAAGTAACATTTTACCCTCCTGTTACAGAGTGATTTGGGTCTTAGAATGACATTTGGTCTATTTTTTTTTTTAATGTTGCCATTTTCATGGAGTCAGTTTTCACATCAGCTAGGACAAAAGAGATCTGCTTTCTATTTGATATTTTTAAGCAGCGCAGTGCGAGCGTTCACCACGGCTTTGAAAGCATCTTCACTTCCCGGTGCCACACATTTATCTGGATGAAGCAGAACAGCCAGTTTTCGGTATGCCTTATTCACTTCCTCTCTGTACAAAAGAAAAAGAGCAGTCATGCATCATGAAGGTTAAATCAACAATATAAAAAATATTTAAAAAGTTAATAAAAACTACATCCTATATAAAAAAAAAATAGTAAAACAGTGGTTAATAATTCTCTACTTAAATTTATTACACACAGCTTTATAAGACTTCATTCATAAGCTGCATGTCTGTCTACAAGTTTTTATAAAACCACTTTACACTGCAGAAAGCACAAAAGCAGAAAATAAAAGATCTTGAAAGTTAATAAACCAAGACCCAAATGAAAATGTTATTGTGTCTTTGCTAAAATCATTAGCAGCTCAAATTATTTTTTTTTTTTACATTTCCCAGAAGAATAAGCATTCTTATTGGTGTTGTTGTCTTGTCACAGAGATTGTACCTCATGATGGACACTTGTTTCTGATGGTCTGCTTAAAAGTACAATAACTGCATCTGCTCAAGAGCTTACGATATACGCGTACTTTATAAGGATGATAACATTCTGCTTAAAATGCAATATACAATGCAGCTATAATTTAAAACTGTTTTTGGGACCCCGGGGTGGGTATTTGTGGGCGCTATGCTTATGAGGACTAATCACAGACAGGACTGATTTCATATGAAATGCTACTCTGAAAGACACAGTTTAGGGAGTAAAATACTTAATGGGTGTTTGAACATAAAAAAATTAAATCACAGACAAAGCCTAAATAATGGAAAAAAAAAAGAACAAATATATGTTTTACATCAATGACAAACTCTGGCAAATCATGTCTAAACTAGAAATGCATTGCAGTGCACTAGTAGAAAAGAAACAAGGGTTTAAATTAAACAAGAAACATTATTTCAGATCACTAGGTGGCTCTGCCCCCTGCTCACTTCGCACAAAAAGGACGTCAGGGCGCCGCTCCGTTAGAGAAGTAAACGTATTTAAAGAGTTGGTACATAGAAGAGTGTGCGGGAAGCGAGAGGAAGACGGTTTGGTCCTTAGTTATTACAGATAGAAAATCAGTTACTTGAGTATTTCACTACAACTGTCTATTTTAAATAGAAATAAATAATAAAAATTAAAAAAAGAAAAAATTAAAGTACATTAATGCCTTGTCATAAATAATATTATGAATTACCTTATCCTCTAACTTACATTCTATAAACGTTGCTTTTTACATTTCTGTTTGCATATTGTTCAGGATATTTTTCCCTTTCTCATTTATTGGATGATTCTCTTTGTTCTTGATTTTTATTATATGCAACTCTTTTTTGTTCATTTTCTTTTTTTCGATGTTCATTATCAGTTCTTTTTGCTGTCTTTCAATCACAATCTAAAATTCGACATCTTGAATAGGTAATTTGCTTTTCTGCCTTGCCATTATAACCGACTCTGTTGAAGGGCGAGGTAGCAGCACTGAATGTCATGGGGTGGTACGGAGAGAGGAGTAGGAGTAATGATTGGTCGAGCAGTGTGGATGGGAGTGGTCAAGGCTGAATAAAGTGGACACGACAGAAAACGTTTTGATATATAATAGAGAGAAAACTCTTTTGCTGCCACTTATTTTACTACTGTCTTTAATGTAATTTGAAACTACTTCTGTGTTTTTGTTAGTTATAGAAAAAGACACCCTTGCTGTTCAAAAGCCTGATTAGTTACTTGATCTCAAGGAGTTTTCCTTCAGCTCAATGGGCTAAGATTTTAGATTTTTGCTTTCTGCGCAGGACCCGAGGGTGAGTATTATTCACATGAATCTAATTACAAACAATATGCATGATCAATCAAGTCTTCACTTCATAAAAAAGCATATATTTTTAGTCTACAATCAATGAACAGTCTATACACAAGGGTAAATCATAAAGGGCAAGTTGAAAATTACACGATAACCGTAAAGAACAGAAGCTTATGCAATACAAACATGTTTGTGATGACTTATGGGTAGTTCGAACATGCACAGTGCTCTGCCATTAGTCTAGCTGAAGCCAAGGTCAAAGGAACATGAACACACCACTGCAGGAGCGCTCCTCTGTTAAATACATTGTTGTGAGATTTCTTTGAAGAGAGGGAGTAAAACCTGATGAAACTCTCTCGTCCTTTGGTTCCCGCTTTGCACCCAGAGCTGGTGAGACAAACTCCAGCACTCACAACCCTGAACTAGATTATGGTGGTTCAGCAGTAAATTGAGTAGACATGGGTACTAATTTTCCATATCCTTTTTTCAACATGATTGTTACTTGAAAAATGAAGAGGAAAGGCTGAACACTTGCATCTTAGCTGACTAAAAACACAGATAATCATTAACAACAAAAAAATGTAAAACCGCCAAACATCTATAAAGGATATAATGCTAAATTAATATTTTCCAGATCTAATGAGTGGATCTCACATGCACTATCAAATACCCTTAATATTCCAAACTACTAAAGTGAACTTTTATAAGAAAAATATTTAAATAAGTTATCTGCATTTTGAAAACTGACATAAAATATTGCATTTCTTTAATTAAATAGTAAAAAGTCGATTAACTGGGCATAAAAAAATGATATGGGATATTGTAAATGCTTGATTTTATCTAAAGGCACTTAACTTTGCTCAACAGGCTTCTAATGGTACAAATATTCACTATATTTGTATAATAATGACTGGATACTAGCTGGACTTCTGAACTGTTGTTAAGGTTTTACCTTGTTGCTCCTGGTTTAACACCTAGCATATCCCAACTGTCCTTACTACTTCGGATTCTTCTAATGGTGTCAGCTTGCTCACGAGTAAAGCCCACACTGACTCCAGAAAGTGGCCGCCGGCCTCCATTCTCACACAGGTCAGCAATAGAGGAGAAAAATGTCTGCAAAATAGGTTACACATTAATTGGGTATGCTCTTGAAAATATAAAATTTGAAATACACAGTTTAAACTTTTTCTTATGTGTGGAAATACACAGTTGATCATTTGTCAAGGTTTACAGGTTGACAGCAGACACTGGTTTTGCATGTCTTCACTAATGTGTGTTTATTTGGTTTTGAACTTCTCTTATCATTACATTAAATTAACAGAAAAGACAACCATCAATACCAGTTAAATAATAATCTGATAAAGTAATGCAAGAAAGTTTCCTAAAACCACAGAAACCTCTACTGGAGTTTAAGCATGGCAAGTGAGTTTTGAGAACAGGTTTAGACATGATGAAAAATTTGTCCCAACAACTACATTGTAAGGTTCTTTGTTTTCACTGAATTTAAAGGTTTTTTAAAGCCTTTATTTGTGTATTGTTTTTTTAAAAGAATAAGCA
Source organism: Polypterus senegalus (assembly GCF_016835505.1). NCBI lineage: Eukaryota > Metazoa > Chordata > Cladistia > Polypteriformes > Polypteridae > Polypterus > Polypterus senegalus. The sequence goes on from NC_053156.1 coordinate 263,280,916, forward strand.
GTTCATAATCAGGAAAGTAATATATTCTGAATAAACTATTTTGCAGGGCTGGCTTTTCCTTACTTGAAACATTTCACCGATTCCTTCTCCACTTTGAGCAGAGGTCTCAAAATAATGAAAACCACGACTCTCTGCCCACAGTCGTCCCTCACTTTCATCCACCACTCTCCGCTTTGGAAGATCAATCTAAAATTATAAAAATTGCCATTGTTCAGCCCTCCTATTTTGCCAACAGCTTAAGTCAGCTAGCGTAGTTAAGTAAAGACAAGATAGCACATGTTTAAATTTTTAAATGAAACTGTGAAATATGCAAGAAAGTTCATAGATGGAGGCAGACCTTATTGGCACAAACAGTGAAAACAATATTTTCCATATTGCCATGGGAGCCCATTTCCTGTTTCATCTCTGCCAACCAACTGTCCAAGGCATCAAAACTCTCCTTCTGTCCAACATCATACACCAAAATCACTCCCTGAGAATCTTTGTAAAATTCATTTCGCACCTAAAAGAGAGAAGAAATGTCACAAATGTTACATGATAGTAACATTTGGTTTTTCAGAGCTCATAAAATGAGATTTTTGAAAATTATAGTAATTTTTTTATTCTCTTTGGAATAACTGACAACACATATGCTTAAATATGCACTAAAAATGTACACTCTAAAAATCACTGGTGCTTGTTCGAGGAGGAACATGAGTTTGTACTTGAGATAAAGTAAAATGTATAATGCTTTCTTGCATAACCAATGTTCAAGTCACAAAAATCATTCTCTGATCTGCTTAATCTGCATGGCCTATCTCAGCAGCACTGGATGCAAAGCAGAATACAGTCCTAAGCAGTTTGACCGTCCACCACAGAACTCATTTATGCACACACCTACACCTATACTCACGCAGACATGATCTGGACCTGCCAGTTAACCTAACCTGTACACAACTGGGGATATTGGATGAAAACTGGAGTACCCAGAGGAAATTCCATATTGACACAGGGAGAAAGAAAGCTCATAGAAAACAACTGGACCTGAGATTTAAGGCAATAACTCAACAATCATGAGGCAACAGTGCTACCCACTCTGCTGCCATACCACCCTTCTCTCATACGTACATGCGTACTCCCATCAAATAAAATAATTTGGTATAAAGCAGAAGAGCACAGCGGGTTAATGAAATATTTGTGAAATGGCTCTAGGCTGACAACAATGCTGTTAGTGATAAGAACATCTGAAGGACTAAAACATTCCCACATTCAAAGAAAATTATAAACAAGGGGCTCGACTTTTAACACTGATTGCGGTAGTCTGAGCTAATCTAGTCCGCCTGAGTTGGATGAAGAGGTCATAAAGGATTTTAAGTCTGGAGCTGAGACCCTATGTGATCAAAGATGTGACCAAATAAAACTCCACCATAAAATCATTATAATTCAACATTACCTACAATCTTTTCACATTAAATTCAAATAAAGTTATCTTAATCTCCAAATACATCAAGTCTGAATTGTAACATATTGTAACACTGTAAAAACTGGAAGAAGAAAATTAATGGACAGATAAATGAACAAACTTATAAACTGAGGATTTTGTTCACGTGAAAGCTTAATTTAAAATCAGTGGTTTGAATACATTTCTTGGTGAACTCCTTTTTTTGCCTCTACAGGCTAATAAACTACGGGTAATTATGTTATTTAAGTGAAATATTTTTAAAATTATCTTTTTTTCTTTGCTTCAGAATCAGAAATTTAAAGAACTGCCAACATATTGTTTAACTAAGATGCCTTCAAAAGTTTCATTTAAGCACAAAGCTTTTTATTTTGCATCTTTGGAACTTTTTCCAAGTGGTTAAATTATATTACTTTTGGACAGACAGATCTTTATTTTTTAAGGGGGAATTTAGATTTTTACAGAAGCAATATTGTAACAAAACAACAACAACCAGGGTGAGGGTGAGCAGGGATAAAGGAGGTTGGGAGGAATGCACATCATGAGATGTGTCCACTTTTGCAGTCTCAGAGATAAGGGTAAGTAAGTTTTCTGTCTCCTGCTGATGCTCAGGTGGAAAGGCGTGTAAAATTTTACTTCAAGAGTAACCTCCACAGTCGATCAAGTCTGCATGTTCCATGTGTAAAAGCTCATGTCTGTGGTTACATTCATTTATTAAAGTAGCACAAAAAATTCAAACAGCAAGGTTGTGGCATCTGAAAAATCAATATTAAACAAAATGAATATAGATTAATGTGTTTTTTTAACATTTATGTGAAACACAGACATTTGAAAAGAGAATGGCTGTATTTGTGACAGACTCAGACAACATGAGTGTTTCATTGTTACAAGCATGTTCCTTCCCTGGGATCCAAAATGTGGACCTAAACGTTGCTCTGTGAAATCAAGTCAATTGAGCTGAGAGAGAATTTCCCCCAAGTCTAAATATCAGACCTTTACACAGAAAGCATGTACTGCCGTAATGTGATAGAAACAAGTGTCTATACTTGTAATAGATCAATCAGTCAAACATCAACATGAAGCAATTCAAAAGAAAAATATTTCACCTCTACAAAAGAAAAAACAGATGACAAATGATCATTTGTCCAGATTTTTTGCATATCAGCTCTCAATGTATGTCTATACTAGTAAAACTGCCAACAAATCCATAGTTCGCTGCATGAGCACATCAAAAATTAGCTTTCAGAACTGACACTATTTTGAGTTTTAATCTTGGTACACTGAAAAAATACATGTTGTTTTTGCTCATTATTAAATGACAAAGTGTCATTTCTGTCCACCCTTTAAGTTTGTAGAACCATTGAGATAAGCAAAATGTATGTTGCCTATATACAGTACTTTGCATGAAACAGATAAGACACAACTCATTCTCTGAATATATTTACAGTAACTTCATTGAGAAAGAATAAGAGTTTAACAAATTATATTATTTATAATCATTATAAATGATAGCAAATCTAGATTATATCTCCAATTCGGGAAAGACTAGAGTTTTACCTTGTCAGCATGTATTTTATTTAGGTTGCCTTTAGGGAGCAAAAAATCTTTCTGAAATAAGAAGTGTAAATAGAATGTAGAATTTAAATGGAGTCCTCATGTGTACACTTTTTAATAGAGAAAAAAAAATAGTCACCCATTAATCAATTATTGCTATGTTGACCAAGATAAGACCTAGTAAAAGAGATGTATCTAATCATATTATCCATTATTTACATGAAAACTAATAATACTCACCTCATAAAAGAACTGATGTCCAGCCATATCAAAGATGTTCACTTTCATTTCTCTGTCACGTACCTGAACTCTAAACATGTACAAAAAAATAAGAAATTCTAAACTACACAACATGCAAAAGAGAAAGAAGTATTTATTTAAACAAAACTCCATTATTTTACACAAAGAGTTTATATAATAATCACCTTTATAAGTTACTTTATGGCATTACAACATAAATAACTGACAAATAAGAGGAGACAATTCTGTCTGTCAAGCTGGTTTTGTTGGTAAACTCCAAAACTTTTTAAAAAAGTTGTCAGGGTTTCTGCTTGAACTACACGACTAGGTAGCATACTGCCGAATCCCAAGACCTTGTACAAATACTTAAGTAATTTTTTTTTCTCAATTGGAGAATACAATAAGAATTTAGCCAGCAACTTTGTGGCTTAGTGTCCTGGTCCCATTACATAACCATTGGGGCATACTGTCTGCTTTTAACATACTACAAAATCATGGTTTTATTGGAAAATTCCACAAAGTGCTTCTGAATTAATATTGAACAATTTAGGAATAGAATAATGCTTTATGCTGAAACATTTAAAAAGGCAAGAGATGCTGTGAACATTACATTTCTATTTAAATAATAAAATCATGAACAGCTTAAAGGTTTCAAATCTAATGTAGAATGATGAGTTCTAGAATTCATAAAAACATCTGCCTATTGGTATTACAGAACTAGGCTTGTATTTGTTATCATTTTAGTAGTGCAGATGCATGTGTTTTCATCATATACTGGTCCTCTTCCACCAGCACTTAGGGCCTGGTCTGGTCTATCTCGGTTTCTGTTGATGTTTTTAAATCATTCACTTATGTTTTCATGATATCACTCCAAAACACAGTTTTAATTTTATTACACTGTTACAAACTCTTGCTACAGCTGGACATACAAACATACTTACTTAGTCACTCCGTAATCGATACCAATCGTTGCCATATACTTAGGAACAAATCTCTTCTCACAGTAGCGTTTAATGATGCAGCTCTGTTAAAAATAAAAGAACAATTTTAAAGTACATGTTATGCAAGATTTTATGTGAGGTCAGTTTACTTTTAATTTTGATAAAATTGAAAAGAAAATCAGTTTAGTGATCTGATACTTTAACACCGTAACTATAGTTGTTTAGTTAATAGCTGGAAAAGACAGTTGAAGTCAAATCTTCTCCTCTGAAATATGTGGACAGTGCAATCTGAAAAGAAAAGTTTCAAGCGATTTCACCTATAGCAGGGGTCGTCAATGACAGTCCTGGAGGGCCACAGTGGCTGCAAATTTTTATTCCAATGAGTTTCCTAATTAGAAAGCAGTCGATGCTGATAATGAAACGTGATATTGTACTATTTAGCTTGTTAATGCTTGTATTCATCCAAGAGCAATTTTAATTGCACTGTAGAGTTTCCTTCTGTGAGAACATTATCCATGTGTTTTGTGGAGCAGAATAGATTTAAACTTAATGGTCCTTCCAATTCCCCTCTCATTCATTTCTAAACATTTTTTTATCACAGATACTTCATGTTAAGCACATTAGCTGGAGAGCTGCTGGTTTATTGGTTATATGCATCTCATTATTAACTAATGTCTGATTAAGAAAACAGGCAACAATTAATACTTAAATGCAGCAGCTAAAATCTAATTAAGGGTTCTGAATGGTAACAGGCAAGAGAACTACACTTAAGCACAAAAACGTATTGCTTTAGTAGTAAATAAAAGGGGTTCTAATTAAGAAATTGGTTAAAGTGAAAACCTGTAGTCATAGCAGACCTCCAGGACTGTAATTGAGGACCTCTGATCTACAAAGTAACTAAAATTTGTCTTTGATGAATAAAGAGACTAACAAGGTATGGAGTTAAATGCCAACTTTCATTATCAGCAAGGACTGAGTTCTAATTAGGACACTTGCTGGAATGAAAACCCGTAGCCACTGCGGCCCTCCAGGACCGTGATTGAGGACCACTGACCTATAGAGTCGAAGTACACAATAAACGGAGACTTAATAATGCTCATCTGTCATTTAATTATACTACTTCTTTTAAACATTCTTGTAATTTAGGAAAATAGTCAAATATTATTTCATCAATTGTTAAGCATCCCAAGTCAAGACAAAGTTGCAAAAGAGCAGACCTTATTCCAACTGCTAGTTAAGAAAAACTTCTGACCTCCTTCATCACTAACAATATTTTAATGATGTTCTCAGAAAAAAGATCTCAAACTTATTTAGAAATGTCAGGCGAGTCAAGGCGATTGCACTACCAAACTCTAATACAGGGGTCTCAAATTCAGATTCTGGAGGGCATTTTTTTCTCAGACCAGGTTTATAATTAGATGCTAATTCTTTCTGCTAACGGTAATTGCTACATTACTTAATCATATGGTTTTGCAGTGCAAACAACAGTATGTTCTTTTAGCAGCAGTAAATGCCTAGTAATTAAGAAAGTGGATAGGATAAAAACCTGCAATTCCCTGGTCTCCTCCTGGATCCTGGTGTAAACTTTGCCAGACTACAACTGTTTTAAGTTGCCTACATGTATGAAGCCACCAGAAAGCATGAAGAAAAGCCATAAGTCCACCTGCGGAACTTGCAAACTCCATGTAGACTGATGGGAGTCAACGCTGGATGGCCAGAACTGCAAAACAATAATGCTAAGCATTTTGCCATGCTGCAGATTTTAAAAGCATTTCAGTTAGGATCATTCAATGTCAAATCAACCAATTTTCCAGAAGTCCCACACACAACAGTCTCTAAAAATTCTGAGCAAAATACCAGGTGTACACACGTTATCCAGAAGGCACCCTTTAAAATTATTTTGATGCATGATCGATAATTTCCAATATATAAACAAGTTTATCATGGGAAATGGGTGTCAAATTTGACACACCTTTATTTTTTTCATCAATTTCACAAGACCATATCTCAAGACCTAAACCACCTAGCAGGTTCAAATTTTGCATATAGGTACCTTTACAGGTATAGTACGTAACAAAATCAAGAAGCCTAGTCCAGATGACATCACTTGGTAAGAGCAGACCTTCAAAAATGGAGAAAAAAAAAAAAAGATTTTGTGCTTTTGGCTTGGCCGTGTTTAGGCTTTCAGAAAGCATACTTCTTTTTTTTTGAAATTGTATTAATTTTATTGCAATCATTCCATACAAATCAATCAATTGTTACAAAAAGTAGGATTGAGAACAAGTCGACCCCCACCCCTGAGAGAGAGAGCAAGGCCAATGGAGTAAATCTTAAGGCTTGTAAACATACCTAAATTGATAAGTTTGATAAGCCAACAGAGATGAATGGAGAAGAAAAAGAAATACAGAAATAATTGCTTCCTCTGTGCTTTAAGAGCTTATTCTAAAATATTACTGATTAGATCCTGCCATGTTTTGAAAAATATCTGTACAGATCCTCTAACTGAGTATTTGATTTTTTTCAATTTCAAATAGTATAAAACATTGGTTTCCCACTGACTTAAAAGAGGAGAGTTAGGATCCTTCCAGTTTAGCAAAATAAGTCTGTGTGCCAATAGTGTAGTGAATGCAATCAGTTTGTTTGTCCTTCTCCACTTTAAACCCCTCTGGAAGAACCCTAAACACAGCTGTTAATGGGTTGGGAGGGATTGTGACACCAAGACTGTCTGAAAGGCAATTAAAAATTTTGGTCCAGAATGATGTTAATTTGGTGCAGGCCCAAAACATGTGACCCAGTGAGGCTGGGACTTGATTGCAGCGTTCGCAGGTTGGATCATGCCCTGGAAACATTTTGGACAATTTTAAACAAGACAGATGTGCTCGATATATAATTTTAAGTTGTATAATTGTATTCTTTGCGCATATGGAGCTCGAGTGAATTCTCTGCATTGCTACTTTCCACTCCTTTTCTGATATATTAATTGAGAGATCTTTTTCCCAGTGTCCTCTTGGATCTTTGAAAGGGAGGGACTGTAAAATGATTTTATATATTGCAGAGATGGTGTCTGAGTCCTTGAAACTGAGCAATATTTTTTCCAGCATGGATGAGGGTGCAAGATGAGGAAAATTGTTAAGGTTCTGTTTAACAAAGTTCCTAATTTGAAGATAGTGAAAGAAATGTGTAGCTGGAATGTTAAATTTGGAATGTAATTGTTTATATAGACAACGTCTTTGTATCCTATGAAGATCTCTAAGCAAGTTAATCCCAACTTTTCTCCAGATATTAAAAACTGCATATGTTTGCAAAGGTGCCACAGATAAAAGCTTCTCCATCTTAAAATGCTTTCTACATTGGTTCCATATTCTGAGTGAGTGAATCACAATTGGGTTATTAGTATATTGCCAATAACTTGTATTTATTGGGGCACAGACCAGGGAATATAAAGAAGTATTGCAGGATTTTACTTCTATTGCAGACCAAGCCTGTGTATGTTCATCTCTTTGTGTCCAGGTTTTTATAGCTTGTATGTTAGCTGCCCAGTAATAAAACTGGAAGTTAGGTAGAGCCATGCCACCTTCTGCCTCTTGTCTTTGTAGGGTCGCTCTTTGTATACGTGGATGTTTTAAATTCCAAGTAAATGAGGTTACTGTTGAATCTAATTGCTTAAAAAATTATTTATTGATGCATATTGGAATGTTTTGAAATAAAAAGGAGCTTAGGAAGAATATTCATCTTAACAGTGTTAATTATTCCAGCTAGTGTGAGATGAAGGGTTGACCATCTATGCAAGTCTTGTTTCATTTTTTCCATGTAGACGGCGAAATTTTGTTGATAAAGAGCTTTATGTTTACTTGTGATGTTTACCCCTAGGTATTTAAACTGTTCTGCAATGATAAAAGGTAGGGTATCTAATCTAATATTATATGCTTGAGAATTCACTGGAAAGAGTACACTTTTATTCAGATTAATTCTGAGACCAGAGATCTTTTGAAATTCTGTGAGTGCTGTTAAGACTGCAGGCACAGTATTTTGTGGGTCTGATATATACAGTACCATATCATCTGCATATAGAGAAATTTTCTGTTCCAGTCCTTCTCTGATAATCCCCTTCATCTGATCAGCATTTCGACAGTGTATTGCCAGTGGTTCAATGGCGATTGCAAACAGTAGCGGTGACAAGGGGCATCCTTGTCTGGTACCACGTTCTAGCTTAAAGTAGTCTGAACAAATGTTGTTAATACAAACTGAAGCTTCTGGATTGGTATACAGTAATTTGATCAATGCACAAATGTTCGGGCCAAACCCAAATTTCTCCCATGTAGTAAAAATGTATTTCCATTCAATCATGTCAAATGCTTTTTCTGCATCCAATGATAATAATATTTCTGGAGTGTATGACTTATTTGGTGACTATATTACATTAAACAGGCGTCGAAGAAGCATACTTCTAACTGATATAGCTTGCTAAAATTTTTTTTTCCATGTTTAGATACCATTTTCAAAATGTTATAAACAAACAAGACACTGCATTAGGGGTTGTCCAGCAGACCTCTAAATTGTAAAAAAAAAATCATTTTGGGTGTAAATTTCAGACCAGCTTAATGCATATCCCGATATTTTTTTAATTATTTTTCCTGTCTCTCTACATGGTCCTTTCTTTCAAGTCATACTTTTCTTATGTGAACCTTTTTTTTATTTTCCATTCTAAACATGGTTAAATTCACCATTTGTCAGTAATGATAATCATCACATTCTTCATCACTAACTTGAAAAATAACTAAATAAATCAAAGGCACATTAAGCACAACACATGAACAACAGCTGCTTGATTTATCATTAAATATAACACTAGTTATAATGAAATGTTAACATCTTGGTATTGCAGCAGCAGGGATGAGACCCATTTCATTTCTGTTTCAATTGATGGGCAGAGTGTAGGGAATCTTTGTCTTTGAGATCAAGATGGTATTGCCTCCCACTGACCATTGTAGGTGCACTAAGCAGTGCAATGACACACTGTAATGGCACCAATAAATATAATCTGTAGGTGGCCAATGAAAAACAGTATGCAGGATAGTTTGGATGCACGAAACATATCAGGAAGTCTGATTCTGCTCGACTCTTGTCACAAATCATATCAATCCAACATTTTTCATCACACATGTACTCAACATAGCCTCATTTACTGTTGTAATGTGAGGGACGCATCTGATCCATCAGAAATCTGTGATCATGAAAGGGCAGGATCTTAGCTTCTGCTTCAATGGTGAATATTTGGACAGTCAATCGATTGCCTTCACGAGACACCAGGCTGACAGCTAACATGAGACAGGTCATCATCATTTGAGAAGACAAAAAATGTGACTTTTTGATAAGTTACTGATTAAAAACTCAAAAGATTACCATTATTGACACATGGCACATTCATCCAATGTTTAGCATGGAAAATAAACATGAAAGATTTGTATAAGAAAAGAAAGGTTTGTGTTTTGAGAAAGAAGGGCTAATGTAGAATAAATGAAAAACATTTAACAAGTTATCTGCACATTCCCACATGTCATTAGGGTGCTCTGAAAATGAAATCCTAAATTATTTTTTGGACTTGAGAGGTCTGCTGTGCAAACCCTGAAAAAGTTCCTGTTTGTTTTTTAAGAAAGCCTATATAGTTATCTAAATAAGGAACAAAATGTGTTTCTGGGGCCTAAACATAGCTAAGCTAAAAATTCAAATTACATTTTGGTCAATTTTAAGAGGCTGCTTTGACCATAAAGGATCATCTGGACCAAATGTCTTAATTTCATCACATAATATACCAATTCATTTACCAGAGTGCACAGTCTGAGCCTGCTTGGTGGTTTAGTTCTGGAGTTATGGACTTTTGAAATTTGATAAAAAAAATGAGTGCAGACAAATTGGACACCCCACTCCCCATGTGGACTGCATCTTGGAAAGTACTCATCTTACATCAAAAAACAATTTACAAGGTGTCTCCTGACTAACAAGGGCACACCTGGTCATCTTTCGAGACTTTTTTGTGCCTTAAGTGCGTGGACTATTGGTTGATCTGATTTGAAATCACCCGTAGCATTTTAACAAGCCTTATATTTCGTAACCTTAAGAAATACACTCGATTATAAAATGAATCAAAAGTGTGAATAAATATTCTCACTTACCTTTCCCACCTCTGCGTTGCCCAAGCTAATGACTTTAACTCTCATTGACTTCTTGTTCTCTCTTCTCTTTTGCAAGTTGGTCTCCATTTTTGAAATATTATTTTATACAAATAATAAATACAATCTTTAAATATTTAGCTGTAGGAAAACTGTCCTTTCATGTGATATCTGAACGTCTGGTAATATTTTGTAAAACACTTTGATATTAAAAAATAAACGCAATACTATAAAACATAAATAAACATGTCCGTATAAATAAAATGTACAGATAAATGTATTTGTTAATAAGAGTAGATTGAATAAATAAATGAACTCTAACAAATGCCTACATAAATCAGAATTTACTCTAAAACACAAATCATTCTAATAGAACGTGCATTGTGAATAATTTCCCTCGGTACGTTTGATTAAAGATTCGTGCTTCTATTTTAGTGGTAGACAAACATTTTTCAACGTTCTTCTGCCCCCTTTTCGGCATTTCTGCCCATTGGATTTGTTTTGATTTTCCTGCTTCTTCCCTGTTGCTCAGCGGCTGATTCTGGTCGCACAACAGCACATTCCGCAAAATTTAGAAATACCATAAGAGAGAGCGAGAGAGAATATGACAAGTATTGCTGCATTTAAAATTAGTATGATAGGAAAAACATAGTTTAACATTTACTGCTTGATCTAATCTTTTTTAATCTGACCATTTCGCTGATTTAAATTTCTATGGTAACGCTATGGTAACGCTGTGCAATTGAAGAACGGCAACTGCAGATTCGCCAAGTAAATATTAGTTTTGTTACAGGTATATAGCGTTACATTGAGCGGAGATTAGAAAGTACGAACATAAATGTGTAAAATAATCAATCAAATAATAAGTCATAGGAGGCCGGAGATTACCGGGCTCTGGGTGGGAACGAACTCTGGACGGGATGCCAGTCTTCAAAACAATTTTTTATTGGTTCCTAATTATTTTTTAACAGTATTTAAATTGAGCGACGTAAAACTGTACGCATTCGTATAACGCGCAGAGAAATTCTATTTTACTTTATTTACCAGGAACTGAAATTTTCACTACACTAGTACACACTGATATACAGTATTGACCCCCCTCTTCCACTTTCAACAAAGAGTACAGGCATCATTTCTTATTGGACTTGCTCTGAGGCTATGGATCTGCACCTGCAATCGGAAGGTTGCCGGTTCGAATCCCGTAAATGCCAAAAAGGACTCTGCTCTGTTGGGCCCTTGAGCAAGGTCCTTAACCTGCAATTGCTGAGCGCTTTGAGTAGTGCGAAAAGCGTTATATAAATGCAAAAAAAAAAATGTTAAATTATCGGTGACTAGCGGCACTTCTTCGTTAATTTTCACGAAGATCGCTCTCGTTCTTTGATCGAGTAGCTTTGTATCGCAACGATCTACTATTCACCGTACTAGTATCTCTTAGTGAATTTTCACGTGGCAGCCCCGTCCGCCACCCACAAATATCTGATCGAATGTATTATATCACGATAAACAGAGTACTGACAGTAATTTGATTCCACTACAAACACTGCTTTTTACCTATAGGATGCATGTGTTCCTGATTAAAAATACCTTTTAACTACCATTAGCCATGGTCCTATTATCAGCTGTACACAAGACAATACTACTTTGTACAATGAGTTAAATTACAGCATTTTAAAGTCAGAAGATGTCAAATTTCATCAACTCAGTCCTCAGTGGCTTCCCTATATTCGCCAAAGTTCTATTGTAATTTGTAGTGAATATGTAGTGAAATAAATTGCATGATATAAAGATTTCCCAGCAGCTGAGCAACAACTAGCGGAGAAGCTTAGCTGACTTAGCTTTTACATATCTTGTTGTGTTCGTCTGTAGATTAATGCAGGCTGATCTCAGACAGCAGGGGGACCAGAATATGACAGTTAACGAAGTGGCCAGTCAATGTAGACTATAGCAGGCCGACTACTAGGTTTTTAGTTAGTTACGACGTCATGATTATGATGTAAACATAATATAGACTATTATAAAACTCTTCAAAATGACTGCCATGCAAGCTGTATTGATTTCACCTGTCAGTTATCCAGGTTGTACAAGTCCATTCTTAGTTCAGCCAGTTGTATCCAGTGTATGATGGCTGTGTAATTCAAACTTGAAGAGGTTTGCAATAGAGAGACTGGGTTTCAAGTTCTGGATCTTCCCTGTGTGGAATATGCATGTTCTGCCCGTGTCTACATGGGTTTCCTCCAGGTGCTCTGGTTTCTAAAGATATATGGCTTAGGTGGACAGACGATGCTAAGCTGGCCCTGCTGTGTGTTCATGCCGCAATAGGCTGGCAACTTGTCTGGGATTGTTTCTGCCTTGCGTAGCTTCCCTGTGACCCTTAAGTGAGTTTACAAAGTGGATGGATTGGTGTACATAAAATGTTTTCATGAAATTTTGCAAGTGATAATTACTGTATAGTTACTCTCAATAGCTAATTATTTATGATGGATGAATAAATAATAATGGATAATAATTTTATGGGTATAATATACTATAATATAAAACACAAGTTAGCATTTTGTCCACTTGTCCTTCTGTCATCCCAAATGTTACTTGATGTTGGGAAACCGACTCTGTATAAGTGAGCATGACTGAGCTCTATAATGGAGTTGGTTCTTGCTGTGTCTCTGGTGCTGGCAGGATAGGCTCTATTCTGGTCCAGCCACTCAGGTCCCCAACAATGAGGATCTTACGAGCCGGATCACCCTCGGGGAAATGTGCCACATGACTGTAGTGCCGTAACTGACGCTCCTTCACAATGCAGGTAATGTGCCTCATTCAGGACTCCAGGAGCAACCGCTCATTCAACACAAAGTCAAACCAACGAAACCGAAGGATTTTCCAGAGAGACACAGTACCAAAGGAGTCCAGTCTTTGTCTCAGGTCACTGGATAGTGTCCATGTCTCACAACCATATAGCAAGACAGGAAGCACCAGGACTCTAAAGACTTGGACCTTTGTACTTTTGCAAAGATATCGGGAGCGCCACACACCTCTTTCCAGCTACCTCGTGACCCCTCATGCTCTCCCAATTCGTCACCTGACTTCATAGGATGAGTCACTAGAGACATGAATGTCACTGCCAAGAAAAGTAAACCTCTCAACAAGGTCAACACTCTCTCCGCAAACAGACTCACTGCTAATGGCTGTGCCCAAGAGGTCATTAAAGGCCTGGATCTTGTTTTTTATCCAGGACACTCGCAAGCCCAGACACTCAGATTCCTCGCTCAGTCTCTCGAGCACCCCGATCAGAGCCTGCATTGACTCCGCGAAGATCACAGCATGGTCAGCAAAGTCAAGATCTGTGAATCTTTCTTCACCAACAGATGCCCCACAGCCACTGGACCCCACGACCTTCCCCAACACCCAGTCCATACAAGCATTGAACAGAGTAGGAGCAAGAACACACCCCTGACGAACCCCAGAATCAACTTGGAAAAACACAGAGGTTCTGCCTCAACTCTGAACAACACTCACAGACCAGTGTACAGGCCGGCCATGATATCCAGCAACCTCGAGGGGATCTCGCGAACCCTCGGGATGTCCCACAGGGCAGCGCGATCAACTTGAGTCAAATGCTTTGCGAAGATCGACAAAGGCTGCAAAGAAACTCTGCCGATACTCTCGTTTGTGCTCCATGGGTCCCTCAGTGCCAGGATGCGGTCGATGGTAGAATTTTTAGACATAAAACCAGACTGTTCCGGTTGCTGGTAGGTGAACAAGTGATCACGGACCCTATTGACGACGACTCTAGCAAGGACTTTACCTGGCACCAAGAGCAGTGTTATCCCACTGTAGTTGCTGCAATCCAGGCAATCACCCTTCCCTTTCCAGATAGGGATGACAAGTCCTGTTTTCCAGTAAGTTGGGATGATGCCAGTCTCCCTAATGGAAGCAAAGATTGCTTGCAATGCCAGGAGGACAGCCTTACCACCAGCCTGGAGAAGTTCACCCCGGATACCACAGATCCCTGCAGCCTTTCCCTCTGCTCAGCTGGTTCACCACCTGTGCAATCTCAGTGAGATTGTGTGGTTCACAGCTAATAGGGGGATCAGCGTCAAGATCTGTGGACCCAGAGATATCCAACGTCCTAGCCACAGGATCAGCTTTGAACAACTGCTGAATGACATAGACAGGTTTGAAAATGGACAGATGGCTTTTATTCAGAATCTCCAGTTTCTTATCCATCTCAAAGACCTGTATTACAGTGTGTGGATGAGTATTCTCTGTGTGGTGCCCCTTACAGGATTTAATCCTTCTACTGGGTTAATCAGTAGTATTCAAGTATCCTGTACTGTATCAGAATAAGCATGTACCATATTCAGAATGAATGTAAGAATAACAAAATTAACATTGCATTTTTAAATTTTAACTGTCTATACTACTATCCTTTTTATAGATATTGGGAGCGCCACACACCCCTTTCCAGCGACCTCATGACCCCCCATGCTTGCCCAATCCATCTACTGACTTCACAGGTAGAGTCACCAGAGGCATGCATGTCACTACAGAGGTAAGTAATCCTCTCAATGTGGTCAACACTCTCTCCGCAGACAGACACACTGCTGATGGCTGTTCCCAAGAAGTCATTAAAGGCCTGGGTTTTGGTTTTTATCCAGGAAACTAGCAAGCCCAGACGCTCAGACTGCTCACTCAGTCTCTTGAGAGCCCTGATCAGAGCCTGCATTGACTCCGTGAAGATCACAGCATCATCGGTAAACTCAAGATCAGTAAATCTTTCTTCACCAACAGATGCCCCACAGCCCCATTTGCTGTATGGTTGAGAGACATGAACACTATCCAGTGACCTGAGATGAAGACTGGACTCCTTTGGTACTGTGTCTCTTCAGAGAATCCTTGGGTACCGTTTCTTTGCCTTTGTGTCGAACGAAAGGTTGCTCACAAAGTCACGAATAACAAACATTACCCGCATTGAGAGGGAGCGTCAGTTAAGACACTATTGACATGTGGAGCGTTTCCATGAGGCTAACCTGGCTCGCAAGATCCTCATTACTGAGGACATGAGCAGCTTTGCTGAGGACCTGAGCAGCTGGACCAGGCCAAGGGAATGCCCACGTAACACCTGACAAGCAGCAAATAGATGGTCATTTCCAGAGATTGGGACTGGACTGCATATTTGCCCCGGGGGTTGCCAACCAGAATTCCCGAGCTGTTTCGTCATGTGGTGGGTGCAGCAATGCGTTGTACCAGTGCATGCTGTGCAACCTGACTTGACCTGACCTGATCCTTTTTATCAGTTTTAGAAATATTTAATTCTGTCCTGAATACTGACATGTTGTTTTTAGGCACATACTCCATATCAGCTCCGCTGTATTTTTATGGTAGGTTAGACAGAACTTAATTTGTCTCCAGGAGATACAGTATATGGCTTTTTACTGAAGCTCTTTAAATAAATAAAAACATAAATAGGTAGATGAATAAATAAATATACACTCACACTGTAGTCTGAACACACACAAGAGAGACTAAAAAGAAAGAAAATTAAAAAGAAAGAAAACTTCTGACTTGGCTGTCACTCTCATAGTGAGGTATTATGCAGGTGTATTTTGCTGTTGGTATAAAGGAGACTCTGTAGCATTTCCTGTCACACTTTTGCTGAATAAGTTGTTAGTGGAAGTCCTGAATGTTAGTGTGACAGAGAGAGGATGTGCAGCATTGTTCATAATGGCACTCATCCATCCATCCATTATCCAACCCGCTACATCCTAACTACAGGGTCATGGGGGTCTGCCGTAGCCAATCCCATCAGTCTTGTTTTAATTTTTTCTTTCGCTACATCCTCTGGGGGGTCCAAAGTACATCCCATAACTGAGCCTGCCCTTTTATTTCCCTTGTTGATTCGTTGGGCCTCTCTTGAAGTGATGTTACCAGCCCAGCACATCACAGTGTAGAAAATCACAATAGCCATCACAGAATTATAGAAGATGTTTGAAGGATGTCACTTCCCACATTAAAGGAGCACACTCTTCTAAGGAAGAAGATCCTTTTCTGCCCTTTCTTGTACAGTTCCTTGTTTTCTGAGACAAGTCCAACATGTCATTGGTACGGACCCCCAGGTACTTGCAGGAATGGACCACCTCTACATCCACTCCTGTAGTTACACCAGAAGGAGCCCAAGACTGAACCTGAAAACTCCTGTTTTACACAAAAAACACTCCAGTATACTGTATTAGTAATTTGAGCCTGACAGTTTGAATTTTGTAGCTTTTAGTGACCTCTGCTGGCCATTTTTTCTAAATCCTGTGTTCTGGGTAAGTATTTTGACAGGAACCGGACTGCATTCACTAAGTTCACAAGGGATGATCCTACACACAATCTTTTCTGTGAAGCGAAAGTCTTTTAACTAATATGAATTAATGTTTTTTTGTTAGCTAGTAACAAAGCATTATCTGTAAGTGTATTTAATTTATACAGAGCTGTTTCTTTTGCATGAATAGCATGTGGAATATACAGCTCTAAAGAAAAAAGTATGTTTGCTGTGGAAAAGGGCCTCTGCTGCTTCATATTCTTGCCTGCTACAAGTTGTGTTTTGTTAAATACTGCACAGTTTGTTATACAGTATACATAATAACAGCCATGCTAATTTAAATTGTAATAATCTGCTTTTAATTATATTTGTGTCAAACTACACTGTAGTTTAAAGAATGTCTGCATATCTTTTATATGCAATGCTTTATTGTGCACCAAGTTTGTTGGTATCCTAATTGGGTGTCATTTTTTATGCAAAGTGAGCTGTAATTTTACTAACTTTTTATTTGGTTTGCAGGTGTTTAATCGACTTTATAGTTTCAGTCAATACTCTCCAGAAAACAGCTGCATTCAGACATTTATTTAAATAGATGTTTAGCAGGATGTTAATGTGAGTTTATATACAGAAAGCCAATTAAATCCAAAGTTAAGTGGTTAAAAACCTACTAATGGAAACATATATTTCCCATGACAAACACTCCACTTGTTAATATTTATCTATAACTACAACAACTCTTCCAAAGTTTTATTATTTGAAATGGTACTAACCAGTAAGGAGACCTGGGTTCGCTTCCTGGGTCCTCCCTGCATGGAGTTTGCATGTTCTCCCTGTGTTTGTGTGGATTTCCTCCGGGTGCTCCGGTTTCCTTACACAGTCCAAAGACATGCAGGTAAGTTGCATTAGCGATTCTAAATTGTCCCTAGTGTGTGTCTGGTGTGTGTGTGTGTGTGCCCTGTGCTGGGCTGGCGCCCTGCCCGGGATTTGTTCTTGCCTTGCGCCCTGTGCTGGCTAGGATTGGCTCTAGCAGACCCCAGTGACCCTGTAGTTAGGATATAGCAGGTTGGAGAATCACTGACTGACTGACTGACTAACCATCTATCCATTCATATTTTTTTACAGGATTACAGGAATCCAATGTCAGCTAATTAGCACTGTGTACAGAATAAGAAAATAAGAAATCTAACAAATGAGAGGAGATCATTCAGTCCATCAGGCTTGTTTGCTTGGCTAGTTAGCTAAGCTATCCCAATACTCATCCGGATACTTCTTAAAGGTTGCCAAGGTTCTGCTTCAACTATAATATATGCCTTGGTAGATTGTTCTACTGTAGACTCCCACAGCTCTTTGAGTAAATAAGTACTTTCTAGCTTCAGTCCTAAATGTACCTTCCCCTAATTATCACAAGTGCCCTCTAATACGTGTCTCATCTTTAAGCTGAAAGAGTTCTGCTGGATCTGAGTATTTTGAAGACCTGAGTTAGGTCTCCACACAGTCTCCACCTCTTAATTCTCTGAGACTGTCAGAGCAGTACATGTCCTTAAGTCCTGGGATGCATCTGGTTGCTGTTCTCTGCACAGCTTCAAGTGCTGCTATGTCTATCTTGTAACATGGTGACCAGAACTGCACACAGTACTCTAGTGCATTACATATTCTAAGCAAAACATCTCTCGAGTTATAAAACAGTTTTTATGATATAACCTAATATTTTATTTGTGTTTTTAATTGCTTCAGCACCTTGCTTAGCACATAAATCCCTAAAATCAAATTCAAAAGTTACTTCCTTTTTTACAGTGTCTCCTATTTTATGTTTCTACTTGACATTATTGTTGCTGCCCTCGTATAGCACTTTTCTATGTTACACTGCATTTTCCAAATGTTCACCAAGTTGTGAAGCTTGTTTGTGTCTTTTTGAATCCTTTTTGCTGACCTCTCAGTAGGCCTTGGTACGAATATCAATATTCTGATTGTTATTTTTCGTTTAAATGATTCGTTATTATTGATTCTTAAAGTCTGAAGATCAATTTCATGAATTTATAGCCTGCTCAGTTACTATATGAAAATTTTTGCTTATCTTTGTTTTTGGCATCCGATCCAGTAGATATTGCCAATGTACCTGTTAAGGCTTTCTACAGAAAAAGCACCTTTCTATTTCATACAAAATGGTTTGTCCTTAACTAAAATCAGTGTCTTAGACGCTTAAATCAGACATGTGGACTTACTATGGATTCAAATAGTGTGTCAATGTAGAACAACAGGATTAAATTAGAGCCATATGTAAGCTGTGTAACTCCCCAAAAAATAACCAAATCTATAACAGCTTTATCTGTAAACATATGAGACCCTACACCATTGTTAAAAAGAAGAGCTTTTGACAAATGATACGGGTGTTGGAACTGTGGTATGCTATATAAACCAGAAAACAACTGAGTGAAGTTATCGTACCTAGGCTTAATGAAGATCTTAAGCAAAGCATTGCCATGTTTCTCAGGCCAGGGGAGAGAACAGCCCTAACTTGTGACAGCTGAACATCCAGGGCAGCACATGACTGGGAACCAGTAGCAGATGTGTTGCAGACAAAAGCAATGCATTCCAGTAACACTGCAAACAATCTCGATGCCTATAGAGTTTGCAGAGCTGCTGAGATGGCTGTTGTTCCAAAAACCTGTTTAGCATTCTGAATGTGCTGTTTTATTGTGTGATCACAATCAATCACAAGTATGGGATTTGCTAAATCCAATAAACGTTTGTATTTAAGAATATGGTTAGGAGGAATGCTACGGTGGAAAAAATTTGCAACACACCACACCCGACAAAGCAAGTTGCAATTGTTAGAGCAGCCTGACATACAAAAGTGATTGTGTGTGCAAAGCAGCGGGCGTGCAGTACCTCCATTCGCTGTACTGCACAGGATCATAGTAGCGGAGTTGTCAGTCATGACGGCCTGTACTTTTTCTTTTATGTTCCATTCATTCATTACTGCTGTCAACAAGCATCAGATCTAGATTCTTGTTTTAAAATGCTTCCTTTCTTGTCTGAGAACTGTGTGGACACATTTTCGAGACTGATTAACGTGACTGCTACAAGTGAGCAGATGAAGATTTATCGAACGACACGTGTATTCCCACTGTATCTTTAATTTTGACTAATTCAAGATTATTTTAAATGTCCAATAGGGTAATAAAATTGGCTAACAGTTTAGATAAAGGGTGTCCACATGGAGATTCATAACACATGAATAGGTTATTGAATAACATTTATTATTTTCTATTATTAGTATCTTGGCTTCTGTATCTTGGGAAAGTATCATTAAATATTTAACTGCTCTTATTGACTAAGTGTTATGCTTTACTAGAGTTCCTGAAAATTGCACTGCTTAATTCTACTGATTAAATGTATCAAGATCATAGTTTAGTAAGAGGATGTAAGCTCTTGTCTTTCATGACTCTGTCATCTTGGGTGATGTTAGTGGTGAAGTCAGTACAACTAATTCAACTAAGGGATCCAGGAAAGTGCAGTTAAGCATGTACTTACAAGGTGTCCAGGGGAGAGACTCTTAGATAAAACCAGTGTCACATTACATAGCTTACTTACTGTATGTCAAACAACTGCAGTTTTTTTTTTGTTTTTTTGTTCTTTATTTCACCTTATACAATTTCTTGTTTTAGGAATTTGTTAGTTTTCACATACCCTTTGGGGTCAGAGCGCAGGGTCAGTGTTGCTCAAGGACCCAGCAGAGTAGGATCTCTTTTGGCAGTGACAGTGATTCGAACCGGCAACCTTTGGGATACCAGCGCAGATCCTTAGCGTCAGAGCCACCACTCCACCCTTAAAACGGTGATTCCCATACCGGGAGTCTAACCCGGGCCATCTGGGTGAAAACCAGGAATCCTAACCGCTAGTCCATATGGGAATGCTGATCTCATTGCCTAAGGAAGTCCAGTTACATGACTAGAAATCACAAGGAATGACTAATTACATGACCTTGTGAAAACTTTCCAGCGCAGTTTTTTATTTCCATAGTACTGTATAACAAATCTGCTTCTTTTTTCTGACAGACAATAACATGCTGTCTGACAGAGCCAGTGTTGTATAAAGCTATGGCAGGTTCAGCTACAATCAGCTTTTTTTCTTTTTTTCAGATTTGTCATGGTACATAAAAGAAGACACATCAGAATCAGACAGATAAGCCTCTCTTCTCTTTGCAAGATCCAAAGCACCCATGTTACTTATTTCTTGTTGCTGTATTATACACAGGGTGGCACAGTGGTAGCGCTGCTGCCTCGCAGTTAGGAGACCCGGGTTCGCTTCCCAGGTCCTCCCTGTGTGGAGTTTGCATGTTCTCCCTGTGTCTGCGTGGGTTTCCTCTAAGTACTCCGGTTTCCTCCCACAGTCCAAAGACCTGCAGGTTAGTTGGATTGGGGATTCTAAATTGTCCCTTGTGTGTGTCCTGCGGTGGGTTGGTGCCCTGCCTGGGATTGGTTCTTGCCTTGCGCCCTGTGTTGGCTGGGATTGGCTCCAGCAGACCCCTGTGACCCTGTGTGCGGATTCAACGGGTTGAACAATGGATGGATGTATTATACACATTATAATTCCGACTGAGCTCTCATTGGTGTCAGTTTTCACATACACAGTCTGTAACACAGAGCCCACCTTAAAACCTAAGTCAAAATCAAACCTCTCTGGTTTTATTGGGGTGAGTTGCAGACTGGTTGAACTGATTTTGGGTATGTCACACTACATGATTGATGGTCATGAGAGCACACTGCAAATGCCCCTGGCATTCTAAAATTTTGTAAATGAAGTCTGCATCTGAAAATCTCTAGAAAAGATATGTATTGTGACAGACCCTCGAGGTGCTGTACTTGGTAAGTGGACAAATAGCTTTTGGAGGAACAAGAGAGCGAGAAAACCCGTGTACCAGTTGGCAACCCACTAAGGCAGATGGAAGCTCCAAATACTGTAGAGCCAAAAATCTAATTTATGTAAATGAAGCTGGGGAGAAGCAACTAGTCATGGCACCACCATTTCATCCATTGTCTACTGTGTTGTTTTAGTGTTCTCCCTGTGTATATTAGTTTTGTTTTTGAAAATTCATATTTGTCAAATTTTTTGCCAACTTTACACTGGTGAACTGTAGGTATGTATGTGAATGTGCCCTGTAGTGGACTGCCACCTTGTATACAACTGAATGCTACGTTGTGCCTGATGCTGCAGGTATAGTCTATGACTCTCGTTGAAACTGTACTAGAAAAAAAATGGTTTAGAAAAATGGGTGGATGAAAATTAGTTTGAAAAGAATACATTTTGAAAATATTTCTGTGCTTTTATAATTTGTAGGTACTTCACTTTATGTATAACTGTATTTAATTTCATTCCATTTATAACTTTTCATTGAAATGTAAATTTTGTAAAGGACATGTTACTTGCCATCTCTTAGTGACTAACATCCATTTGTCTGTCATTTCCTAACTTCATATACAAAATATGATGACTAGATAGTTTAACTCACAATAAAAAATATATCATAACATTCTCCAACACACTTAATCCGATTCACAGTTAGAGGGCATGCACACCCCCAAACACACACTGGCACCAATTTAGAGTCACAAATTCACCTGTGCTTGGAAAATTGGAATACCCAGAGGACAACCCATGCAGACACAGGGAGCATGGTAAACTACACATGGACAGTGACTATGCATGGGATTTGCACCTAGGACACTGGATCAATATGCAGCAGGGATGACCATTGTGCTGCCCAAAAGAAATAATAACAGGTTGTAAAATGTATGTCCTGTTCATCAAAGTAAATTTATTAGCTGTTCATATCTTATGTTATCTGTTGATGGAAGACATACTTTAAAATATCAGTTTTAACTGAAACACCAACTTGCCAAATTTTTACACACCACTAGCAGGTAAAAGGAAGAGTCTCAATTCCCTGATAAGGCTAGTAGTCTGCCATAGGGAAAGCAGCCTAATGCTTGTGGAATGTTTAATGTCATTGAAAATGATGAAGTAACAGTAGTGAATGATGCATATTTCAGCATAAACAAATATGTAGATAATATGTTTAAATTTTCAAACCATACTTATAAAATGGCATTTGTTCTTGACTATCAAGGATAACATCTTGCTAGGACTAAAAAAATCAATCCATATTCCTACAAGATCATTTCTTTCTGGTGTCTTTTCTGAGGTGTGTGGTCCACTTTTCATTTCATCATCCTCCATTTATCACATTTCTATGCATTCCTTGGTTTTAATCTGGCTTCCATTATATCATGTTTCAACAGCTCATGCCACCATGTCTTAGGCTTTGTTCTTGGTCTTTTCCATTTGGTTGCGACTCTGCTGGGGCTGCTTTTCAATTAAGTAGTCATACCATTGATACTGGACTTCCACAGCTTTTTCATTGATTGGCACCACTGCTAGTTTGTCCCATAAAGCATTGTTTGGGGTCTGGTACAGATGTATGATTCCAATGCTCCATCCAAGCATCTTCACTTACATTGTATGTAGCATGTATGTATCTTTCCATTCCTCCCTCCATCCATCCATCCTTTTTCTGGTGCTTTCATGGGTCCACAGCAACAATCTGAGCAAAGATGCCCAGATGTTCGTTTCCCCATAACCTCTTCCAACTCTTTTGGGAGCGATACCAAAGCATTTTAAAGCCAGCTGAGAGACATCATCTCTACAGTATGTCCTGGGTTTGCCCAGAGTTCTCCTCCCGTTTGGATGTCCCTGAAACACATCCCCAGGTAGGTGTCCTGGAGGCATCCTAATCAGATGCTGAACCGCCTCAAATGGCTCCTTTTGATGCTGAGCTTTGAGCTCTTCCCAAATGTCTGAGCTCCTCACCTTAGACACACTAATAAAGAAAGAAACTCCATTCTGCTGCTGATATCTACACTCTTGTTTCCTTTGGTCAGTACCCAAAGCTTGTGGCTATAGGTGAGGACAGGAACATAGATGAATTGGTAAATTGAGAGCTTTACCTTTCAGCTGATGGTCAGATGCCATTTCTATATATTTTGGATTTTACTTTTATTGTTTGTCACAGAGCAAGCTGGTTATTTGCTTGCATTGCTGGAGAGGTTGAAAGAAGAGAGGAATGAAGGTCAGTAGGAACAAGACAGAATACATGTGTGTAAATGATAGGGAGGTCATTGTAATGGTGAGGATGCAGGGAGTAGAGTTGGTGAAGGTGGATGAGTTTAAATACTTGGGATCAACAGTACAGAGTAATGGGGTTTGTGGAAGAGAGGTGAAAAGGAGAGTGCAGGCAGGGTGGAATGGCTGGAGAAGAGTGTCAGGAGTAATTTGTGACAGACGGTTATCATCAGCAAGAGTGAAAGGGAAGGTCTACAGGATGGTAGTGAGACCAGCTATGTTATATGGGTTGGAGACCGGTGGCACTGACCAGAAAGCAGGAGGTAGCAGAGTTAAAGATGCTAAGATTAGCACTGAGCATGACGAGGATGGATGGGATTAGAAATGAGTACATTAGAGGTTCAGCTCAAGTTGGATGGTTGGGAGACAAAGTCTGAGAGGTGAGATTGCGTTGGTTTGGACATGTGCAGAAGAGAGATGCTGGGTATATTGGGAAAAGGATGATAAGGATAGAGCTGCCAGGGAAGAGGAAAAGAGGAAGGCCTAAGTGAAGGTTTATGGATGTGGTGAGAAAGGACATGCAGGTGATGGGTGTAACAGAATAAGATGCAGAGGACAGAAAGATATGGAAGAAGATGATCCACTGTAGCAATCCCTAACGGGAGCAGCCGAAAGAAGAAGACTTTTATTGTCTTTTGTTTGTCTCAGAGCAAGCTGGTCATTTTCTTGCATTGCATCCACACAGAGAATATTTGGCTCTTGAGTCTTTCCCAACTGGTAGCCTAGGTACTTGAAAGTGGTAGTTTTATGTGACTGGTTGCATGTGGATTCTGACACTTCCGTTGTGCTGTAATCCATATTCAGGGCATTATCTTGGTTTAACTAGAGGCCAAATTCTGCAAGGCGGTTATTCCAAAGTTGTGCTCTTGTTCTTCATATGCCTCAAGAGAAATTGAGATATCATCCGCATGGAAAATGATTCATGGTTGGGCATCTGGATTGACAAAGATGCACATGATAAACAGGAGTGGGGATATTACTGATCCCTGGCATACTCCAGTTTTCACAGGATATGGACTTGGAGTATCCTGTCTGCATATGCAAATCTGATGTTTGATCCTTTGTACAGTAGCTATATCCATTTCAAATACTGGTCAGTGTCCTTTCTCTTTTTCAGTGATATTCCTACACATTACACAAAACATATACTATTGTCTTTACAAGTAATAGTGGACAATAGAACATAATTGGAGGAAATTAAGTTCCTCAGATTTTAAATGCCACCATTAATGTTATGAGATGGCCACCAGTGCATCGAACTGCCTCTGTTTTGCCTGCCACAATTAATGCTGTTACAGTATGTAAAATTTCAGATTTAATCTATAGCCTGAACTATACTAGCAGTTGACATCATGCTCTATTAGTCAAATATACTAAATATAATAAGATGACAAACAAACTGAAGATTCTAAGTCAAATTCACTTGCAATGATCACAGAAAATTAGAATGGTGTGTGTTGAGCTTAAAAGCACGGCCTTTAAGAGAGCTCAGATGACCAGATTTATTTTGAGAATGTTTTTCTCAAATCTGGTTTCTCCTCCCTCTCCTTCTGCCACTGATCACAGATGCAGTTGGACTGAAAATTAAGTGCTGCTTGATAAATTTTGCATCGCTGTCTGGGGTCTGCTAGTTAGTGATGTTGATCTGGCCTTTTCTAAGAGTCACAATCCTGCAGAAGTAACTCTGCAGAATGGGTCACTACATCTGAAACCTTGGTAAGAAAGAATATGATAAAAACACAGATATTTTCTTTACAAAAACACATGGGCCTGACTGTTGAAAATTCTGATTTCAAGTGGTCTTTCTGAACAGTGAGTCCTGCTATTAATTTCTGCTTTACTTTTCTAAAATTACAGAAATTTCAAGATTTTAAACATACACTTGGCAAATGTAATGTAGCATTTACATCAACTCATTATAACTGTTGTCATGGAAACAGGTGGGTAAGTGACACATTTTTAGTGATGGTGTCCTGGGGGTGTAGTAATTCCTAGTGGTGATTAACTGTATCAGAAATGATTCCATTGTGATTTCTCCCAGGATCCATAAAGTGTTTTATACAAGTTAATTTTCTTTCTTAAAGTTCACATTCTAATTCATTGTTATGTATTACCAAAGTCTGACCCTACCTCCTCTGATTCAGTGCCCTAACCCCTTGTTGAGCATTTGTTACCTCTATTACTGCACTTCTCTCATTAATTATTTTGCCTCCTAACGTGCAAACACCATATAAAAAATTCAAAATGCAGCTGCTAGAGTCCTGACTTGGGTCCAAGGCAATTTCACATCACCTCAGCTGATGCCATTATAACGGTTTTCTAAGAGGCACAAACTCAATATGGGCAACATGGTGGCACAATGGTAGTGGTGTTACCTCTCAGACAGGAGAAAAGCATTTGCATCCTGGGTCCTCCCTGCATGTTCTTCTCATGTCTGAATGGGTTTCCTCCCACTGTCCAAAGACATGCAGATTAGATGAACTGGCAACACTTTATCAACCCTGGTGTGTGGGTGTGTGTGTGTGTATTAGCCCTTAGATGGTTTGGCACCCTGTCCAGGGTTTGTTCCTGCCTTGTGCCCTATGCTAGCTGGAATAGGCTCCAGCGCCACCGATGACCCTGGTTTGGATTAGGCAGGTTGGAAAAATGACATAACATGACACAAAAAACTCAACATACAAGGCTGTCAAAAGCAACATGCCAAATATCCATCTTAGTGCCTATCTTCTACAATCCTGTGGCCAGATCTCCTGACACTGTTCTCCTGACTGTTCATAATTTTGTGTTTTCTGTTCTGTGGGAGAGACTACAAGGGTCTGTTTTAGTGCCTCCCATGTCAAGACTACAGATTTGCTTCCTCAAATTCTGAGGTTTCCAATTGTTGATATGATGTTGGGTACAATAGTGGATGAATGGATGTAACTTTTTAAGTTTCCTCTAATGTCTTCAATTACGACAGTATTTGCAGGACTAGTTGTGTTGAAGTGACATTCGGCATCTGTCAAGCGTTTTAAGCACACAACCGGTTTCATCGATAACTTCGCATCCAGCTTTTGAGAGTTTAAACATTCATAAACATCAAAGTGTCCACTACTTAAAGCAACATGCCAAATATCCATCTTAGTGCCTATCTTCTACAAACCTGTGGCCAGATCTCCTGACACTGTTCTCCTGACTGTTCATAATTTTGTGTTTTCTGTTCTGTGGGAGAGACTACAAGGGTCTGTTTTAGTGCCTCCCTTGTCAAGACTACAGATTTGCTTCCTCAAATTCTGAGGTTTCCAATTGTTGATATGATGTTGGATACAATAGTGGATGAATGGATGTACAGGAAGAATGATGGATGTAACTTTTTAAGTTTTCTCTAATGTCTTCAATTACGACAGTATTTGCAGGACTAGTTGTGTTGAAGTGACATTCGGCATCTGTCAAGCGTTGTAAGCACACAACCGGTTTCATCGATAACTTCGCATCCAGCTTTTGAGAGTTTAAACATTCATAAACATCAAAGTGTCCACTACTCAAATCATCACCTGTGAATCTAAGATGTTTAAGAGCCATTGGCGGTTGTCAAAAGGTGTAATATATTTGGCCATTTCGGTACACTTGAAAGTGACAACCGAACAATTCAGCAGCAGTCATCAACTCACATGCAGAACCATAGGTGAAGGGCTTAAGCATTTCACTCTTCTAGTGCTCCTGTGTATTATAATTATCTCCTGTACCGTCATCAGTCCACACCTTGAACCTGTCCCAGTCATTCAATACATAAGACACAATGTTCCTCCGGATATCAAGAGTGAGCCTGATATGGCCGTGCAATATGTAACAAAGAGAATGGAAAAGGTAGGTGCCATCTGCGGGCATGGAAACCACTCGGTAAGTGACAGTTCTTTGATCGATGGTGATCACCTCGATAGACATGTTAATGGGGGTATGGTTGGAACGATAAAGGAAATGGGTACCTAAACAATGTAAAGTAAGTCTAAAATACCTACACAATAACTACAATCGTAATAAATGAACAATAAAACAGCGGAGAAGCCATGGATTAAATAAAAAGGCTGTAGTTAGCAGGGAGACGTGAATCCCGTGGCGAAGCAAGAAAGAGAATCAAGAGACTGGAGTGACGGACGGCCTTATATGGGCAGGCAGCCAACAACGTGGGAGGCGTTGGGATGGGGGACCCAATGCCGCCTCACACAGTGACCGAGCTGCATGTTATGGACGTACAGTGGAACCTCGGTTTGCGAGCATAATTCGTTCCGGAAACGTGCTCGCAGTACAAAGCACTCGTATATCAAAGTGAATTTCCCCATATGAAATTATGGAAACTCAGATGATTCGTTCCACAACCCAAAACTATTCATACAAAAATGATTAATACAAAATATAAAGTAAAAATACATAAAACAAATTAACCTGCACTTTACCTTTAAAAAGAATCATGGCTGGTGTGAGTGAGTTTCTAAACTGTTGTGGGATTCCACCCAACGGGACGACACGCGGAAGAGCGTCTCAAAGCAATCGCAGTCTCCCAGCACTGTAGAAGTTCGATGTAAAAGCCATTATAAAGATCCCGGTACAATAAATAACCGCGCTGGTGTTGTTAAAGTACTGAGACTCAGCTTCGTGTTTTGGGGTGCAAGACGGGGACTCGCACTTCACAGCGCGCACACACATACAGTCACAATGCTGTAGTAAACAATATACGCTCGTACGGATGTTGACTATATGAGTGAGGCACGCAGAGACGTGCGTGAGCGAGCGAGATAAGAGAGAGAGAGAGAGAGAGAGAGAGAGACTTGCACGCGCGCGAGAGAGATAAGGCGAGAGAGAGGGGGCGCGCACGAGCAAGAGATAAGGAGAGAGAGAAAGAGAGCGTGTCTTGGAGAGAGATAAGGAGAGAGGGGGGGCGTGCGTGAGCGAGAGAGAAAAGGAGAGAGAGAGAGATGCGCGTGCAAGAGAGAGAAGAACCATCAGCTCAGTTGTGATCACATGACGCTCAGCAGACAAAGTGTATACATACTACTCGTATTGCAAGACATCGCTCGTTTATCAAGTCAAAATTTATTAAAAAATTTAGCTCGTCTTGCAAAACACTCATAAACCAAGTTACTCGCAAACCGAGGTTCCACTGTATATATGTACGTAAGTAGGATTCAGTTAACGTTGGGAACCCGCGTACCAAATTTCTTGAAGATGGGTCCATAAGTAACAAAGACCATTGGAAAGTTCAATATGGTGGCCGACAGTGGCGTCATACCACCGAAATAAGTACGTATATTGGTTTCGGTTAGTGCAGGGAAGCCGCCTACCAAATTTCGTGAAGATGGGGCCATAAATAAGAAAATTCAACATGGCGGACGTTGTCAACCATTATGACCGTTACGTGTGGAATTTCTAAATGAAACCTGCTTAACTTTTGTAAGTAACCTGTAAGGAATGAGTCTGCCAGATTTCAGCCTTCTACCTACATGGGAAGTTGGAGAATTAGTGATGAGTGAGTCAGTCAGTCAGTCAGTCAGTGAGGGCTTTGCCTTTTATTAGTATAGGTTATTACACATTTTAAAAGATTAATTTTTCACAGATATTTAGTAGTTTATACTGCCACAAAAAATAAAAAAAATATTTCATTAAAATGTGTGTTTGGTGGCGCTGTAAAGAATGATAATTTGCCGTCATTTGTAAGCTATTAAGGCATCTGAGAGACCTTACTCGTGGCTGGTCAGATCCAATCTGAGACGCCACTTCATGGGAGCGTCTCTCATATACTGGCTGAAATGGAAGGGGTGTGGCTTCTTTGGCTTCATTGCTCTCAAGAAGCAGTTTCTCAAGGCTATGCCGGTCAAGGAATACACAACTGTCAGCGACAGTCCACATACCCCAGGCGTGCATGCATGACAACACAAAAGAGAGTCTAAGAGAAAAAAGCAACAACTTTTGATATTTATATTCATTTGTTGGTTGTGTTGGATGATCAGACTTGCAATATCCAGACTCTTTGCTAGAGAGTGAATTTATGTGAAGGAAAAGTAGATGGTAAAATAAATAAAACTGTATGAGGTATTTCAATCCATCCCCAAATCAAATCCATTGATCATCTAATTGCAAACCTTCCTTAATATGTCATTTGTATACAGAAAGTTTTTGACCTCTCAAGATTTCTGCTTGAAGTCAGTAGATTGTTCCAGATTCCCATAACATTTTTGACAATGAATAGCTTTCTGGATTTCACCTTCTCCATAATTTTCATCAATATCCCATAGTATAAGTTTTTCTATTTGAATGAAGTAAGTCTGTTACATGTACTTTACTGATGAGTTTGAGATTTCTGAAGACCTGGACCAGGGGCCTCATGCATAAACGGTGCGTATGCACAGAAATGTTGCGTAAGAATGTTTCCATGTTCAAAAAGCGATGTATAAAACCTACATTTGGTGTAAAGCCATACACTTTTCCACAGTACCTCATACCTTGTCATATGCAAGTTCTCAGCTCAGTTTTGCAGACTGGTGGCACCCAGTGTCAAAGCAGTGCTACTGTTCCTGTGTGGTTACTCTTTATTTTCCTGACGCGGCTTTATAAATACACTGAAACTAACCGTATATTGTTTATTAGTGTAATGCATCTGATTGTAATTAACTTGTAACAATATAATGGTCCAGGGAATAGCCATAGTATTCCAAATACCATAACTGCTTTAGCGTTGTTACTCTCACTGCACCTTCTTCTTTTTTTAGCTGCTCCCTTTAAGGGTTGCCACAGTGGATCATCTTTTTCCATATTACTCTCACTGCACCACTCAGAGTATTTATATCAGTGTATCTGAGTGGAGAATCACAGCAGCAGCTGATTCGGAAAGAGAATTATCGGTATACAGCATCAAGCACACGCGCTTTCTCAGCCACGGCAAAACGTTTCAAAGCCTTTCCTGTATGGACCTCGCAGTTCAGAAACAGTTTCATCCCAAGAACTTTAAACACACTCAATCAATTGCTCCTTGTAGAACTGTTTGTACTTATAAGTGCAATCACCCCACTGTAAACTTGCACTACAGTTATAATATTACACAACCTGAGCTACTTTATAAAGCGCGTATTTGCAGCAAAATATGTTTTATTATATTATACAAATAAAATTTTAACTTCATTTAAATAATCTATATTTTTCACTGGTACTGGCGTGAAGGATAGAATAATTAAACATGTACTATGAAGATATTTCAATGTTCCTTTTGAAGAATTGGCGCTCTAAGCTTACAGATGGCTTAACGTCTATTACTGAACTGATTGTGTGGCGATCAGTTACTTGGAGAAAGAAAAGCACTGACTGCAGGGTTTGGCCATGCCAATATACTGTATATCTATACTAATAAAAGGCAAAGCCCTCCCTCACTCACTCACTCACTCACTCACTCACTCACTCACTCACTCACTGACTCACTCACTCACTCACTCACTTACTTACTCACTAACTCATCACTAATTCTCCAACTTCCCGTGTGGGTGGAAGGCTGAAATTTGGCAGGTTCATTCCTTACAGCTTCCTTACAAAAGTTGGGCAGGTTTTATATCGAAATTCTACGCGTAATGGTCATAACTGGAAGCTGTTTTTCTCCATTTACAGTAATGGAGATGAGCTTGAACGCCGTGGGGGCGGAGTTTCGTGTGACATCATCACGCCTCCCACGTAATCACGCAGTACATAGAAAACCAGGAAGACCTCGAAAAAGCGCTGAAGAAAACATGCATTATATAATTGAGAAGGCAGCGAAACAATAAGAAGCGAGCGAGTGACATATACAACCATATGCATGTGTTCTGCTACTTCGGAAACAAAGCACGATGTAAACCTACACTTTAAATTAAGTTCATAGACAGGCTGTCGCTGGCGTTTGTAATTTAGTGCCTGCCCATATAAGGCCGTCCGTCAGCGGCAATCCAATAGCAAACTCCCACTAAATATTCACGGGTGAAGGACTGTGTTTATGGAGAAAGATGAGATGGTCAGGGTGGTGTTTGACACAAACTCAGCGAAACTGCGAGAGAAAGTTTTAAGTGCCAGGACTAAGGTAACATTAAATACAGCCATGGACATAGCGAGATGGCACCAGCACAGCTGGGAACCTTCGATGCATGTACACGAGCGGCTCACGTGAACTGGCGCGTGCACAGATAAAAGCAACAGTTCCAAAGAGCTGAACAAAACCGAATTACACAATTGAAAAGGCAGCAAAAATATGAAGCGTCTGATAAGCATATTCATAAATCCAGCTACTGCGGAAACAAAGCACACGGTGGAAAAAGTCAATGTCCGCTAAAGGAAGACAGTGTAAAAAACCCGTGCATGCAGTGTGTCAGGTCTCAGATAAAGAAGAAGACGAGCTGTTTATTGATGCAGTAAGAAACGAATCGATGAATGAAACCTGTCATCTTTACAACGATTGACAAACACGGAATGTAACTTGAACACAACACATCCTACAAATACGAACCTGATTGAAAGAAATAATGATAATCAAATCCTTGATGACAGCAACACTCAGTAACACTCACAAAACAAATACTGTATATTGACAGTCATGTTACGTTATTTTTAAAATGTTCCCTTTTCTTTTCTAGCTTTTTAACACACTACTTCTCGCTGCGATACGGGTATATATATATATATATATATATATATATATATATATATATATATATATATATATATATATATATATATATATATATATATATATATATATATATATATATGCCGATCTACATACTCGAATAATGGATACTTTATTCACCATCAATGATTGTTTTGGTAAAGCCATACTCAGTGTATTCATTAGATGAGCGGTAAAAAGTAACAGCGAGGGAGGATGCAGGCTGTAGTGCGCGTCAACTCTATTTGAATTGCGATCACATTTGAAAAAATATATCTTTTCAAGTTCTATTTAGTCCATATGTGTCAAACTCAAGGGCGCGGGCCACATCCGCCCGGCGTGTAATTATATCCGCCCCGAGATCATTTTATATACTGTATTATTGTTATTAAAGCCGGGTATATGAAGCGCTGGTAACACAATAAACTACAGATCCCATAATGCAGCGCTTCAGCCGCCTTGCCGAACAAGTTATTGCGAAGCTAGCTCACACGATGCTGAAGAGAAAAGTTGATTCTGAAAATAGAGCCTTTAAAAACCGATGGGAGGCTGAGTATATGTTTACTGAACCCGTGTGTCTCATTTGTGGAGCTAATGTGGCTGTAATTACAGAATTTAATCTAAGACGGCACTATGAGATAAAACATCAGGGTAACCTGAATGCAATGCAGAAGATACAGAAAGCAGCATAATTAAATAAGAATCTGACACTTCAGCGGACGTTTTAACCCGTGCACAATCACAAAGTGATTTCAAGTGAAGCTGCTTTTATGGGAGACACAAATGCACCAGTGCAATTTGCCCCACTTTCCCTGTTGCCAAGTAATGTTAAACCAAGTCGTCACTACGGTGTTCCCAAATCGCACTTTGCTGATAAACTGGCGCACTGAGTTTGCCGCGCTTTGGTGACTTTGAAGAACAAAAAGTCCGTCTACATGCGGCTCGAACCTTGTGCATGTTTGGTAGCACATATCTGTGTGAGAAGCTCTTCTCAGTGATAAAGACTAACAAAACAGCACACAGGAGTCGCCTCACTGATGAGCACCTGCAATCCATCCTGAGAATCTCCACAACACAGAACCTCACACCAAACAGAAACGAACCTGTGGCCAAAAAAAGATGCCAGGCGTCCAGCTCTAAAATGACATATGAGCAAAGACAACTGAATGATTTGATTTGTTATTGCTGAAAGGAACACATTTTATTTATATTTCCAGGTTTTGTTATGCAGCATGTTCATATTTGAATTTGTATAATTTTGACAGGATATATTTTTATGGAGAGCAAAATCTTTTGGGATATTTAAAATCTAAGTTTATTTTTTATATAAAATTACATAAGAGTAAAGAAATTTGAATGTTTGTTCTTTTAACGTTTACTTTATTTCTAACTTGTATAATTTAGACAGGATATATTTTTATGGAGAGCAAAATATTATAAGTTGTTTAAGGTTTGAGTTGATTTATTCACGAATAATATTCCTGTCTGTTTTTACCATTCCTACCAAAGATATTTCTGTCGACTAAATAAAAATTCCTTCTATTTAAAATTTAAATAGAACTTGAACAAATCGATAGTTCATAATATCCACGCAGACTTGCGTAAGAGCGGGTGTCATCCGTTTTAACAAACAGCGTATTGCACTGATCTGAAATAGCTGTGTGTGTATATATGTAGATATGTATGTATATGTATATATGTTTATA
Source organism: Polypterus senegalus (assembly GCF_016835505.1). Classification (NCBI taxonomy): domain Eukaryota; kingdom Metazoa; phylum Chordata; class Cladistia; order Polypteriformes; family Polypteridae; genus Polypterus; species Polypterus senegalus. The sequence continues at coordinate 263,315,104 of NC_053156.1, forward strand.
TATGTGTGTGTGTATGTATGTATATATGTATTTGTGTGTGTATATGTATGTGTATATATGTAGATATATATGTATGTATATATGTGTATATGTATAGATATGTATATATATATATGTTTATGTGTGTGTGTGTAAATATATATATATATATATATATATGACAACAACACTCATCACTCACAACAGTGACAAAACAATTACATTGACAATCATGTTACGTTATTTTCAAAATGTTTCCTTTTCTTTTCATTGCTTCTTTAACACACTACTTCTCGCTGCCTTGGTATTTTGCTAGTCTATACTAATAAAAGGCAAAGCCCTCACTCACTCACTCACTCACTCACTCACTCACTCACTGACTCATCACTAATTCTCCAACTTCCCGTGTGGGTGGAAGGCTGAAATTTGGCAGGTTCATTCCTTACAGCTTCCTTACAAAAGTTGAGCAGGTTTTATATCGAAATTCTACGCGTAATGGTCATAACTGGAAGCAGTTTTTCTCCATTTACTGTAATGGAGATGAGCTTCAACGCCGTGGGGAGTTTCGTGTGACATCATCATGCCTCCCACGTAATCACGCAGTACATAGAAAACCAGGAAGACCTCAAAAAAGCGCTCAAGAAAACATGCATTATATAATTGAGAAGGCAGCGAAACAATAAGAAGCGGCGAGTGACATATACAACCATATTCATGAGTTCTGCTACTTCGGAGACAAAGCACGATGTAAACCTACACTTTAAATTAAGTTCATAGACAGGCTGCGCTGGCGTTTGTAATTTAGTGCCTGCCCATATAAGGCCGTCCGTCAGCGGCAATCCAATAGCAAACTGCCACGGGTAAATATTCACGGGTGAAGGACTGTGCTTATGGAGAGGAAGATGAGATGGTCAGGGTGGTGTTTGACACAAACTCAGCGAAACTGCGAGAGAAAGTTTTAAGTGCCAGGACTAAGGTAACATTAAATACAGCCATGGACATAGCATGAGATGGCACCAGCACAGCTGGGAACCTTCGATGCATGTACACGGCGGCTCCGTGAACTGGCGCAGTGCACAGATAAAAGCAACAGTTCCAAAGGCTGAACAAAACCGAATTACACAATTGAAAAGGCAGCAAAAATATGAAGCGTCTGATAAGCATATTCATAAATGCAGCTACTGTGGAAACAAAGCACCGCGGTGGAAAAAGTCAATGTCCGCTAAAGGAAGACAGTGTAAAAAACCCGTGCATGCAGTGTGTCAGGTCTCAGATAAAGAAGAAGACGAGCTGTTTATTGATGCAGTAAGAAACAAATCGATAAATGAAACCTGTCATCTTTACAACGATTGACAAACACGGAATGTAACTTGAACACAACACATCCTACAAACCTGATTGAAAGAAATAATGATAATCAAATCCTTGATGACAGCAACACTCAGTAACACTCACAAAACAAATACTGTATATTGACAGTCATGTTACGTTATTTTTAAAATGTTCCCTTTTCTTTTTCTACCTTTTTTAACACACTACTTCTCCGCTGCGATACGCGGGTATATATATATGTATATATATATATCCCGCTCTACATACTCGAATAATGGATACTTTATTTGCCATCAATGATTGTTTTGGTAAAGCCATACTCAGTGTATTCATTAGATGAGCGGTAAAAAGTAAGAGCGAGGGAGGATGACTCATTGAGGCATGCAGGCTGTAGTCTTGCGTCAACTCTATCTGAATTGCGATCACATTTGAAAAAATATATCTTTTCAAGTTCTATTTAGTCCATATGTGTCAAACTCAAGGGCCGCGGGTCACATCCGGCCCGGCGTGTAATTATATCCGGCCCGAGATCATTTTATATATACTGTATTATTGTTATTAAAGCCCGGGTATATGAAGTGCTGGTAACACAATAAACTACAGATCCCATAATGCAGCGCTTCAGCTGCCTTGCCGAACACTTACCGCTTACTACAGTTATTGCGCACTGAGTTTGCACGGCGCTTTGGTGACTTTGAAGAACAAAAAAAGTCCGTCTACATGCGGCTCGAACCTTGTGCATGTTTGGTAGCACATATGTGTGTGAGAAGCTCTTCTAAGTGATAAAGACTAACAAAACAGCACACAGGAGTCGCCTCACTGATGAGCACCTGCAATCCATCCTGAGAATCTCCACAACACAGAATCTCACACCAAACAGAAACGAGCTTGTGGCCAAAAAAAGATGCCAGGCGTCCAGCTCTAAAATGACATATGAGCAAAGACAACTGAATGATTTGATTTGTTATTGCACGTAAGGCGGAGTCAACCGTTTTAACAAACAGCGTATTGCACTGATCTGAAATAGCTGTGTGTGTATATATGTAGATATGGATGTATATGTATATATATGTTTATATATGTGTGTGTGTATGTATGTATATATATATATGTATTTGTGTGTATATATGTGTGTGTATGTATGTATATGTGTGTCTATATGTGTGTGTATATATGTAGATATATATGTATGTATATATGTGTATGTGTATAGATATGTATATATATATGTTTATGTGTGTGTGTGTAATATATATATATATATATATATATATATATATATATATATATATATATATATATATATATATATATATATATATATATGACAACAACACTCATCACTCACAACAGTGACAAAACAATTACATTGACAATCAGGTTACGTTATTTTCAAAATGTTTCCTTTTCTTTTCATTGCTTCTTTAACACACTACTTCTCCGCTGCGAAGCGCTTGGTATTTTGCTAGTTGAATATAAAACAGAAAGAAAATAACGACACAGCTAAAAATGCAGCGGGAAATTTCGACAAAAGTTAAACGCTTGTGTCATGAGCACAAGGCGGCTATGCAGTGTCCGCAACGGACGTGGCCATCCACCATGCATAAGATACCATATTGACATTGGCGAGTAAAGGGGCCACCAATTCTTTCTCTGCCCAGGGCCGCCACAAGCCTAGAGCCGCCCATGAGTACTGCTGCAATAAATAATTTCATTGAAGGTCGCGCACATTCACTGCGCCCTGAAAACCCATGTTTAATAATGTGCTTTAACTCCATGAAAATGATATCACGTATACATCTCAGGATTTTAGGTATTCAGAGAGCTATAATATCACAAATGTAATGGATTCCGTGTCCACTCGGAGGAAGAGAGCCGGTTGAAGAAGCAACTAGTGATTCACACACATAGAGCACATAGAAGATCACATACAAAACAAAGCATTTAACGTGCTACTTTAATTACGATGTTGTTTGAGAAACTGGTTAATTAAACGATTTTAAGATGAAGTTTATGATGTTCTACTTTAATGACAAAATAAACAAGATGATTTAAGTTAAGGTGACTAGAATTTTTTGGGCCAACCGGGGATATGGGGGGGATAGAGATCAGATAGAGATAGTGATACAGATCACGAGTAGTGTCTCTAAACACTACAGAGTACAAAGCGAAAGCTTATCACGTGATTTCTCGCCAATGTTGCAGAATGTGGTAAAGCATGACCTCCGTCAAAACACCGTGCACGCGCGCCAAGTTCAAATTATCGTGGTGATGAGATACATTCAAAAAAGTGAACCATCTGAAACCAGGGACGAAATCTTCAACCGGGGACAAAATGGGGACATGTTTCTGAGTGGGGACAGTTGTCCGAAAAAGGGGACTGTCCCTGGAAAACGAGGACAGATGGTCAACTTATTTAAGTGGAAATTTAGAGATTGAAGTTGACATTTCGTGCTTTTTCCCCACTGTGTGCCTTTTTTTTCTCTGTACCCTAATAAGCTTTCATATGACACTCAGACAGTGGGCTACGACTCGCGTTTTCATGGCGACTTTGATATCTGACAACTTCTTTTTTATTTCCGGCACTGTGCGACTTTGTGAACATGAGCTTTCAAGTTTCTCCAACACGCTATGTCACTCGATCAACTTCCTTTTGTTGATTATACCACGGTTTAAATAAACAAATAGTATGTTTTTCCTTTGCCTCCACTTGGAATTCACGGAAATTCTTATATTTTCCCTCGTGCTTTTCCCATTGTCTTTTCACAGAAGGCTGAGCTTAAGGGCGATTTATATTGATTTGCATATTCAAAGAGACTGTGACAGGCGCTTGGCGTCCATGCCCAGTTGGGACGCCCCTGCACACTGTATTCAGGGGGAGCAGCCCTGGACAGTGCAATACCTCCCCCTGGACGCTAGATGGCCGCCCCCCTGGGCTGGTGTAGTGCGTCAGTTTCCCACAGGGCCCCCTGGGAATTGGAGTTGGGGGCAGCCCTGTTGGGTCCCTGCAGGTACCGCCAGGGGATGCTGTGTTTGGGACTCCTGAGCCCGTGTGGACAACAGCTTCATCACGCCTGGAAGTGCCGCCGGATCTTGGTGATCAAACACCTGGAGCACTTCCAGGTGACCTATAAAAGGGAGCCAGCAACCACCACTCATCGGCCAGAGTCGGGTGGAGGAAGACAAGGTTTTGAGGGAGGAGTGGTGGTGCCAGAGAAGAATGTCTGTGTTTTACTGGTGCTGTACTGGTGTTTGGGACTGTGTTGTGGCTGGGGGGAGTACGGGGAAGACGTGCCCTCCAGCTGAAGAGGAATAAAAAATCCTTTTATTTTACACGTGCCTCCCGTGTCCAATCTGTGTCGGGTCAGGCGCTATATAGTGCCGTTTACAAGGCGTAATTCTGGGAGGAGTTGGGGTGGAACAGAAGGTGCATGCACGAGCGTTACTTTTTACACTGACCAGGATTTATGGAGTGGAAGAACGCGGAAGTTGGTGAACGCACAGATTCCTGCATCTGGATTTTTCTGTGCGTAAGCACATTTCGGCTTTTGTGCTTACGTCATGTTATAATGCGAATTCTACGCACAGTGTTATGCATGAGGCCCCAGGTCCCCAGTAAAGGCTAAACAGGTTTAATTCCCTTATCCTGTTAGAGTGAGGCAAAGCTGCACTTGTTTGGTCTTCTCTGACCTTCTACAGCTCCTACATCTCTTTTGTAGTTGGTGACCAAAACTGCAAAAATGTATTTCAGATACAGTCACATTAGTCAATTTTATTGTATAAGTGTAGCCAGCCATTGGTTTACATTCAACAGTTTAGCAGATATGTAAATGTTGCTTCCACATAAACTTCTAAATGTTTTTCATAGTTTTTTGTAGGAGGAAACCACAGTACTCAGGGAAAAACTAACACAGACACAGGGAGAATGTGCAACTACCACTCCTGAAGTGTCTGAGATGGGGATTTAAACCTGAAGTTATGGGTAGTAGTGCTAACCACTGCACCACTCTGCTAATCACAATCCACATATCCATGAGATGTGAAACAATTAGTCATTAACATTTTTAGGTGTTTTACACATTTTAAAATCCATTTAACATAATACTGGAATCATGAATGTTGCAGTAACATCAGAAATCCGATTGCAAGTTTGAATCTGATGGAGTAAAACTAGTTTGGCTACTTAGATCCCACACTTCATATTCTACATTTTGACTTTTTCAATTCTGGTAGCATTTAAAGACTTACATTAACTTAATGTCATAATTGGTGTGACTCAAACCACCTCTAACTTAACACCAGCAAAACCAAGGAACTGGTGGTGGATTTTAGGAGGCCCAGGCCCCTCATGGACCCCGTGATCATCAGAGGTGACTGTGTGCAGAGGGTGCAGACCTATAAATATCTGGGAGTGCAGTTGGATGATAAATTGGACTGGACTGCCAATACTGATGCTCTGTGCAAGAAAGGACAGAGCCGACTATACTTCCTTAGAAGACTGGCGTCCTTCAACATTTGCAATAAGATGCCGCAGATGTTCTATCAGACAGTTGTGGCAAGTGCCCTCTTCTACGCGGTGGTATACTGGGGGTAGCATAAAGAAGAGGGATGCTTCACGCCTGGACAAACTGGTAAAATTGCTCCAGGGGTGCTGTACAATGGCTGACCCTGTGCTCTGACCCTAAGGGGTATGCAAAAAAGATGCATTTCACTGCGTGTTCTCCTGTATAACTATGTATGTGACAAAGAAACAAAGATTATTATTATTATCTGTGGCAGAATGACGGGCGCTGACCAGGTTCCTGTCAATAATGGAGATTCCGCTGCATCCACTAAACAGTATTATCTCCGGACAGAGGAGCAGCTTCAGCGACAGGCTGCTGTCACTATCCTGCTCCACTGACAGACTGAGGAGATCGTACCTCCCCCACACTATGCGACTCTTCAGCTCCACCCGGGGGAGAGGAGAAGTAAACGTTAACATTATACAAGATTATAGACTGTTATACCTGCCTCACACTCTCCACCTTACATTTTTTAACTATCTATCTAAATTTATGTGACTATACAAGTGAGAGAAATGATACATCATGTTCCAAAGTTTTACACAAAAGCAAGTATGTGGGGTGGAAACCAAATATTTTCTTAAAATCATTTGTTTTCACAGATAGATGAAGGACTCTGGTGAGAGTCCAATTAGTTCTCAGCTGGTTTGCATCTACAATCACAAAATGAGCATTCAATCAATCAGTCAATCAGTTACTCTTTATTTTAGCATCCTTCACAGAGTACATCATTTCTAGGCACTTTACCAAGCATACAAGCATATAATTCAAAATAACAAGGTAAATACATGATCATTCAACACAGGTTATTTTTCAAGTGTTTGCCACTTACTGATTGTTCACAGGACAGTAAACGGTAACCATATATTATAGTCAGGTTCTGTCCAGGGCATGCAGGAGAAACAGTTAGAGAATACAAAAAAAGGTAAAATGATTTTCAATGCAAGGAGAAAAGGAGCATTTAAAAAAAATATTTGAATGAGATCATTGATGGAGTTTTGCAAAAAGACCTATAGAGAGAACAACTTTTATTAGGAATAACAAACATAAAAAAGTAAAGTTATGTTTGTGGTATTTGATTCCAATTAAGTCTTGAATAATAAATACATGTTAAATTACCAAAACTATATTTAAAATGGTGTCTTCTGGTGCCTCTGTACAGCCCAGCAACATCAAGAGTGCTGCAATAAATGTCTGTACAACAAACACCTCAACGGGTCTCAGAGATTCCAATCAACAATCTTTCAGTAGCCCTAACATAATACTCGTTTCATCTAAGAGGCCATCAGTTACTAAATGACTGCATTGGCACTGTTGTCTCTAAGGCATGGAAAACAGAAGTAGTAGTTCATAAATAGCATCTACTGAGAGCATAAGTCAGCTTTCAGGAGAAGGAACATAAGCTTGTCTTCTCCAAGTTCTGTATAATATAGCCAGTGGGTTTATGTGTTCTTCCTACCCACTGTTCATGCATTCATTAATTGTTTTTAAAAGTTTATTTAAAACATAACAAACTGGGTCAAGAAGGGAACATAGTAATATAAATAAAACATCCTCATGATAGTGCAGACTCCTCTCCCTTTTATACCTTGCGCACCTGCTACTCCACATACTGATTTAAGGTAAGAGTCTAGAAATTATTAGGGACTACAAAAAAGCTCAGACACTGGCTGAAATGGTACATCTTAAGGGAGAAAAGAGCAAAGGCACAAGAAGCTACAAGCCACTTATTATTAACACAGGAGAACAGATTACCAGAACCAGCCCAGGATGAGGTGCCCGTCTGTTGCCAGACACACAAACATATGCAGCCTGTTCAGATTTTCTAATCAAGCTAACCATCGTCTTTTATTGGACATAGGAGGAAACTGAAGTATCTGGAAAAAAATGATTCATAGACAATGAGAATATGTAACTTTCTGACACAGACCAAACCCAAGTCCCTGAGGCTGAGAGACACCAGCACTAGCCATAATGCAACTATATTTCCCATCTGCGATTAAAATTTCAGTTAAGCAATCCTTATTGTATGTTAACCAGTAACCAACCATTCCTTATACATGCAATTGATGTACCTAATTATTATCTGTTATTGACAGTTGTCAAACATTGATATTTGTTTATATTTTTAAACATATGTACTGCAGAAATTTTAAAGACACTTGCATTTTTGATTTTCAATTTTTTATGTACTTATTTTTTACACTATTTTTTATTTTTTTACATTCACTTAGCCTTATAAATTGCTAGACCACAAGAATAAATACCACCATACAGTATTTCTATAACTAGAAGATCAGCAATCAATCAATCAACATTTATTTATATAGCACATATTCATACAAAAAAATGTAGCTCAAAGTGCTTTACAAAATGAATAGAGAAATAGAAGACACAATAAAAGATAAACATAAGTCAACATTAATTAACATAGAATAAGTAAGGTCCGATGGCCAGGGTGGACAGAAAAAACAAAAAAACTCCAAACGCTGGAGAAAAAAATAAAATCTGTAGGGGTTCCAGACCAAGAGACCGCCCAGTCCCCTCTGGGCATTCTACCTAACATAAGTCAAACAGTCCACTTTGTATTTACGGTTCTCACGGAAGGACTTGATGATGATGATGATGGTCACGTAGACTTCTGGCTTTCAGTCCATCAATGTTGGTGCATCATGATGCTTTGAGTAGGTGGTGGTGGCGCAGGCCGCCACCACAAAGAAACCGGAAAAAGAAACAGAAGAGAGAGTTGGGGTCAGTATGGATTTTGGAGCCACTGTGAATAGTTATTATGAAGAATTGAACATACAGAGTATCAGGATTAAGTTAAAGTGAAGTTATGAGAAAGCCATGTTAAAGTAATGTGTTTTCAGCAGTGTTTTAAAGTGCTCCACTGTATTTGCCTGGCGAATTCCTATTGGCAGGCTATTCCAGATTTTAGGTGCATAACAGCAGAAGGCCGCCTCACCACTTCTTTTAAGGTTAGCTTTTGGAATTATAAGGAGACACTCATTTGAAGATCTAACGTTACGATTTGGAATATAATGTGTCAGGCATTCCGATATATAAGATGGAGCGAGATTATTTAAGGCTTTATAAACCATAAGCAGAATTTTAAAGTCAATCCTGAATGACACAGGCAACCAGTGTAGTGACATCAAAACTGGAGAAATGTGTTCAGATTTTCTTTTCCCAGTTAGGATTCTAGCAGCTGCATTCTGCACTCGTTGCAAATGATTTATGTCTTTTTTGGGTAGTCCTGAGAGGAGTGCGTTACAGTAATCTAGTCTACTGAAAACAAAAGCGTGAATTAATTTCTCCGCATCTTTCAATGATATAAGAGGTCTAACTTTTGCTATGTTTCTTAAGTGAAAAAATGCTGTCCTAGTGGTCTGATGAATATAGCAGATTAATAGGCTCACTTAAGGTAAAAGACAAAGTCATTTGATCAGGGCCTATGTAAATATACAAAAATATTCAACAATAGGAAAAAAAGAAAGGTGTATACATATCCAATATTTGACATTTTGATGTGTTTTATATATACTGTATATATATATGTGTGTATATATATATATATATATATATATATATATATATATATATATATATATATATATATATATATACATATATATACAGGGTGAGTCAAAATTATGCCAACACTATTGGATTATTTTAATCTCGACCACACCTTTTCAGGTTGATGGATAGGTTGTGGTGGATCATTGCCAGGGCCTCCACACTTCCCTGATTTGACACCCTGTGATTTTTGGTTATGGGGTATAATGAAGAGCGCATGTATAGCAGGAAAGTTCATGATATCAATAACCCGAAGGAAAGAATATGGACTGTGGTATCATCTATTCTCCATGAAATATGTGTCCGGGCTTTAAATTGTACTGTTGCTCATTGGTTTTTGTGTGTTGAACATGATGACGAACAGTTTGAGACATTCCTGTAAATCATCTTACACATATGAAGTATGTTTTGTGAATAAATTGTTTCCACCATTCAAATGTTAACATAATTTTGACTCTCCCTGTATACAACATGGAATTAGAGGAGGAGTGTTTAGGAGAGAATAAAAATCCAAATGAAAAATGTATTTGTTAAGTTTAAGAATTGGGTTACAACATGAGTCTCAGTTATGCTTAAAGAATTAGGATGCAATATGGGTTCACTTTTTGTTTTTGTATTTGGAATTTATCCCTGAAAATCTTGGAGTGGTGAGTGAAGAACAGAGTGAAAGGTTCAATCAGGATATCAAGGACATGGAAAGAAGGTACCGGGGATATGCAGAGGTTAATCTGGTGGCGGAATCCTGCTGTATAAATCATAGAGATGCTACAGAAAAAGTGGACAATCAAAGGGCTACTCAACAAACTTTTAGTGTAAAAAAACTAACAAAAACTAGGGAAGTTAAGTCAATTAATATGAACTGTGGTCTTTTTTACATACTGTATTATAAATATTTAACATATTTGATTTACAGAATACTTTCACGTTAAATTGACAATATTGCATACATTAATAAATTGTGTAATTTGATAAAATTAAAATTTAATTTCTACATAAATGTGACATGATGGAAGGATTCTAATTATATTTTTAATGTGCTTATACATTCAAATACAAAAAACATTTACAATTAGGACAAATTTTTATGAGTTTAATTTGCAGACCTATGTTACCTATCTCCCAACAAATGCACAGAAAGGAAATCTTTTTATTAACCTGGTTGGAACTGATATGCATGTGCACATAGGAGACAGCTTAAAGGCCCTGGCGATTGTAATTCCCCACCCCTCCATGGGTTGGCGCTGTGTTCTACTGCCTTTTCTTTTCCTCCATCTGCAGACTAGAACATAGACATATATAGGTAGACGCCGCATTTACTGTGTTGCCCAGTCGACAAGATACATCAGCGCATCCGCCATATTGCGAGTGACAAAAGTGCCATTTAAACTAATACAGGTAGACGTGGAAACCGGGTTTTCTGATGAAAAAACAATAGCGTTTAAAACAGTATTGTTTACATTCAACAGATTTTGGCGTATCATTTAAATGCAATTATTTATATCCATTTATACACTAATAATGTCAATTATTAAATAATAATAATAATTCTTCCATCTCCAAAAACATTTCTAGACTTTGTCCTGTTCTTATGCAACACAGTACTGAAGGATTGGTTAATGCCTGAGTCACCTCACGTATAGATTACTGTAATGTTATTCTATCTGGCATCCCACAAAAACGTATCCATCGCTTACAACTTCTTCAAAAATCTGCTGTTCTAAATCCACTGAACCTATTGCACCTATTCTCTCTCAACTTTACTGGCTCTCTGTTAACTACAGAATACAATACAAAATACTGCTCTTAACATTTAAAGCTCTCCACAAATTCACTCATCTCCTACAGACTTACACTCCTCTCACTCACTCAGATCCTCCTCTGCAGCTCTACCTTCTGTACCACACGTCAGACTCTTGTTCTGTGGGAGCTCGAGCTTCTCTCATAGTGCTCCTCAACTCTGGAATTCTCTTTCCCTCTCATTTTCGTCAGCTTGATTCAATAAGACATTTTAAAACTGTCCTCAAAACATATCTTTTCAAACTCTCATACCAATTGTGAATTTTGCACTGTTTTTGCTAGTTATCTTTGTTTGTTTGCTAATTATTGCTTTTTTATTTATCATTCTCTTGTTTTAATTTTACTAATGTTGTTTAATTTTATTGTAAGGTGGCCTTGAGTGCTAAGAAAGGCACTTATTAAATAAAATGTATTATTATTATTATTATTAATTATTGAGACAAAAACTTGACCAATGTCTGAAAGTCAAAATAGTAAGACTGCAACTGGCAGTCTGGTCTTTCTTTTAACAGTGAACTAATACACTCACTGTGGTGGATTGGCACCCTGCCCAGGATTAGTTCCTGCCTTGTGCCCTGTGTTGGCTGGGATTGGCTCCAGCAGACCCCCGTGACCCTGGGTTCGGATTCAGCGGGTTGGATAATGGATGGATGGATAATACACTCAATGACAAAAATAAACAATTTTATTGTATACAAATTGGCTTAATATTTTCTGAAAACATTTCACTCATTCATCTCTCAATCTCTCTCAATCTCTCTCTCTCTCTCACACACACAATGTGGTTACTTAAATATTTGAGAGTATTCAGTCTGGCAATATGGTGCAGCCTTAGTTTATTGAAGACAGACACAACTAAAGACATGAGCATAAAATGATGGTTGTCAATTTCCTTGAGAAAAAACACATCATCTGAACCAATCTCAGCCCGAACAAACTGATTGATCAAAGATACACTGACAGCTTACCCTAATGTCGACTGTCGGATAACACACTCAGCTACTTTGACCACCTTGACTGGACCCTCAGAAGGAATCATCAAACCTCCTTTGTTTTTTAATGTGAGCAAGTGGTAGCTTTGATCATATGATGCCAGTACAGCATCTGTTACCAAACTAGCACGGCACACATCACAGGACAGCTTTCTCAAAATCCCATCTAAGGGCTACCTCCCACTGCTTCCTGAGGTGGATTTGTTTGGGAAACCTTCAAAGTTTGAGAAATGTTAACAGCTAACAACAATCTACATAGTTAGTGACTAAATACATTTAGCCAAAATGTTGTTTGGAGGCTCACATGAGCACATAAAGCATTGCTTTGCTATCTTAGCCTAGGGCAGCTAAAGTTAATTTTCTAATGGTCAAATATAACCAAAACAATTGTTCAGCCTTACTTATGAAATGTAATCCGTGGGATCTGGTTTGGAGCATACAGCAGTTTGTACAAGTCCAAGCAGCACATGCGTGAGGCATCTTTATCCATTACTTCACTCCACAGCAGTGCCACTCACAATATGGCGGCGACATTGACGTATGATGCTGCTGGTCATGCGGCGTCTAGTAATTCTATGTCTTGGACTAGAAGACAGATAGCTGTAACTCCTCTGATATGACTCCCGGTGTCCATCTGCCTGGACATGCCTCTTCCTGTCAGAAGGACTTAAGAGAGTCCAATTGAGATCTTACATCTGGAAAGACATTTTCTCAGCTATTGTATGTTTATTTTGTGTTTTTGGCTTCAGTTATATGGGGTCACCAGGGTGGTGCCTCAACTCTTCATTGTGGTCTGTCTGTTCTCTTACAGAAAAAAGCATTGATAGAATTCTGCCTATGCGAACTCACTCATGCCAAACTATGTTGCATGGAATGAATGGGTACACAGCAAAATGAATAGGATTAGACTAGGATCTGAGCCTCAAGAAGTGCTAACCACAGTGCTATTCACACTTAACAGCCCCTCATATATACAACGCCTGTGGAAATTTGATCTGTTTAATCCATTATGGTCTCATTCAAGCTACTTTTTACCATTAAACATAAATGCTGAACATCTAAATTACTTCTTTCATCTTGTTAATTTTATTATATATTGAAAAATTTCTGCTTTTTCAAAATGGTACATACAGTATAGCTGAGAGAAGAGCAGACCTTTGGCCAATTTAAGTGGCACTGATGAACCAGTACTGGGGGATAAAATGGCAATTGTAGACAGACCTTGAAATTAAAGTTTATTTTTTATTGTCACACTATATTTTTTTGTGACAGATGCTTGACATATACAGTATACCGTGAGCAGCATCTTAATAACAAGCAATCACATGTTGTGCCTTCATTCTGTAAATTATAGATTGATGTGTTTTTTGAGAAAGCCATTTCATTTTGGTTATTTTTGAACCAAGAACTGAACTATCAGTTTTGCAGAATTTGGCTGAATCTGAGCAGACAGTAGAGCCCTGTATCCTTCAGAGTTCATCCTGTTTTTTCTGCCAGCAGTCATATCATCAATAAATACCAGTGACTGACTTCCATTTGCAGCCATGCATTATCATGCAATAAAACTGCTTCCACCATGACTAAAAATCTCCACCGAAGTCTAATCTGTTCTTCCTGTGCTTAAAGTTTACCAGTGGTTTTGTAGACTTTGGTAATGATAGGTCTACCTCCCGGAGAGTGTTCTTGGTTTGGCTAAATGTTGTGAAGGGGTTCATTTTCACCAAGGATAGAATTCTGCTATCATTCCACAAAGTTGTCTAATGTGGTTTTCCAGACATTTTGGTGTTGATGAGTTCACCAGTGCATTCGTTCTTTTTAAGAAAATACCAAATGGTTGATATGACCACTCCTCAAGTTTCTGCTATTCTGCATTCTTAGTGTTAGTTGTGGTGGAAACAACCCAAAATGTAGTATTTGCTACACATTTTTTTGCACTAAGCCATTTATTTTTTTTTCTCTCTTCTTCAATCTTGAAAATGGCCAGAAATTAGCATTTAGAAAATTATAAACATGCCTTTTTAATGTACAGAAGAGAGAAAGTTATTGTTTAAATGGTTTTAACACAAATAGGCTACGTCAGATTGATCCATCCACTTTCTTGACCACAGGTAAGCAAATGGTAAAAGAATACGCAATATTCCTTTATTGAAACAAGAAAAGCTGCATAAGTGAAGCAAAAATAAAAATAAGTATATTAATTGGAGCTCAAAGCTGGGACCTTTTCAAGGATGTAAACTTCATATCCAAGCTGTGCAAAAATGGAAAAAGAGCTTGGGGCGGTTAGGGGAATTTGAAAGACTGGGTCACAATTTTCTTGTGAATACAAAGGTGGAAATCTATGAGTAACCATTTCTTCCTAGCACTTGAGTGAAACATGTCTTTAAAAATCCATTACTTACACTCTCATTTGGACTTTTTTTCCACAAAAACATGGATGTGCTGTCTGATCAACTTGGAGAGAGGTAACTGCCAGGACATCACTGAAATGGGGAGACATCATAGTGGAAAGTGCAGTGAGTAAGTTAGCAGACATCTCTTGGTTATTCCACCATGAAACACCTTCAGAGGATTATAACAGGAAAAAACTACCAAGTGACTACTTTTTGTAAGAAATAATTATATTTAAAACATGAAAATGTGTAATTTATCATTTTTTTCAAGTCTAAATAATTACTTTTAAATATATATTATGTTTTTCCCTGAAATAGTGTTTTTGCTTTCCATTCTAAACCTTCATCTCCACAAAACTGGATGTGGCATAGCAATTCTATTGCCAGATTTGGATTCAGCACTCTCTATTCTATGAAGAACAACTATTTTTGCAGATCAGTGTTATTATAAGTAAACATTGGTTTCTACAGATGGTGTGTTGTTTTTTAGGATTAGAAACTTAATAATACTACAATACTTGATTTTTCAGGTTTGACATCCATATTATCTTGGGTTTGAAAGAACAAAAACATACTTTAGACCAGAAATTGTTTAAAAAAAAAAAAAAGAAGGGAAAAAGAATAGTTTACATATTTTAGTACACACAAGAAAATCTTTTGCCACTTACTACATCAGCAGTGTCAAATGCAACTCTCAGGTTCAGCTCTAGAAGTGCATATTGCCCTTGGAAAAAAGAAATTTTAAAAATATTCAGAAAATCGTTTTCGGTAAAACGGTAAACCCTAATTTGAGGGTTCATTCCTCGCCTCTTCCTCCACGTAGGGGCATTGACCAACTCACTTATCATGCCTGTGCTGAAACTGCAAAATCCATGCAAACCACTTTACTATACCCCTTTACATTTAAAGTGCATTGGGATTATGTTTCACTGCAGAAAAGCTATACATACAACGAAGGCTCTTAGTCAAAACACAGAGTATTTGGATTAGCAGTTATCTGTCCAAGTCTGGCCTTTCTGTCCAGTTTCTTTAAGATCATTGCATTGCAGTTTCTATTGAGTCAAACAACACCCAAGCCTTATTTAATTTCAATTCAGTTCAACTTCACTTCACTTTTCTACAGTGCTCTTCATTGACTGCAGGCTCAAAAAACTGTTTACAGGTAAACAAGAAAATGAAAATCTTAGGTGTGTGTCTTCTTGTATGTTAGTATTTAAAGTAAAAGTTTATTGTCAACATATTTGTTTGTAATTATATATCTAAAATAATATAATGCACCCTCAAATTTAACAAAAACAGAAATGTGCAAGAACAATCATCAAAATTAGATTTAACTTTACTTGTTTCTCAGTGAAATTTGGCTTTTTGAAGAAGCTCTTTAAATAAATACATAAATAGATAGACAGATGAATATAAATATACGCAATAGTCTGAACACACACCACAATGAAAAAACTTGGCAGTCACAGTCCCAGTGAGGCATTATGCAGGTTTATTGCCGTTGGTCTAAGGAAGCCCCAGTAACGTTCTTTGACTCACTTCTGCTGTATAATTCGTGTTAATAGGTCAGAGTGGGGATGTGAAGCATTGTTCATAATGACACTCAGGTTTGTTCCAATTTTCTCCTTTGCTACATCCTCCAGGGTTTCAGAATGTGTCCCATAACTTAGCCTGTGCTTTTTGTTAATTTGGTGGGCCAGTCTTGATGTGATGCTACCAGCCCAGCACAACACAGAGTAGAAACTTGCACTAGACATCACAGAGTTGTGGATGATGTGAATGATTTCACTTCTCGCATTAAAGGAACACAGTCTCCTAATAAAAAGGAACCTGCTCTGCTCATTCTTCTTTAGTTCCTCTGTGTTCTGAGACCAATCCAACCTATTATTAATGTGGACCCCCTGTAGGAGTATATCACCTCTACATTCACTCCCTTAATAGTGACTGGACATGGAGGCTCTTTGGTGTGGCTAAAGTCAATAATCAGTTTTTTCATTTTGCTGATTTTAAGTGGCAGACAGTTCTTTCAGTACCAAGAAGAAAGTTTTTCACCTGACTCCTATACTCTGTCACACTTCCCTTACCAATACATCCCGTAAGCACAGAATCACTTGAGAATTTCTGAAAGTGACATGACCTGGTGTTATTTTTATAGTGAGAGGTGTACAGAGTCAAGGGAAAAGGTGACAGGTGATAAATGAATAAAATACACACACACATACACACACTATGGTCCGAGCACACTTCAGAATGACTAAAAGAAGGGAGTCTAAAAAGAAAGAAAGCTTCCGACTAGGCAGTTACTGTCATAGTAAGGTGCTATACAGAAGTGCTGCCATTGGTATAAAGGAGCCCCACTGATGTTTCTTGACACGATTAAAAATTATAACTTTATTTAAGAAAATAAAGAATAGAATCACAATTATTGTACATCGGAATTAAAAGTGGCTAAATGATCTCTTGCTGGTATTACTAGAATGCTCAAGGTGACTGCATGACTCCTGGCTTGGTCACTGTTTGTGCAAAGTTTACACATTCTTCCTGTGTCTATGTGAGTAATTCCATCCATCATCCAACCCGCTATATCCTATATATATATATATATATATAGTTATATATCCTATATATAGTTATATATCCTAACTACTCTGCTGGAGTCAATCCCAGCCAACACAGGGCAGGAAACAAACCCCGGGCAGGGCACCAGCCCACCGCAGGGTGCACACACACACACACCAAGGACAATTTAGGACAGCCAATGCACCTAACCTGCATGTCTTTGGATTGTAGGAGGAAACCAGAGCACTCGGAGGAAACCCACGCAGACACGGAAAGAACATGCAAACTCCACACAGGGAGGACGCGGAAAGTGAACCCTGGTCTCCTAACTGCGAGGCAGCAGCGCTACCCACTGCACCACTGTGCCGCCATGTGAGTATTTCTCTTAATATATCGTTTTTCCTTCCATATCTTAAAAACAAGCATTTTAGCCTGACTGCTGAATATTAACTGGCTAAGTGTAGATTCGTTCCTGCTTTGGCCCAATGCTGTTGGAGTAAGCTCCAGCCCAGTATGATTCTGAATTTTATCATTAGAGGATATTATGCTACTTTTAAGAGAATATCCCTTGATTAAGAATTCCAACAAATAATGGATTACAAAATATTACATGAGATATCATAAAGTAACAATCAATCTGCAGTGTAAAAGACATTCCTATAAGTAAGTGAATATTTCTGTCACTTACTACACAAGAATACCAGAATTTCATGGCTTACAGGGGTAGCTTAGTCTACCTTAGGGTGTAATAAGCAGTGGCACAAGTGAATGTGAGTGTGTGTTAAAGTGAAAACCAAGGATACATTCACATGGCTATTTTTTTCTAATTTGCAAGTATATCATTTGTTATTATTAAATTTATTTCATGCTTTTCATTTATAGATATACTTTTAAAAGGAACAGTTATGACAAAACAAGAAACGTTAATATAAATATTAAAATGTTTTTTTTTTTTTTTTGTTTTGTTTTTTTTATAAATTATCGGCACATGTGTAGGCTCAGTGGATACAAGGATAAATAAAGACACAGGCACATGGCTCCAAATAAATGAAACTGCAGGGGGATCGCCGGCGACAGGGGAATGAGGGTGGGGTCGAATGTACGACGAGGCACCGTGTCCTGTAATGCCTGCCAATACAGGGTGGATCTGCCTGGGAGAGGGACGGGAACGGAAGACGAGGCAGGGCAAAGCCGGAGCTAGGCACGGGCAGCAGATCTGCCATACACTTGTGCCAGTGAAAGGATCGGGCACCACTGACAACAGAGAGCGCCTCCGAGGGCGTTTACAACAGCCCGCCCGACCGTCTGCCTGCGATCCGCACATGTGCCACGGCTGAGGTCAGTTTCCTTTCGTAGCAGAAATGACACAACAGCGCAGCTGTGGCAGGGATTTTGCTATTTCGCTACTCTTTTATTTGGAACGAATTCCATTTTGGACAGATATCCCGACTCACCCAACAGATGAGCAGCTCTTACCTTTCCCTCGGTGAACCGTTCATTGTGTCTTAAAGACACGATCAGCGCCTGTCTGGGGTTATTACATTAAATGTTATTACTAGAAAACCGTTTTTCGGCGGAAAGTTAATTGATCAATAGTCGTGAAAGGGAAACCGGAGCCGACTGTTAGTTTGACATGGTTTTGCTGCGCTTACGTTTGTACTGTTGGTTAGCGGTTTCTGTGTCACCCTACAAGTCCCACGGTATGCCTTTATCACGCCTCGTTTTTACTTAGCATGCGTAACACGGTGGGGCTGTCTTTAAAGGCAAAAGATAACGGGACCAACCGGTCAACTCACTGTTAACCCATTCATACCACGGGTAGTAAGTTTTAACGCCCCATTTATTTTAACTCTTTGTTTGCAGAATTAACGGGAGACAAGGCCCAAGAAAGCCCTGCGCTTTTCCTGTTGGAGGTAAACCACGAAGAGAGGCTCCGACACCAGACCCGTTCGTCAGTTACAGTACGGAGTCACCACAAAGCCGCCCCCTGGGGGAATAGCTGAGCATGACAGGTAGGACTGAACCACCGCGGCACATGCCCACATCTGTTTCATAAAAGGTTTTTGGATTAATAAATTAAATAATTTAAGTGCTTGGTTAACGGAAAGGTGTTTTTTCCCCATGTGCTTGGGCTTTAGTTCGCGCGGTCCCAGACGAAAGCTGTTAAAGTGCTGCTGATTGCTGACTTCTACAACTCTGCTGTTGGCTGGCTAGGGTGGCTTTTTGAATGCTACATGGCACATTTAAGATGCTGTAAATTGGATATAAAGCACAATAAACGTGTTTTACCAATATGCCGGAATTTTATGAGGAAGCAACAGAAGGATACTATCAGAGTGGTGCATATAATATTATTTATCGTGATTTTCAGGACGCATTTAATAAATTCCCACATGAGGGCTGGGCATTAAACTTCAAGAAGTGGGAGTTCAGAATGTAGTGTGTAGATGGATGCAAACACAGAAAACAAAGGGTTATGGTGCAATAAACCTTATCAGAATTAGGCGATGTTAAAAGTAGTGTCCTTCAAGGATCACAGCTATTTTTTAATATACAGCACATAAATGACAGGGATAAAAATATAAACAACAAGCTGGTTTAGTTTACAAATGATGCCAAGCTATGTGGATTGGCAGTGCGGTGTAGTATTTAAGACTTTGAACTTCAAATCCCACTATTGACACTGTGTGACCCTGAGCAAGTCACTTGACCTGCCTGAGCACCAACTGGAAAACTAAAAGAAATGTAAGCAATTGTATAATAAATATTGTAAGTCTCCTTGGATAAAGGTGCCACATAAATGTAAATAATCTAGAACCCATTACAGAGGGAATTGGATAACATACAGGCTTAGGCAGATTAAACTTATTGTAAGTAAATGTAGAATATTACACATAGGAAGTAAAATGTTAGATTTGAATATACAGTGGGAAGTCCGAAACATAAAAAGTACCCCAGTGAGAAGGACCTTGAGGGCAAAGCTGTCATGTCACTATCAACTTCCAGTAGTGTGTAATATAGGTGCTTTATTTGTGCCGACCCGATACAGACTTACACCAGAGGCACGGGTAAAATAAACACAAAAAGATTTATTTTTTCTTCAGCCATGGGGCACATCTTCCCACTGGCCCTAACACAGTCCCAAAAATAACCCAAATTAAATCACACCCCAAATCATGCTCCCTTTATAGCCTACCCGGAAGTGCTTTAGGTGGTAATTAACCTAAATTAGACTGCACTTCCGGGTGTGGCTGTATTGCCACCCAAATGGGCTCAGGAAGCCTTGCAGCTCCCCCTGGCGTTGGCCACTGAGCCCAACCAGGGTGAGCTCCGGTGTTGCATGTTACTGGCCCCGATGCAACCCAGGGGAGCTGCCACCAAGTGTCCCAGGGGATGTACTGTGCATCCCATGGCTGCTCCCCCGGATCCAGTGTAGAAGGGGTGTCCTGGCTGCGCATGGGTCCTGGCCGTCTGCCACAAGTGTTTAAAACCCATTAAAGAGGCTAAAAGAATGTTAGATTATACAAGCCATTTTGCAAGGAATACAAGTCAAATGTGGTTATGGTTAAGGTTAATAATACACTGGCGAGACCTCACCTGGTGTACTGCATGCAGTTTTGATCTCCGAGCTACAAAAAAGATATCAAATCACTAGAAAAAGTATGGAGAAAAGTGACTAGGCTCATTCCAAGGGTCTCGTTTGTAAAACTTTGCATGGAATTGAGTGTGAAGTATGTGTATGAAAAAAAAAACAGGAGAGTACAGTATGCCAAAAAAATCAGATTTATAAAACTTTGCGTACACACATCTTTAGGAAATGTAATCTTTATAAAGCACAATCATAATATGCGTACAGGAACACACCTCAGTTCCCATCTGCTTGCCAAATAGAAACAACCATACAGGGAACCTCATACATATGCAGTAAGGATGCTGCAGACCATCATTGGCTGGTAGAACAGCCTCCCATGTGACGCTTCAAGATGCCCAAGCCTGCATTTGTGGAGTCCTACCCATAACTGAGCGTGCAAGATCTTGTGCGGCACAATAGCATGTCTCCTATGCGTTCTGGGGGTCACGCAAAGGTGTAAGGTGCCAGCATCTGAGTGGGTAGGCACTATCACCTGGTTCATGTAATGAGATGATTGCTGATACACTTAATAGTATAGGCCATATGAAAAACTGAGCGATCAGCCAGCTACCTTACCAACAAGCCAGCCATCATGTACAGTCAATGCTACTTTGCCTCAAAATAAACGAATCATGGGTTGATGCTGGCTACCAAGTCATGACGTTTGTCAGTCTCATCTTGACATTGCAGGTGATTTGTGCGTTAATGGTATGTACCTGCGTGCAGTTAACAAAAGCAGCTTCATTCTTGCTAGGTGCCCTTATTGCATTATGAGTGTGGTCATGTGCTCCGATTACGTTAGGAAAACTGGACACTGCTGCAAATTGCCTTTTTATGTTGGCAGTATTTATGTCTGCAAAAACATGTTATGCTTTACGTATGTACCACCATGTAACACCACAAGGAAACTGAATGGAGTGCCTTTTCAGGTTAATTTCTTCCAGCACAGTGGGTATGATGGAGCTGAAGCTTAGCTGAGATATTCCTGTGACGTGACAACAGGCAGTCAGTATAAATTGGTGAAAAAACAAAATAATTCTTCAGTGAAAATATGCAGCGCTGGCTCTTTTAAAAGGGAACTAAAATATTTATCACTTATTAGGTTTAATATTTTTGTCATGTCAATGCACGTTATGATAATGACTTGGTGATATGAATTGTTTTGCACATGAGTTGTCATTTAGCTGGTTTGCCTGCATTTCCCTACTTTTTTAAAGTTGTTCTCATTTCTCAGTTTCTCTGAAGTATACACATGGGGCAGAGATGCCATAAATATATGCAGGTTCTTCTGTTAAATTTTCTTTTATAAATCCTGTCTTTTGTGTGGAAAGATGTGTACACACATTTGAGACTTCTTTTTGTGTGTATGCAAGTTTTATAAATCTGATTCCAGGACTTTAGGATATGAGTTATGAGGAAAGACTTAAGAAGCTGAACCGTTTCGGTTTAAGGTGACATGTTTAAAGTGTTGAAAATTATTAAAAGAGTTAGTACAGTGGATCGAGACTGTTACTTTAAAATTGTTGGACACGTGTTAAGTGTACATTTCACACAAATGTTATAGAGTTTTTCTTCACACAGAAAACTACAAACACATGGAGTAAGTTACTAGGTAGAGTGGTGGAAAGTCGGACTTTAGGGACATTCAAAACCTGGTGTAGTTTTGGTGGAATTAGGGGGATTGGTTTGGTGAGCTTTGTTAGGCTAAATGGCCTATTCTTAGCAAAGGTTTTTCTTATGTTCTGATAATTCCCTTGTGTATTGTACCACTGTACTGGCAATGCCACAGTGTTCCTTTTTTGGGTTTTGTATAGTAAGCGCCTCTCTTCTGTTTCACAAAGAATTACATTGGGAAGCAATTCAAATATATATCATATGTGTTGCTGAAATATATTTTAAATGATTTTAAAAAGATTTTGATAAGATACCATATAAGAAGCTTGTGATCAAACTTAAAGTAGGAGATCAAGACACAGCATGTAGACAGGCAATAAGGGCTGATTTTTGAATTAGCTGATTTTAAAAGTTATGTACCATAGGGATTGGTGCTGGGGAATATATAAATGAAATAAAAATGTTAAAACAAGTTTGTTAAAGTTGCAGATGGTGCTGAATTAGGTGGAAAAGCAGAAAATCTGACATCAGCCAAATCATTACAGATGGATCCAAACAAAATATTTTAATAAGTGCAGATTAAATTTAAAATAAACAGATGGCACCAAAGTTTCAAAGTGAATTTGTTTATCTCAGGTAAAGAAGCCAGGGGTTTTAATGTAAGGTAGTGATACTCACTATTCAAGGTGCCAGAAAGTAGATTAGCACATGCAAATAAAAATTTCACTATATACTGAACATGTGACAATAGTGATCCTATAAAACTGTAATCCCTAACACTCAAACAGTATTACATTGCGGAAGTAAATAAGTTAGATTCAGAAACAGAAACCCAAAAGTACACCTTTATGAGTAGTGATAAGTGAAACCTGCTGAATTCATTTATCCTTAATTTGGCAAAAATGTGGAAATGTTCGGGAATATCAGGTAATTTAGAGAAATGCATTGAAGTCAATGGGGAAGGATAAACTGAACTCATTCTGAGTGGGTCATAATGTTTCAGTGGTCTTCTAAGTGTCTTGGAGGGCTAGGGAAGTGTCTGTCAACTATGCTGGGCTGATTATTGTGGCCAGCAATGTGACCTGACCTGTGAGCGAGGAGCATAACATGTTTAATTAATCCAGCAGTGACGATACAGCACAAAATGAATCAATTCAGAGTAATAAAGTATTTTAATAATATTCTCATTATGGTCAGCTAATGCACCACTCAAATGAAAATATTGTGAATTTATTTTTATTTTTTTTTGTAATGTATGTGGGTTTCAAATCTAGCTGGAGTACTGACTAGGTGTACTGTGTAAATTATTCATTCATGTTGTATGAAAGGTCTGCGGGCAGGTAGTGCTGATCGGGTAGTGTACATTCCCATGCAACATGGCAGGCCTCGAAAAGCATTATGGAGCTCTGGGAAAAAATGTTTGTCTAAGCCAGCTACATAGCGAATTTACAGGGAAAAATTCTGCAAACAAGGTCACTAGCGAACTCAGCATATTTGACAGCTTGTTCCATTCCATTTAACTGATAATTGACTGTATCTAAATACAGTAATCCCTCCTCGATTGCAGGGGTTGCGTTTCAGAACCCCCCACGATAGGTGAAAATCCTTGAAGTAGAAACCATATGTTTGTATGGTTATTTTTATTTATGTACCATAAATTGAAAGACCCATTGTCCGCAGAAATCCGCGAACCAGCGAAAAATCCATGATATATATTTAGATATGCTTACATTTAAAATCCGCGATGGAGTGAAGCCGCGAAAGTCGAAGCGCAATATAGCGAGGGATCACTGTATAGTGACGGAGAGGCCATTGCACTTGTTAGCTTAGTGCATCTGGAATTATTCAAGGATTTTGATAGCCTTGTGGTATTATCCAGCGCCTATTGACAGGTGAATGGTTTTCTGCCATGAAGAGATGGAGCTGATGGGAAATGATATGCAAATGACCTGTAACATCCAAGGATTACTCTACTCATATCAAAGAACCGAAATTGTGTGGAACCCACACAACACACCATTTCCACTTCCACCCCCTCTAGCCTACATTGCTAACACCCAAAAGGATGGACACATGGAATCATCGGGATATTCACTAAATCTTGTTCTCTTCATCAGCATGAACCAGCCTAGGCAATGATTTTTTAATAATAAAGTGTCTAGTGGTTGTTCTCCTTAAATCATTACATTTGCAACATACTGCTTTTTGCTAAGAAGAGTGGAAGTTGATTTTCATACCCCATTCTTGGTAAGATTCAATGACTTGTGTGTTTTACAGCAGATTGTTGCAGTCCTCAGGTGTTAGCTGGCTGATTATATCCTGTCATGCATCAGTGGTCTCTTTCTAAAAGCTAAGCTGCTGTTATCTGTTTTTGGGTGGTAACTCATTCATAAAACACTTCCGTGCACACATCTCCATCTAGGCTTCTGTTCCTGATGTATTTTTATCCTCTCATCTTCCCTTCACTAACACGCCACATTCAGTGCAAATGCAATGTTTGGTCCTCCACTTTCTTCCTCTAAATAGCACATACAATCCAGTCTTTTGGTGCCATCCGGCCTGCCTTAAATAGTATTATCTCCACACAAATAATGTCACACCTTTTGACAAGCTAATTTTTTGAGAAGGAGAGTTGAACTTCAATGTGTATATACAGGTATCTATTTATGTATAGTGCGTATATGATATATATAAAATATGTTCAGTGTATTCAAATCTTTTTATTAGTTTATTTTGATTGGTTCATCTGCATACTATATATTTAATTGTATCAGTGGACTACTGAATAATGTAACACATTTGTCCTTGTCTGTTCATAAGTTGGGACAATACAATGGCACAGAGGTTTCTTTTCTCATCCCAAAATGTGCATCACAGCCGTCCTGGTTTCCTAAATTGTCCTTGTATGGCTGAGTGTGGCTGTATTGGTTTGTGTGCCCGGTGAAGGGTTGTTATTTCATCCAGGACTTGGCTCGCTAGGCTCTTCTTTGCACATAGTGTTCCTGGTATAGGCACTTTCTACCCATGACTCTGCAATGAAACCCATTTATTTATTTTTTTTTATAAAATGAATGTATGTTGAGAGGTTTTTAACCAGTAGTGCATTTAACCTTAATGCTCTGTTCACCACCCACACAAAATAAAAAGAGCAGTATGCAATGATTCCTTTTGTAATAGGCCTAAAATGTAGAATTGTTGTGAAGAAAAAATATTGCTCATAAAATATGCTGAAGCATTTTCTTTCAGACATTTATGTTTATGTGATTAATTTGAATTTTATTGACGATAGTGTGATGTTGTTCAATGTAGGTTCTTATTTTATAAAATTGTAATCATGCTTAGTACATTTCTTAAGTACAAATAAATCTTCATTACCTATCAGTGTTTTGCAAGTTATGTTTGGTAGTCACAAACTTTATTAATCACAATCAAATTAAAGACAAATGAGTGTTTTAGTAGTTTGTTTAATTGCCATTGTCTGCTTTTGTGCTTCCTACTTTTTTTGTACAATGAAATGCATTCCTTTAATAACAATAATAATACATTTTATTTATTTGTAGGCACCTTTCTAAACATTCAAGGACAACTAACAATTGACAAAACACATTATAAACAAAAGTAAAATACAAAAATTAAAATCAGACAGAGCAATTGTAATCAAAGAGAAAAAGCAGTCTTAAACAAATGAGTTTTAAGTTTAGAGTTGAAAAGTGAAAATGATTCAATATTTCTAAGCTCAGGTGGTAGTTAGCTCCAGAGCTAGTAAGCAGAACAACTGAATGCTCTGCTCCCTATAGTGGTAAGACAGACGTAGGGGACAGTCAAGTGGATGGAGGAAGATCTAAGATAGGGAGGGAATGGCAACATGGAGGAGGTCAGACAGATATGGATGGGCAAGGTTGTGGATAGCCTTAAAAGTTAGTAGGGGAATTTTGAATTGAATTCGGAACTGAACTGGAAGCCAATGAAGCTGCTGCAAAACGGGAGTGATATGGTGATTAGAGGGGGTTCTAGTAATGATGCTGGCAGCTGAATTCTGGACCAGTTGAAGCTTATAAAGAGATTAGTGAGAAAGACCAAAGAATAATAATCCAGACGAGAAGTGACAAGTCTATGAACGAGGATAGCAGTGGTTTGGGGAGTGAGGGAGGGGCAAATATGATTAATGTTACGCAAGTGGAAATATGAAGACCGGGAGATGTTATTGATGTGGGACTGAAAGGTGTTATATGTATTCATATATTTTTTTACCTTATAATTCAATTGCCAGTTAAGTGTATTCAACACTGCACACCAACGACACTTCATTAATGTTTCTAAAATGACATGCAACATTTACTTGAATATGTGCACATATTGTTATAAAAAGGCTTTAATACATTTAAAGACCTATATTCATATTTTTCCCAGAGATGTAAATAAATTGAAATTACATTACCAACATAGAAGAGGACAGCAAAAATTTAACTTCGTAACCGTGATTAATACTGCATTGCATTGCAGTGCCATTAATGTTTAGTCTTCCAGAGATTTTAATTTTAAGGTGTAAATAACGACATGGAGAAAAACTAAAACTGATGTCACATTACTTCTTGTCGAAGGGGATGTCACATTTGACAATGACAGTTTGTGATCTCATTGCCTGCGTATTTAAGTTTACACAACCAAAAATGGCTGGAGAGATCAAATTAGGTGACTGTGTGATGACTTTCTATTACAGTTTCAGATTTCTAAAGCACTGCAAGCTCACCCCTTTTACTGACTACCAGTAACCTGCTGCCAAACTGAACTAACAATGAGTTTGGTGGCAATCTCTGCCCATTTATTTCCTTGTTCATTTCTGTCATGGTTCCTAAATTGTCCCTAGTGTGTGCTTGGTGTGTGTGTCCTGCGGTGAGCTGGCGTCCTGCCCGGGAGTTGTTCCTGCCTTGCGCCCTGTGCTGGCTGGGATTAGCTCCAGCAGTCCCCCGTGACCCTGTGTTAGGATATAGCAGGTTGGATAATGACTGACTGACTGGCTGATTTCTGTCATGGTACGTAGAGTTCATGACATCAAACAGACAAGCTTCTCTTTTCTCTTCTATTTGTGAGGTCCATAACACCCATGGTTCTTATTGCTTGTTACTCTATTATGTGCATTGTACTTCCACATAGGTGCTCATTAGTTGTCACCTGTTATGCACACAAAGCCAGCCAATATGACATAAGACAAAAATCAAACCTGTTTGTAGAGTAATTGGACTGAGTCGCTATGTATGTCACATTACACAATCGATAATCACAGGAGCACACTGCAATGGCCCCCTGCACACTAAGATTATGCAAATGAGGCCTACAATTGAAAATTGCAGGAAAAGTTGTATAATATAACATGGCCATAAGATTATGTATATGAAGTCTATGACTGAATATCGATGTGAAAGTTGTGTAATGTCACATGACCTCTAGAGTAAAATATTGTCTTTAAATTAAACAGTTCACCTAGTTAGGAAAGAGAAGAGATGTGAATGAAAATGACTGAAAAAACTGAAATAATTTCTCCCATTAAGAATAAAGAGATATTAGTTAATGTACCTGTTTCAAGCAGAGTGTTTTACTGCAATTTTTTAATGTCAGGCTGTTCAGCGTTTTAAATTATTAGTCATCTGTTAAATCCGAGCATTCCTGCAATGATCATAACTACTTCTAGGAATTATGAGTATATTATTATTGTAATATAAGATACATTTTGAACCAAGATTTCAAATGTATCCTGTGATGTAAGATTTCACCTCTACACTTCTTTGTATTGCTAATATCTGTACTGAGGAGTGTATACTACACTCACAAGGTACAAAACTTATTAAAAAGTATTTTACTAAAAAGAGATTAATATTAGATGTTTTTTAATATAGTACCTTTTCAAAGGGTAGAGATATGGAAAGAACCTGTGCAAAAATTCAGATTAGAATAATAGGTAGTCATTATGAGTTTTCAATATCACAAAGTGCTGCATTAAACATTCAAGATATATAAAATCTTTAAATTTTATGAAGTAATTAGTTTGAGAGCAGGCAATATCAAATGACACAAGAAAAGGAAAATAAGAGCAATACTGTATTATTATCTGTTTTTATTTTATATATTTGCTTTCCTAGTGGGCACTAGCACAATAATAAAGGGGCGTATTAGTGTCGATATTTATGTTATATGGTGCCTTTTATAGTGACCACTATCACACAATTCTCTACAAGCAATCAAGAGATATAACAATAAATTATTATACAGTATAGTACCCAATATAGTAAGCACCATCAAAAGTTTTGTGTATGGACTATAGGGCAGATTACAGGAAAATTAGTATTTACACGCTATCTTTTCTAGTAATTACTATGGCACTGAGATCTATAAAGACTTATAAAGCAGTCAGACTTTTTGCAAATGCTTCTGAACACAAGTACATTTAATATAGTCAAATAATGAATTATGCAAAAAACAAAATATGTCTATCTCTTTCAGTACAGAACAAAATGAAATTTGCAGGAAAATCGTCACAATGTCTTACTTTTGTAGATTTTTTTTTTCATTTTTTATGGAAATTAACAGTTTAATGTCTTAATGTTTCATGAAATCAAGGCAAGGAACAAATAAACAATTTCAAATAAAAAATAAGTCAAGGAATCATTAAGTGTACAAACTTTTATTCAAAGGTTTGATTTATCAAAGTAACCACTCTTTTCTCATATAACAGCCAAACTGTGGGAACCCCTTTGATTCAGAATGCCAGTCAATTTGTGAAAGTCATCAACTCTGTCTCCAGCAAAAGAATCCCAGACCATCACACTTCGTATTCCATGTTTGACAATTGGTGTCACACACTGAGGAACCATCCTTTCACAAACTCAAAGGTGCACCAACACCCTGCATGATGTATCGAAGATTCAAATTTTAATTCATTGGTCCATAAGACTTTTTCCAGTCTGCAGTAGTCCAGAGCCTGAATTTCAACGCTGTATTTTGTTCTTTAAGGAATGGCTTTCTTAATGCTACTTGCCCTGTCAACCCTGATTCTCTTTACAGTAGAAACCAAGACTTGCTTTTTTCAGCCACTGTTAAGCTGTGCTTGAAGCTGCTGTACTGTGAGGCAACTGTCACACATGCTGGTGGCCCTCAGAACTTGTCTTCTAATTGGGCTGTGACTTTGGGTGTGCCACATCTCTGCCTATTAAAGAGTTTCATCCAGTGTTGAATTGCCTTTGGATTGTGTAGGTCACCATACTCACTGACATTTTGATTTATGTTTTAGCAGTTTCTCTTAATTAATGGCCTACACTTCTAGGGGTAACAATGCTCTGTCTCATTTCATTTGTTAACTGCCATTTTCTTGCCCTTATCACTGGAATTTATAATTTTCTACAGTGTAATATTGTCCAAGTAGAACTTCAGAGGGTGTAGAAACACAGTCTGTTCCAACTCTGCTTTAAGACAAACAGGGTTTTAAGTAATCAACAGAAGCTGGGACACCTGTGCAGACTGTTTACTTCAACTTGCGAGGCTTAATTTACTTTAATTGCTGCAGAACATCTGTAGGTTGTAACCTATTAGTTGTTCCCTGAAGAAGGCCCATTTTTAATATTCTTCCTTATTTTCTCTGCTTTTGCTAACCTAAATTTTAAATTCAAATCTCTGGCAGTTTACTGCTCACTTTTTCACCATTTTAGGCCATTCATTGCATTTTGACTGATTAAATTTGAAAAAAAAACTAGAAAAACTGAGGTGTTCTAAAATTTTTGACTGGTAGTATAGTTGGACAATTAACTACAAACCTGCACCAATCTCTGTCCTCTTTGTGCTACTAATCCTAAGCAGTGTAGCACTTATCTTTACATTGAGTGTGTTATTTAAAATAAACAGATTGAATTCTTATGTTATTTGTCTATAATGCAGAGTATAAAGTACATGTGAAAAGACAATTTCCCCTCGAGGATTAGCAAAGTATATCAGATAAAATCAAATCAAAATCATACAATTATTTAAAAAGAACAAAGAATTAATATGTATGCATAAATATTCAATTGTGAGGATCTGTACAGCACCATCTACAACCTGAAATTAATACAGTGTGTTCAGAAAATAAACAGATGAATAAATAATTGTTTTGCGGTTCATCAGTTTATTACAAAATTTAAATCTCAATTGTCATATATCATTTCTAGGCACTTACAGCATAATAATGCCAATTTCTGCTCTGCTGTACTGATGCTTAGCTTTTCTGTGGTCACAGTAAAAAGAAATCACTGCACAGGCCAAAGGTTCATCCATCCTTGGAGAAATGGAGATCAGCTAGAGTAATAAGTCAGAAAGTCTGTGATTCCGCTGATTAATGCAGAATTCACTGTCAATGAACCATATTGTAAAAGCTACAGAAAATCAATAAGTATTGAACGCACAATAAAACTACTACATGGTATAGTCATTAATACTTCGCAAGAGTGAGCAAGGAATCAGACAGTGGAGCAATGGAATGGATTAGTTTATTATCAAATACAATTAATACCCTGCGCGGCTTGTACTGAATTACACTTATCTATTTGAAAAAGGCTTGCAGAAGCTAGTAATCTACTCAATAATGAGAATAAAGGCATATTTGTCATTTACTTAAATATACCTAATTTTAATATTGCTTATTTTTTACATGTGTTAATTGCCATGATTTATTCCATCTGTTTTCCAAACCAGCTTTTCCATGATAGCAATGCTGGTTACAATGCAGGGAAATGATCCAGAATAGGACATCAGTTCATCAATGGGCACAGTAATGCATATACAAACATGTACACGCAGATTGGTTTATCTCATACATTTAGTGAATGTATTTAGTGAATATTTCTTTTGTCAATGTGAGTTTTCCTTCATTTTGTCAGTTTTTTTCTGTTATGTTCCCCAAATGTGTTTTTGTTAATTAGTGATTCCTAATTGGCACCTTGTGAGTGTGTAGGTGAACAGTATGTTGTTAAGATGGAATGGCACCCCATCTACAGCTGATTTTTCATTTGTGCCCATTGCTACTGGGACAGCCTCAAGCCATGTGACCCTGAATTGCTATAAGCTATGCAGGTTAAGAAAATGGATGAATGGGTGGTTTGAGAATGTTCAGTTATCATTTCAGTTTTATAACAGTATGTCATTGTTCTAATTTTAATCAATAGTCACAACCTACTCATTATTAACTTGGATGAGAAAGATGACACTTGAGACAGCAGCGGGTGCAAGAATGAAAAACACCCCCACATGGGGACAATACCGCGTCACTAAACAAACAAACAACCTTTATATTATTTAGTATCTTTCTACAGCAAAACCATGCAAATTTAGCACAGATGTTTACATTTCTTTTTACATTTTCATTTTATTTAATTGGGTAGAAGCAGCTGAAATAACTTTCTTAGGGTCAAATTCTCTTTTTGTGACCACAATATAAACATGTTGTGCATTTCCAACTAATAATACAGAATAAACAACTGCAAGACAGCAAGACAGCAGGACATAAATGTTTACATATAAAAACAAAAGTGAAACTTCTAATTAAAACTTTATGAAAACCACATGTACACAAGTCTGTGGTCTGATTTGCTTTCCAACTGTGAAATCTTTTAGGCAAATTTGAGACTGTCAGAAAAAAGAAAGTGTGATCAATGAGGAGGGAGTTATCACATTTGACATTTGGACAGATGAATTCACAAGCAAGTGCTGAAGGAAATCTGTGGTCTCACTCAGGTTTCCTAACCAAGGAAACAGCATAATAATAAAAAAAACACTTATTAGTAATGTGTTTGAAGGAAAAAAGAACTAGGGAAATGTAGTGACAAGCACTTGATTTATAAAGTTGTCTTATTGTACATACATACATCCTCAAAGAAGCTTAATGCACTTCTGAGTTGCAGTGGTTAGAGAGCCTATCCTAGTGCCACTGGGCCCAAGGTGGGAAATGACTTTGGACAGGATGATAATTTATTGTAGGGTATTGAATTAGGACACCAGGATAAAGAATCCTGAATGGTAGATTAGAAACTATAAGCAAATCCTGACTACACCCATCAGCCTAACACACACTTTGCTATTCAGATGTTTATGATTTACTAGTTAGATAATTAGGGTTTAAAACAGCAGAAAAACAAAAATGTGACTGAACACTACAAAAGCATTAAGAAACAGCACATTAAATGCAGGACCTAAAAGTATAAAGAAATTAATCACATGTTGGTTTTCTCCACTTACCTGCCTTCTTCAAGTAAAAATCATTAACTTCACATATGCCTACTATCTGTTCTTTTCTAACTATGTTTAGCCATTATTATTGTAAAGTGCTTTGAGCTACCTTCTTCATGCATGAAAATGTGTTATATACTGTAAATAATGTTGTTTGAGACCCCAAAACCCTGAATTCGCTTAGGCATTTTTGAGAATGTTATGTTACGCTAAAATGATACATAAGAGTGGAAACAATTCTAAAACAATCTAATGATCTGTAGTGCCATTTTGAACCTAATGCTTCACATTTTGGGCATCTGAATATTGACACTACACAAGAATTTTCAGTCTAGAGTTCAGTTTAGAGATATGGAATTGTGTTAAAGAAATTTACAGAACAAAAAACACTGGAATTATGTATTGTATATGTGTGTGTGTGTGTTGTGCATGCGTGCATGCGTGTGTGTGTGTGTGTGTGTGTGTGTGTGTGTGTGTTTGTGTGTCTGTGTATGTATGGTTCACTCCACATCTCACAGTAGATAAATGTATTCTGTGTGTCACATACTGGCCACAAGTGTGAGACTACATTATTATATCTAGTAAAAATCAATGAAATAGCTTTGAGGATCTCCCTTGAGGGTGTTTGTAGAGGACAAAGATACAGTTACACAAATTAAATGGTTGTCAGGTTATATTTAGGATTAACTTTTGTTCCTATTGGCTAGGTTTGTTGCTTTAATATTAACACTGAATATATAGACTAGATTTTTTTACATTATTTAATATTTTTTTAAAGGTAGTTCTTAACCCTAGTCCTTCTCACTTGTGGGGAACTAATTCATTTCAGTTAATGTACTTTGCTGAAACAATGGCCTATTTCTGTTTTACTACTTGGTAAATGCTTCTTTACTAAAGGAGAATACAGTATATGCCATAACATCCAAATTTCCAATCCAATAGAAATTTTCAAATTGCAGGCATTTAAAGACATAACATTATGGCCAGTACTAGGTGGATATAAATATCTTTAGCATGTTCAATTAAAATAATGAAAAATATTTGAATAATACTATATTTGCAACCCAAAGTAAGTTAAAAAGATAAACTGCCATAGATAAATCTTGTAAAACAAATATATGTTACTTTGAATTACTGCAGTGCACTCTAAATTGTGTATAATTTGTTATTGGGTATATAATTTGTTTCTTCTAGGTTATGACAAATGTGTTTTGAGATTTTTCAGGCTGGGAAGACAGAAGTTTTGAGTTCAGGTAGTTAAACGTATTAATCATGGTGCTGGAGAGTGGCGTCGTGTTGAATGATGACTAGCACATGCAAGTAGTAGTTTCACTGTACTCTGTACATGTGACATTACTGACCCTATAAACCAATTCATTCTTAATCAAGGTATATTCTCTGCATTTACTTATATGACAGGTTGTTTTTGCTTGCAATATGTACACATTACCACTAACATTACATAGATTGATATGCAGTAAGTTTCCATTTAAATCTTTACTGATTTGTAAAATGAATATGTTCATTTCTTTTGATCGAAGTTTCAGACTGTGTTTTGTTGAGCAGTATGCATTCTAGCTAGTCACAAGAAAGAGTAAAACATATTTGTTTTGTAAGATTTATTTATATCACTTTTATCTTTTGACCTTACTTTGGGTTGCAGATTTTGCTGTTATTTTGAAAATGATTTAATTATGACTAGACTAGACATTAAGCCCGTTACAATAACGGGCGCTACAACAGTATTGCATAAACATTAGTAGGAATAGTCTATATTAAATGGCAAGAGACCTTGACCTCATTCTGTTTCTTGTCTTAATTTTTTTTTTGTCAAAAATATTTTTGCAAGAAGCCTAAAGTAAAATAATAATAAAAATAAAATAGAAACGTATGACAATACAGTAAGTATAATTAATATTGCCTTAGTGTAAACCTTTGTAACAACCTGTAAGACACAATATCTGAAGAAGATATTTAGGAAAAATGTTCTATTTTTTTACCTCATGAAATTTTTCTATAAAATTTAATTGTAGACAACATTTCTTGTAAACATTCTGTCTGAGTTTGGCAAGAGTTTGCCTTGTTCAGGACCATCTACAACCTTGACAACAACATCTGGAAAACTT
Source organism: Polypterus senegalus (assembly GCF_016835505.1). Taxonomy (NCBI): domain Eukaryota; kingdom Metazoa; phylum Chordata; class Cladistia; order Polypteriformes; family Polypteridae; genus Polypterus; species Polypterus senegalus. The sequence continues at coordinate 263,349,916 of NC_053156.1, forward strand.
CTAACTCTTGATAATGCAACATATAACTGACCGTGGCTGAATACTGGTTCTGGCAAGTTTTTGTAAGGTTTGCTCTTCTGAGTCTCTCTCTTTTAGCGTTTTTCTGACGCTCATTTTCTTTTTCTTCAATCGATCTATTTGTTCGTATTTTTTTTTTGTCTTTCAGCCTTTCTTTTGTTGATGTTTACTTGTTGAGCTGACCGTTCTTCCAGGAGATGTTACTTAGGATTTGATTGTCTGTGTCTTTTGTCCTACTTGATGTGTCCTTTTTTTTGGGTGGCACGTTGTTAGTAGATATGTCCGTAATATTTTCTCTTACAGTAATACTGGCTTGTATGTGGCTGTAATATGCATCAATGTATTGTGTGTCTTTAAATTTCTCTCGCAGTAATACTGGTTTGTATTTCCGTAAAATGGCTGTAATTTTCTCTGACAGTAATACTGGTTTTGATGTCCGTAATATGACTTTAATTTTCTGTCACAACAGTGGTCAATCAGCAGAGTGTTCCCAGCAAATGATGTAATGTGTGGCGTGCAGTTGATAATTGTGACTGTGTCGTCTCCCCAGCAAGTATTTTAATCTGTGCTGGCGTATAGCTGATTATTGTATATGTGGCGTCTCCCCAGCAACGGATTTTATGTGCGCGGCCGCCGACCACCTAATCAGCACTCTCCCCAGCAATGATGTCTTTTATTTGCTTATAATGCGCTGCTGCGGCAAGGCCATTCGCTGTGTGCCCAGCTTCGAGTGTGTGTGCTTTATTTGCTTATTATGCGCTGCCTTGGATAGGCCATTCACTGTGTGCCCAGCTTCGAGTGTGTGTGCGACCAAGGTGCTGTGCGCATGGTCGGGGCACGGTGCGATGTGCGTTGCGGCCCCGCGCATGCGCACTTCACCAGAAGATTACTATTAAAGAGGATATGTGTGTTCTTTGTTTTTATATTGACATTTTGAAGTATTTTAAGTGCAAGTTGAAGTTCTGAAACAGTAGTATCCACAGATTAAATGCTCCATACATGTCTAGATTCTATTAGCATCAGCACATCTCTTTTCTATGAGATGTCATGTTGCCATCACAAACAGTCACACAGCTCACTGCCCTGCACTTGAACAATCAGTTGCATTCTTTTAAACATAGTGAAGTATATTTTTTTAAGTTTATTTATTCTCTTCATCTAAACTGTGTTACGCCTTTTGTCAAAAAGAATCTCACTAAGCATGTCTGTTCTTCAACCTCAGCTAACATGATGTCTCAAGTTTTTCTTTGATCTCTGCCATCACACAAGACCCATTCTACTGTTGATTGTCATCATTTACTTTATATGCTGACTCCCTACTTAAACAGGAAGTTTTTGAAAATTTTGATTGGCCTAGGATTACATCAAGGTCTTAGCATGCCTCTTTCAGTTTTATTCCTGAAAAATTGATATCTTGCAATTTCTCTGTCTCACCATATTTTTTTTGGTCCTCCAACTAACCAAATCACCTTGTCAGATGTAACCTTAAACACCATTACCAGTATTATCACAGCATTGTCCTAGTTGCCCCAATGACAAGTGTGTGTGTAGAGGCCTTGAAGTTACTGATGAATACATGTAAACTTTCACTAAATCGTTTATGCAGTGACCAATTCTATAAGTCACATGAACAACATTGCTGCTATAACACATCAAAGAAGTCACTGAAAGGAAACTGTGCAAGGCCTTCCCTAGAAAAGATGTAATCTGGATGGAAGCATATATTACTCTGAAACCTGTATATACCTTTCAGCAGTGATGGTGCCTTTCAAGATGTGCAAGCTGCCAATTAAATAGGCACTAATGCACCCCCATACCATTAGAGATGGCAGGCTTTTGAACTGTGCACTGATAACAAGCTGGATGGTCCCTGCCCTTTTTAGTCCATAGGATGCAGCGTCAATGTTTTCCAATAGGAATTACAAATTTCGATTCATCTGACCACATAACAGTTTTCCACTTTGCCTCAGTCAATTTTAAATTAACTTTGGCCCAGTGAAGACAGCAGCTTTTCTGGACCATGTTCACATATGGCTTCTCCTTTGCATGATAGAGCTTGCATTTGTGGATGGCATAGCAAACTGTGTTCACAGGCAATGATTTCTGGAAGTGTTCCTGAACCCATGCAGTGATTTCCATGACAGAATCATACGTGTTTTTAATGCAGTGCTGCTTGAGTGCCCAAAGATCACGGGCATCCAATTTTGTTTTTTGTCCTTGTCTCTTCTCCAGATTCTCAGAATCTTTTGATGATATCATGTGCTGTAGATGATGAGATTTTCAAAGTCTTCGCATTTTTACGTTGAGGAACATTATTTTGAAATTGTTCCATAATTTATAGATGCATTGTGTTGCACATTGATGAACCTCTGCCCATCTTTACTTCTGCAAGACTCTGCTTCTCTAAGATGTTCTTTTTATACCCAGTCATGTTAGTTGCAAAATGTTCCTCCAGCTGTTTGCTTTTACTACCACTTTTCCAGCTTCTTGTTGCCCCATCTCAACTTCTTTAAGATGTGTTGCTCCCATCAAATTCAAAATGAGCTAATATTTTCCATGAAATACAGGTAAAATTCTGTTACAACAAATATCTTTACAACGAAATTTTCATTAGTAACGAAGTATTTTTATGGTCCCGACAGTTTCCCCATATGATGCAAGTCTATAGAAATCTTGTTACTACGAAGAACATTTAGCAGATTCTTTCATTACAACAACGTGCCCAAAAGACCTTGAAATGCCAGAATGAATTACTCCTTTTCCCTTCATTTTAATAGCTCTGTTTTTAAGGATTCAGTCCTCTGAATTGATTTGTTTCTTCATTAAATGGCAGTCAAACAGAAATGAGATGTGAAAGGAGCCAAGAGATGACCAGCTAAATTGGGGCTTCAAACTCCAGTCAATCTCAATCCAACCAGTTTCTTAATAAGAAGCAAATTCCTACTGTTAATTAAAACCTTTATTGAATATCATGACTTGTTGCTGCCCTCATTCTGCCATAGCAGACTGTTGATTTTCTGCTTTTTCTAAGACCAGTGTCAAGATGTTTTGGTGACCTGAGCAGGCCAACATTTTCAGGTTAGCTGGTCATGTGGCGGCTTGTTTTGTGTTTCATTATTGTTTAGCTGCTAATTAAGGAAAAAGAAACAATTAAGCGGTCTGAGTTACGTTAATTAAAACTAATCACACCATGTTAACCAGCAGCAAAAATGGCTCACTAATTAAGAAGATGGTTAGAATGAAAACCTGCAGCCACTGCAGCCCACAAGGACCAGAGTTGAACACCCCTGATATATAGCATAGAACAAGAAACAATCAGTCTGTACAAGTAACTGAGCTGTTGGTGGTCAGTAACATTGCTTCATGTAATTCACAATTATTTCTGCAAATTATTTAAAACCACTAGGTGAATCAGCTGAAATAATCATTTACTATTAGTGAACTGATTCATTTGATTCACTAAAGTAAATGTAGTTCTCCCTGTTATTGATGTGCATTTTATGAATATGCAGTATCTTTATAATAAATGAAAATATAGCTGTAGTCACAGTATGTGACTGCATTTTAAACTGCTACTAAAGACACACACAATAATTTGAAGACAAATCAATCAAGGGCATTATAGTTATTTTTTAGTGCACCAATACTCCAATACACCAATCTTGTAATTCATGTTCAGATTCAACGATTTTAAACAAAATGCAGAAATGATGAAACAGAAAAACGAAATTGTGAAGTAAAAAATATTTTTTTCTGCAGTTAACTGATATATCAGTAGATTAACTCATTGTTAAACAAAGTCTTACATCTCTAACCTTCTTTGTAATTTTTCAGTATTGAAAGAACCTTTAACAATATTTTCAATTAACTCTAACGTCGTGTTATGAAGTGTATTTTATTAAAATTACTTCAAGACAAATAAAAGGATGGCTAGCTTTACAAACACTATGCAGTTGTTGTTTAAAATACTCAACTTTGCAGTTTCTGCTGCTATAACATTTTTGGCTTTTTATCATTGTAACGTTCAATACATTTATATTGAATACCTGCTAAGGCATTCTGCAGCCTTATCATGAAGATAGTTTTTCTCTCTGTCTCAATATCAACACTTTCTTATTTGAATAGCACTACACACATTATCTGTTTTGTATTCTCAAGGACTACATAGTATTCAACAGTAAAACAAACAAGTTTAAAATTATTATTTTGTTGAAAGCTCACTAACAGATGTATCTGCAGTGGGAGCTTCACTAAATGAAACAGAGAAATCTTAATGAGAGTAAAGCTGGTTTTGGCATGCTCACCTAAAGACTGCTACCGTATGTTTCTTCAGTTCTAAAATTACTTACTACTTTACAGAGACAAATATTTTAGACTGTATACAAATTCTAATGTGGATAATCCAATGTGTGTTTGGTGTTTGGCTACCATAAATAGAAAGGGCATCAGTTGCATCAGGATGCAAAAGATCCCAGAGGAAGGCAACTGTGGCACAAGAACACCTCTTTCCTTTCAGTGTCCCAATGGAAATTCTGTGCTGAATCATGTGGGTAATTTGGTGTCTGTTTTATATGCTATTATACCTGCTGTCTCACAGCTCCAGAGGCTTGAGGTTGATATCCGGTCTAGCTACTGTGTGTAGTTTGCACGCACTCCCTGTGCTCATGTGATTTTTTTCCAGGTATACCAGATTTCTATCTGATCTCGAATACATACATGTTAGGGGAATTGGTGACTCTAAATTGGCCCAGTGTGACTGATTATTGGTATTATAAGCGTTTGTGCCGAGTGGAGGACTGGCTTCTTATCCAGACAAGTTTCTGCTTATGTGTGTTATTTAATATGCTGCTCCTTGTGACCATATAACACGATCAAGTGAGTTAAGAATACGGGTGAATGAATGAAACTTCTAAATGTGTAATTTTTTATTTTACTGACTTTCAATATATTTGGGAATTCATTTAGTCTTTTCCCTAAACATTTGGGATATACTTTAAAATGCAGTAAAAAGAAGCAGCATTTATTTTTGCTAATCAGATGTAATTAATCAATCAGTGAATCCATTATTTTTATATACCTTTCAATTTAAGCAGTGTCACAGATCTATTTACAAAATAATTTACAAGATCACATTGCATTCAATGCTGTTGACACTAGACATAAACAGTTTACTGTTTTTGCTTTTTTTGAGCACTAATAACTTTAACTGTAGACGGTTAGTAGATCGCATCAGGGATTATAGACCACAATTGATTCTTTAATACTCACTCATAATAGATAAAGAGAGCGTTAGAGATTGGGAGCATGCACGTTACTGTACCCAACACACAACAAACCACCTCAGGATCCCAAATTAGGACCCGAGCGCAGCCGTGCAACAGGTGACACCTCAGCTCCATACTAGTTTGAATAGACATGCAAGTTAGGTGAATTGATAAGGCCATATTGTGTGTGTGTGTGTTTTCACTCTGCGATGGATGGGTTTGTTCCTGCCTTGTGCCCAATTCTAGCGGGTATAGGCTTCAGCATCCCTCCAAGGTCTTGATTAAATGGGTTAGAAAATGACAAATGACGGTTATATTTGTATATTTGACATTGCTTTTGAGTAGAAGGTTCATTACAATAGTGTCATTTCTATGACAATAGTTTAATGTAAATCTAATCATAGCTTACACAGTACAAATATTGTCATATTAATAAAAATCACTTTATTATTGTACGGTGCTCTTCACTGAAGTATTATCATATGTAAATTTTGGCTTTAGCATTTGGGTTTATCTCTGTAATGTAGTGGCATTAATTCAGTTTCTTCTTCATTTTTTTTTTTCTGATTGGCACATTTTTCATTGTCATTTGACCAGACATATAAGAGCTTGCAAAGATTGTGCATATTTGTTTTAGATTTAATGATTCACTGTAATTTTCATGATGTGATGAGGTATGCATTTGTATAATGCATTTTCTGCATGTGAGACATGGAGGGCATATTAATCACTGCTGATGTCTTAATTCCTATGCTTATCACTTGCTACACGTTTTCAATATGGAAACCTTGTTTGAATCAGTAAGTGAAATGTTTGGAGCTCATGTGGATACGTGATCATCTCCGTGGTAGTGTGAATAATCATCTTACTGTCTTCCTTTGTGTCAATTGCAGTCCCAGCGGCTGTAGCTCTAAATACAGAGAAGGCTTCATGCTGGAGCCTCTCCAGTGGTCGTTGTGATTCAGAGCATAACTGCCTGCGCCTTCCATAGCATCTGTGTAAAACTTGCAGGAGGTGCCTGGAAATCTTTGTTCTGGGAAGAGAAGCTGCTACCTCAACCTATCTGTGCTTTTCACCTGTCTGCCTTGAAGAGCAGAGTCACTTAATAAAGGTCTAAAGATTCACAGAGAAAGGCTTGTACTTAGAGGGACGTTCTCTGTTCTCATTAAGAGCAAAGGAAGGGAAAAAGCCTTAGAAAAGGAAAGAAGGCAGTGCTCCAGTACACAGCTAGAGACATGCTGCAATAGTAGAAATGAGACTAGGTTGCACTGCACTTTGAAAGGAACTAAAATGGAATGCAGTGCCCTGCTTGATCACCATGTTGGCACTGGTAAGTCACTATAGAATGGTAATTTGCGGGGAGTTGGGGAATGTGTTAACTATTTTGTATATTTTTTGTGATTGCTTACAGAAAATTGTTGATCTTTTTTCTCTATGCTTGTTTAAAAAGCTGTTAAAATTCCATTTTCCTTAAGATCTTGTTCAAGTTTAAAGTTACTGCCTTGTTTCCAAAAGTCTAGTGACATCAGTATGATACCAAAAACAGGCAAAAAAAGACATTCATAGAAAACAATGCAGTAAATGCAATATGTACAGTATAAGAACACACATCAGGTCTGTTTATGTACATGCTGTAGGAAGTAGTTTTATGAGCTGTGGATAAAAACTACCTCTGTATCTCGTGGTATGAGTGCTAATGTTCTTGTACCTTGTGGCAGAATGGAGGAGTGAGAAAAGTGAGTGTGCAGGATTAAGTCTTTAATAGTACACTTTGCTTTTCCATGGTAGTCTTTGTTATATACATCCTGAACAGAATACAACTGTATGTCAGTAATACACTGTGTTGACTTCACCACCCCTATAGTTCTTTGCATTCCTGAGCTGAACATTTTCCATATCAGAATGTAATGCCACCAAATGAGGACAGACTCCACTGTGTACATATAAAAATATTAAGCACAGATGGAGGCATCTGGAGTTTCCTTAGACACCAGAGCAAATAAAAGTGTTGGTTGATCTTTCATGACAATAATCATAACCAAAATGTATGTTTCCCACTTCAGTGATGATGACTGAAAGAAATGTAAAATTGCTGATCCTCTCCACAGCATCCTCTTTGTGATAGGAGTATGTTCTCCCTTCCTCTTCCCAAAGTCTGTGACCAAGTTCTTGGTTTTGTCGATGTTAAGGGAGAGCCTGTTGACCCACAACCACAATTTCAGAAGGGAAATCTCTGGTAAAATATTAGAACATTTTCGATTCACCCTGACAAAGCACACCAAACCTATTCACCTATTGCTTGGAAAATGGAGCTATGCTTTGCCACATAGTCATAGATGAGTCCCAGCCCAGTCGCTCTCTGTGCAGATTAGGCATTTTATTCCAGTTTCTTGCTGAGTTTTTCTCCAGATGCTTCTGTTTCCTCCCAGCTCCATTTCAAGTGAATATAGCGTGTTTGTGTGAGATTTTTCTCTAAGATGTACTGGTGTCCTGTCCAGGGCTGATTCCTGCTGAGACTATGAGCATCAGAAAAAATTTTGATTAGAACAGACCATTCCGAACAAAAAAGTTTGCTAATACTATTCAACTAATATCTCTAAAATAACATCAAGTCAAATGTTGAGTACTATTATCTACCACATTATTTAGTAACTTATTCCAAGTATGTCTATGTTTCTCTGTGTGAAGAAATTTTTTCAAAAGTTTTTGTTAAATTTACACTTAACAAATTGCCTTTTTGTGTTGCTGTTAAATAAGTCATTTTGACCAACAGCTGGTATCTAACTTAATAATGTTCTGATAACTTAAATGTTTAAATAATGTCATATTTAAACTCCCATTTGTTTGAACTGAAATGGTTAAACACCTTAAATTTTTCCTCATAGCTCATACCTGTCAGTCATGGAATCAGCCCAGTTACTCTACTCTGGATATGCTCTAGCACTTCTATATATTCTCTGTAGCATGGAGAGCAAAGCTGCACACAGTATGGCAGATGAAACCTCATTAGTGTGTTATATAGCTTAAGCATAACCTTGCTTAACTTGTATTCCACACATCATGCTTTATAATCTAATGTCTTATTAGCCTTCTTGTTTGGTTCTGCCCACTGTCTAGATGTAGAAAATTAAGACTCCACTATGGGTATTTGTATAGTGTTCTTTCACATTTCAAGCCACCAATTTTGTATTCAAACTGAACATTATTATTTCCTTTGCATAATATTTCACATTTATTTAAATTAAATTACATCTTCCACAAATCTGAATTATTTTGTGGTCACATTGTTATGATTCTGCTGATTCTAGATTATCTGTTGTTCTGTCTAGTTGTATATCATCTACACATTTGTCATCTTGTTAGTTATATTTTTATCTAAGTCATTTATATAAATTAGATCATCAGTATCCCCAGAACAGATATCTGAAGGACACTCCTTTTAATAATAGCATAATTTTGATAAAAGTTCTGTGCTCCATTATGCTTTGGTTCCTGTCTTTAAGAAAATTTGGCTCTCATCTACACACTGTTCCTTGATCTTCAAGTTTATTTAGTTTAATCACAAGCCTCTCAGTAGGTACTTTGTCATAAGCCTTGTGAAAATCAAGATGAGTAATTCCTGTGTATACATCTCATTTCTCATCCATTTTATTTTTTCTTTAACCATATTTACAACTAAAATACTGAAATCGATGGGTGGATAAATGAGTTTTGAAAATGTATGGAAAAATCTGGCTCTAGTACCTCAGAGCACATTTCTCTTTTGTTCTTTTTTACTTAACATTGCACTAATGAATTGATTGATTTTGGCATATACTCCACAGGCGCCAATGATGGCTAGAGAATTCTTATAGATAGATAGAGAGAGAGAGAAATAGATAGATAGATAGATAGATAGTAGATAGATAGATAGATAGATAGATAGATAGATAGATAGATAGATAGAGAGAGAGAGAGAGAGAGAAATAGATAGATAGATAGATAGATAGATAGATAGATAGATAGATAGATAGATAGATAGATAGATAGATAGTTTTTCACACCACTGTATCTATCTATCTATCTATCTATTTGCCCCTTCCTGAGTTTCTTATTCTTTTGCATGTTTGTCACACAAAATGTTTCTGATCATCAAACACATTTAACCATTAGTCAAATATAACACAAGTAAACACAAAATGCAGTTTTTAAATGATGATTTTTATTATTTAGGGAGAAAAAAAATCCAAACCTACATGGCTCTGTGTGAAAAAGTAATTGCCCCCTGTTAAAAATAACCTAACTGTGGTGTATCACACCTGAGTTCAATTTCCGTAGCCACCCCAGGCCTGATTACTGCCACACCTGTTTCAATCAAGAAATCACTTAAATAGGAGCTGCCTGACACAGAGAAGTAGACCTAAAGCACCTCAAAAGCTAGACATCATGCCAAGATCCAAAGAAATTCAGGAACAAATGAGAACAGAAGTAATTGAGATCTATCAGTCTGGTAAAGGTTATAAAGCCATTTCTAAAGCTTTGGGACTCCAGCGAACCACAGTGAGAGCCGTTATCCACAAATGGCAAAAACATGGAACAGTGGTGAACCTTCCCAGTGGCGGCTGACCAAAATTACCCCAAGAGCGCAGAGACGACTCATCCGAGAGGTCACAAAGACCCCAGGACAACGTCTAAAGAACTGCAGGCCTCACTTGCCTCAATTAAGGTCAGTGTTCACGACTCCACCATAAGAAAGAGACTGGGCAAAAACGGCCTGCATGGCAGATTTCCAAGACGCAAACCACTGTTAAGCAAAAAGAACATTAGGGCTCGTCTAAATTTTGCTAAGAAACATCTCAATGAGACTTTTGGGAAAATACCTTGTGGACTGATGAGACAAAAGTTGAACTTTTTGGAAGGCAAATGTCCCGTTACATCTGGCGTAAAAGGAACACAGCATTTCAGAAAAAGAACATCATACCAACAGTAAAATATGGTGGTGGTAGTGTGATGGTCTGGGGTTGTTTTGCTGCTTCAGGACCTGGAAAGCTTGCTGTGATAGATGGAACCATGAATTCTACTGTCTACCAAATAATCCTGAAGGAGAATGTCCGGCCATCTGTTTGTCAACTGAAGCTGAAGCGATCTTGGTGCTGCAACAGGACAATGACCCAAAACACACCAGCAAATCCACCTCTGAATGGCTGAAGAAAAACAAAATGAAGACTTTGGAGTGGCCTAGTCAAAGTCCTGACCTGAATCCAATTGAGATGCTATGGCATGACCTTAAAAAAGCGGTTCATGCTAGAAAACCCTCAAATAAAGCTGAATTACAACAATTCTGCAAAGATGAGTGGGCCAAAATTCCTCCAGAGCGCTTTAAAAGACTCATTGCAAGTTATCGCAACACTTGATTGCAGTTATTGCTGCTAAGGGTGGCCCAACCAGTTAATAGGTTCAGGGGGCAATTACTTTTTCACACAGGGTCATGTAGGTTTGGATTTTTTTTTCTCCCTAAATAATAAAAATCATCATTTAAAAACTGCATTTTATGTTTACTTGTGTTATATTTGACTAATGGTTAAATGTGTTTGATGATCAGAAGCATTTTGTGTGACAAACATGCAAAAGAATAAGAAATCAGGAAGGGGGCAAATAGTTTTTCACACCACAGTAGATAGATAGATACTTTATTAATCCCAAGGGAAAATTCTCATACTCCAGCAGCAGCATAATGATAAAGAACAATATTAAATTAAAGAGTTATAATAACGAAGGTATAACCGACAGACCATAACTTAGTATAATGTTAACGTTTAAACCCGGGTGGAATTGAAAAGTCGCATAGTATGGGGGAGGAATGATCTCCTCAGTCTGTCAGTGGAGCAGGATGGTGACAGCAGTCTGTCACTGAAACTGCTCCTCTGTCTGGAGATGATCCTGTTTACTGGATGCAGTGGATTCTGCATGATTGACAGGAGCCTCCTCAGCGCCCATCGCTCTGCCACGGATGCCAAACTGTCCAGCTCCGTGCCTACAATAGAGCCTTCCTTCCTCACTAGTTTGTCCAGGCGTGAGGCATCCCTCTTCTTTATGCTGCCTCCCCAGCACACCACCGTGTAGAACAGGACGCTCGCCACAACCGTCTGATAGAACATCTGAAGCATCTTATTGCAGATGTTGAAGGACGCCAGCCTTCTAAGGAAGTATAGTCGGCTCTGTCCTTTGTTACACAGAGCATCAGTATTGGCAGTCCAGTCCAATTTATCATCCGGCTGCACTCCCAGGTATTTATAGGTCTGTACCCTCTGTACACAGTCACCTCTGATGATCACAGGGTCCATGAGGGGCCTGGTCCTCCTAAAATCCACCACCAGCTCTTTGGTTTTGCTGGTGCTCAGTTGGTGTTATAGTCTCATCTGCTAGAATTTTCAAGCATTTACTGGCCAGCACAAACTGAAGCTAGTCAACATGTTAATGTAGATGTGAATATGGAAACTAGAAAGAAAGGAACTAGTCCATCAAAACTAGCACTAAATGATAACTGTACCTACAGTGTACTGGTGATTGAGATTATTGGGGCCATGAAATGTTATAAATATTTATAAGCAAAGTTGCAAGATTGTGAAAATGTCTGATTTCAGTAAGTGCTGAGGATGTATAACTGAAGATTTAGAAAATGGCTATTATAAGACACAGATCAGAGGGGCTTCTGATGCAAAATATGTGTATCAGTATTTGCAACCATAAACTGGATTAAGTGGATTCAAGAATGCTATTTTGTTTTTTAAGTTAAAAATATCCCATTTTAGGCAATTATGATTTTAATGCCTTTACATGTATTTTTTTAAAATAATGCTTTCGTCCAAAACCTGTTATATATTACAAAGATCCGATTGCTTACTTATATGGACAGCTGGAGCACTGTCAAGTTAAATGACTTTTTGAACCCTGTGCCTTCTTTCCTGATTTACATTCCAGCTTCTTAAGTACTTTATTATTGGCACATTATTAGCCCAATTGCTAATTTATTCATGTATCTCTGTTTTCGGAAAGCTTGGAAAGAATATATTTCATAGGCAGTGTGACAGAAAGAATGTCATTGAAAAGCTATATGAAAGCTGTTTCAGTCGAAATAGCATCAGTGATTGCTAAGAAATGGCAATGTTGTCATTAGATGTAATATTTTACATTAACTCCTTTTGTGTCTGCAACAGAAATTCCAATTTCTACTTCTTAAAACTGTATTAGATTTTTTGCATTTTTGCTATGATCTTAAAGTTTCTCTCAGTTGTCCAGTTAGTCTAATATTGACTGTAATCATGCTTAACAGAAACGTTCACTATATGTGAGTGAAAGATTTGAAGAATTAGAATAAGCAAGATAATCTCCTGGGATGATAACCCGGCAGAACTGAATGATTCATTTTCTCCTTGATCCACCTCTGAACACGCTGCACCAGTCCCCTCCTCCCTGCTGTGCATGACGACGTGTTGAGCAGGCGATGTTTTTTCAGTGTTTTCCCAAAAGCACTCGTGCTCAGTATAGATTGGAGAGAAAAAAAAGAAAAAGAACTAAGGTCATTTAGATTCTGGTTCCTGCAGCGGGAAGGCTGAGCAGGACTCATTGAAGAGGATCAGTTTTGCCATTCATGTACGGTAAGGACTGTGCCAGAAGGGCTGCATTCTTTTCTCTAGAGAAGGCAAGCAGTCAGTCAGCTTTTGCTTTTTTTTTAGCTGGTATCAATCAGTCTTTCAGAGAAATCTGGCCATACAGTGTCTGCCTTGGTTGCTTAAAATTAAAGTATTAGATTTCTGCTTTCTATTGGCCTGTACAATCCAGCAGAAAGGGAACTTTCATTAAGGGCTCTTTAGTGGCTTGCACTGAATCTGCAGGAACTAACTGGTGCATATTTTTGCTGCTTCATGCACAAATTGAGCAGGATGGCTGCTATTTACATAGACCATTAAGTAAAACACTATTCACTTTAGGGTTTCAGTGTGTTGTCATGAGAAAAAAAGGGTTGGCAAGATTTTTGTTGTGTAAAAAATGCCATGCTTTTAGTCCAATAGGAATGAAAACACTGGGATGAAGCTTATTGATCCTTATAGGTACTGAGTATTAAAATGTCAGAGAAAAGCAATTAAAGGACAACTTTAACTTTGTAAAAAGGGCATGTAATATGTAGTCTAACCATTGACAGATTAAAAAACAGAATGCTATTTTTTATGCTCCTTCATTATAGAATTATATGGAACAATATAAGCTAGGAAAGGGGACTATTTGGTGCATGTGTAGTAAACTGCTTACAAGGTCAAATGTTTTGTAAAAATTAGGTTTTTTAGTTTGCTTATTTCTGTCCATTCATCCATTTCTACCCAATTAAGAGTTGCTGTGTGCAAGAAACTATCCTGGTTACATTCACGGCAAGGCAGGAGCCAATTCTGAGTGTTGCAGGCTGAACTTATACATGGACGGTCGATTTAAAGTTACCAGTTAGCCTAACAAGCACCTCTCTAGGATGCAAAAGTAAAGCCAAAGCACCTGCAGTAAAATCCATGCAGACAATGAGAGAATGTGGAAACTCCACAGCGACAGTGATTGGGCAGTTTTGTGGAGCTCTGAAGCACTAACCAATGTGTCAAGATCCTTCCAAATGTATTTATTTGCATCTTAAAATAGGCAAATTATCAAGATTTATTTTAACCAAATGATGAAGTTATTTGGGCATTGTGCTAAAATGGATGTGGTTTCTAACTTTTGCCATGTTCATTCTATGTTCAAGGGTTTCAAATTTCCTTTTGCAATATGGAGGCAAAATAAGTTTGTTACAATTCTGAATGAATTGTTTTCCTCCGATGTATTATTTTCTTGACCACAGTTCTGTTATTGGTTTATGCAAAGCAAATGCTTTGCGCCCTAGAGGTTTTGTACGTTTTTTCTTTGGTTGTTAGCTTCTTTCAGACCACTTTAGTTGTGACCTTCAAACTTCATGATTAATTTGGGAGAATGGAAACAAATTCAGTTTCTAAAAAGAAAGTGGTTTTGGTAAACACTACGTTAACCATACTCATTGAATTTTAACTAGTACCATTTATAGATTCCAAACTCATTCATTTCTGTTAGCTCATTTTAGAGTGGCTATGCCTGTAATACTTTGTGTAGAAAAAAAAAGATTCCAGAAATTATTTTACCATTTGTTTAGAGCCATCTGAATGAAGAAACAGAAAGAAACTTCCAGCCATTTTCCAAACCCAGCTTTTCCATTACAGGATTTCAGATAGAAAGAAGTTATCCCAGAAGATGAAAACAGAATAAGCTGAATCTGTAACAGAGGCCAAGTTATTATTCACACTATAACATACAGTTACTGTTGGCAAATGCCTCTATGCATATATCACTTTAATGAAAGTTATGTTAACATTGTGTATCTAATAGACTTCTTTTGTCTTTTTATTCATTCAATTATTCTTTTCCAGACTTGCTTATTCTAATACATCACTATAGACAGGAGAAGGCTATTCCAGTTTTAAGGCAGATTATAAGATTTAAACAAGGCATCAGTTCACTTCTACCAGGCTGATTAGCATAGTATACACATGTTTAGGAGCTGGGGGGCAACTAGAGAAACATAGCTATGATGAGCTGACAGAATTAATATCCTTTTAGCATAATTGTGCCATTGTACTCAAATTAAATGTTTCACAGAGCACCCATAAATCTATAACAATTATTGAACCGGCTTTGCTTGCCTTTGAGCACAATTGTTTTGGGCTGGTATTGTCAGCAGTTTGTCTGTAACTTTTGAATTTTACTGTTTGAATGATATAGTCTGGTCAGTTAGGTAAATGATATATAGCAAAGGGGACAAGCTATGACTGTTCTCAGTCTAGTAATTGGAACATCTCACTTTCATTTTCCCTTGGTGTTGTGTCGGTTCAATTCAGTGTGAGCAGCAGCCATACTTCTGTATACAGTATGACACTGCAATCAAATCAAATGATATTGTAACAGGTGAAAAACAGGTTAATTTTAATTAAATATACTGTGTTAAGCATTGTGCAGTCTTGACAGCTCAAAACTAATTATATTAAATTTGTAATGAATAAAAGTAATACTAAAAACTTTAACATGTTCCTATTATAGTA
Source organism: Polypterus senegalus (assembly GCF_016835505.1). NCBI lineage: Eukaryota > Metazoa > Chordata > Cladistia > Polypteriformes > Polypteridae > Polypterus > Polypterus senegalus. The sequence continues at coordinate 263,365,325 of NC_053156.1, forward strand.
TATGTATTATAAAACAGAGAGTGAGTGATATACTTCAGTGACTGAATGACCTCTTTTCCTTCACAATTTTTTGAAATATTAGGAAATGAAACATAAAGCATCTTAGAGTAATGCTTATTTTAAAGCAAACACAAGTGATCTGATGTTAAAAGCTCTTTTTAACAACAGCATCTATATATAAATTTTTTTTCAAGTCTTCAGTTCTTCAATGTGACCAGTTATCGACTGTGGTATTTAACTGTTTATTTGGTGCATACTTTGTTACTGACTGAAACTGCATTATGGCACTACCATTTTACAACTCCTTTTTCCTTAACTTCAATGTAAGCCTCCTGATAAAATGAAAAGGCACATACAGCCTAGCTGCGACCAACAGAAATGGTCTCTCCGGCCTACATACTCACACTAACGCACAGAAGCAGAAACATCTACATCATGCCAGACCAACCAGCACAGGCAAGATACCTTAGAACGACAAAGAAAACGTATTACAAACCACATAGCAACATTTTCCAAAGATCAGCAGCAGCAGGTCTTGCACCTAGACAGTGAATGAAAAACAAATTACACACACAACCTTTATGAAGAGCAGCGGCAAACTGCCAGACAACAAGAAACATTATGACGTAAAAACTACAGGGATTCCATAACAGTGACAACTTAAAGCAAGATATTCACTTTATATTACAGCCTAAGCAATTCCCCATTTGTATTGTATTGTATGACTATCACCAAATCACAACGACAAAATGTTTAAAAATGTCAGAGTTTATTTGCCAGGCCCTGTTTTTAACCCATGGCCAGTTGTACACAACATTTTCCAGAGTTACATTGAAACCCGGGTTAAACGTACAGGTACTTGTGGGCTACACACAGGGGAATATTTTCGGTGACAATAACGTTTATGCAACATATCTGATAATTATTATAGACGTCGGTATACTACATTACCTGACGGCCACACTTCACACATACTGACTTACATGTGCCCTGCATTTCCCTTCTTATCCGATATGTTCTGTTAATCTGTTCATGTTACACTTTGTATTGTAAATATTCATGCTGTTGTAAGTGACTATAATAACATCCATACTAATCATGTGACTATTTTAATATTGAGCCCTCTCACAAGTCTCTACTTATTAAAATAATCTCCTTTTTTACTGTAACGTGTGATGTTCTTCTCTCCCTCATCATCATTTCATTAAGCGCTTTTGTTCTTGCGAAATTATAGATAGATAGATAGATAGATAGATAGATAGATAGATAGATAGATAGATAGATAGATAGATACTTTCTTTGTCCATAAGGGGAGATTAATCATTTACAGAAACTCAAAACAAAATATACAAATATTATAAAAAAAACAAACAACAACCCTCCCAATAAACATAACGACTTGTGACTTGTATAATAGAGAGATTCTGCTGTCAATAACATGGTTATAGGTGGTAGTGAAATGGTCATACGTGCTCAGGTTATACCACAGTTTTATATTTAAAGTCATTAACATTTGAATAGACCAGGCCCAGCTTATAGTGTCCATGAATTGAACCAGATGAATGTGTTTCTTTGTTTAAAGTCCCCGGCATTCAGAATGATTTATCCATCCATCCATCCGTCCATCCATTATCCAACCCGCTATATCCTAACTACAGGGTCACGGGGGTTTGCTGGAGCCAACCCAGCCAACACAGAGCAGAAGGCAGGAAAAACCCCGGGCAGGGCGCCAGCCCACCACAGTCAGAATGATTCATTATTACAATATTGGTAACATAATGAAATATTTCTGTTACTGAGTCAGCCAGGATAATGTAACTTATCTCTCTCTCTGAGCAGTAACACTGACAAATTTCAGTCTGCATTGTCTGGATTTTTAATTTAGTTTTAATTGTTTACAATTTGTCATTCATGTAAATCTGAAGCTTTTTCCACTCTGTCCAATGAAACCTGTCCAGCATTAAAATAGTACCTGAAATAAAAGATGTAGGCCAGTTCTCTGCAGTACCCAAAATGTCACAGTACATGTATCCACCACAACTCACAGTGTGATTTAGCAGTTCATACAACTTGTATAAAAGCAGTTGAGCATTTCTCATATTATATGGAATCAGGCCAGGTCTGAATCTTTTGTGCCTTTTATCCTCGCTCCGGATCTTTGTCTCTTCCATTCTCAGAAAAGCTTGTAAATTTTTTCCTTGCTCTGGATTTTCACCTGTTCCATCTTCGGAAAAGCAGCTGCTCTGATAGTAAATTTCACAAAGAGTCTTGATTCAGTCCTAATATCTGCTGCTTTATGAATGGAGAGAAATTTAATTTCTTAGCAAAATCTTCTTAATGCTGCTAGGTTACTTAGTCTACCTTGATCCAAATTTAGTAAAGCTATAAATGAATTATTTTTCACATATCATGGCACACAGCTCTTTTATGATATTGTTGATTCTTGTGAATTGTGGGTATATTTTTGAAAGCTAATATTTTCATAATTATTAACTTGGCCAGTACTAAACTTTCACATTACTGTATTTTTTAGCATTCTATACTTTTCATAACTGATTAGAGTACAGCATAAATTATACATATACTGTATTGATGCTGATGTAATGCTAAAGATATATCTGTCCATAAATCAGCTTAATTCAGGTTCATTGGGGATGAGAGCCTATCCTGGCATCAGCAAATATAAGACAAGTGCCAGAATGGGAATGGGTGACATTCTGTTACAATCATACTTATGTACACATTCAGATATGGCCATTTTAGAGTCCCTGTGTCAATGCTTGTCTTTGGGATGTGTGAAGAAAACAGGAGTACTCAGATAAAACCATATGCAAGCAAATGCAAGTACTGAAATTTTAACCGTGTAAAAAATTACCAATGTTTTCCTAAGCGCCATGGCCCCAGTCCAAAGCTATCTGTAAATTGCATGGTGAATTTGGACCATAGAGCATTAAGTTTATGACTAGACAAGCAGCTTTAAATACAAGGTAGGCATGATACCTCAGACCGGAATATTTGGTGCTCCCAATTAACATGCCTTTCACATCTTTAGGATGTGGGAAATTACTGAAACATTGTAGATTATGCACACTTCAGATTCCAGGAACTGTATCCCACATGATTGGACCCATGAGGCAGCAGTGCTAACCACATTTAATTTATTTTTATTTTTTCTGCTTTTTCATTTTATTATTGGAGTGAGCTATACATTATCTATTATAATGATCATGTTCAAAGTATGCCTTTAAAATAGATGTAAAACCCAACCACCAAGACCTGCTGAAAAACTGCTGACTGTAATTCAGACTGTCATATTCTGGGTGATGCAGCAGCTTATTGTAGGAGAAGTTGTCTCTGAAAATGAGTTTCATGACAGAATACGCTTGAGGACACACAATGCTTTCTTTGGCTTTCACATGCATGACTGGAGTGTCTATGTCAGTTGTACATTTTTATAAATACCTTTTGCCATTACTGCACTGGTACTCTTCTGGACTAAAATGTTTCAGGACTGAAGCAACATTCCTGTCACATGCTGTTACAATACAGCTTTCAGAAATACGTAGGGTGATCCAGAGTGCAAATTGCCTGTAAACCGACCATCAAGTCTTCCTTTCAGTTCAGTGTGCACTACCATTTAATGATTATACCTGTCTCTGATATTTCTTTTTCTGTGGCACAGTAACTGAAGCAAATATAGGAACCATATATTGTTAATGTTATATAATTTATTAAAATCACTGAAAAGCATAGTTTTGACTGGAATAGTTATCAGTACAGTATAAAGGATATTTAACATTGTCAATTGGTTATATGTTTCATGTGAGGTGGCAAAAAGAGAAAGAAGTTATCTATGTCTTTTATAGTGCTAGGACGATAATGTGATATATATTTGTTTTTGAGATCAAGCATTCGGAGTCCAGCCCCAGTGTAATGATTTTGTAGGATAGATGTGATCATTAATACAGAAATAAGTAATGTATTACAACGGCAAGCAGAAATATGCCCAGGGAGTATGAGCTACTGATCTTTCGTAATGCTGGCTGATGCTGGTAGAGTGATTATTGAATTTTGCTTTTTGTATGTGCAGAGTAGTGGATTCGATAATTTAGACAACCCCCAATATTGATTAAAGGAAGAAGATGAAGTGAATGAATAAATGAATGGCCATAGTATGAATCACACCAAGGAGTCCTTTTGGCTTGGAAAAACAAAATCAGCCTTTCACACTTTTCTTTAATATAACGGTAAGTTGAACAATTAGTACTATAATACTGATTGAATTAAATGAAAATTCTTTTATTTTGGCATCTTCTGTAGTCAGCCTAAATGAAGGCTAAAGACTCACTTCCAAATTGTATATCTGGAAGTTCCTCCTAATTTTGACCTTTCAGTTCTGCCCCAGGTAGTATTGTGGCATTTGTTGCTGTCAAGTTAAATATAATTGGGTTGTACATGTTACAAAAATCCATAGTTAAAAGAATTTTTTGTGCACTTTCTAAACTTATTGCACTTTCTAGCTTACCTTAAATTGAAATCTTGTTCTGTTTTCCTGGTCAGAGTTGGCCCTTGCCTTGACAGGCTGTGGGATGGATGGATGAACTCTTGTTTGTGTTTCAATTTGAACATGCTTTTTGATAATGTCTGCTTGAACAATCCTAGACCTTTTATTGCGCTTCCCTCCTATAACATTTGCTGGAACCAAGGAATAAGAAAAGTGAGTCTCCAGTCTTTGTTAATATTATTTGCTTTTCTAAGACAGCATGTATTATGAAAGTTCAGAACAGAATGGACTAAAGAACAGTAATATTTTGAGCCAGCTTTAAACCACTCTGTAATGGTCTGCAGTCCTGAGCTGAATAGGTGCTTTGTAGGGATATATAATGCAGACAGTACAAATGGACTCCACCATGTCTGTAGAAGTTGGTGAGCATAGTTCTTAAGTTCTGAGGAAACAAAGGCATTGGTGAGTCTAAGTTTGGAAAATTAATGAATGAATTAATAATATACAAAAATCTAATAGTATACAATATACAGTGGTGTGAAAAACTATTTGCCCCCTTCCTGATTTCTTATTCTTTTGCATGTTTGTCACACAAAATGTTTCTGATCATCAAACACATTTAACCATTAGTCAAATATAACACAAGTAAATACAAAATGCAGTTTTTAAATGATGGTTTTTATTATTTAGGGAGAAAAGAAATCCAAACCTATATGGCCCTGTGTGAAAAAGTAATTGCCTCCTTCCTGATTTCTTATTCTTTTGCATGTTTGTCACACAAAATGTTTCTGATCATCAAACACATTTAACCATTAGTCAAATATAACACAAGTAAACACAAAATGCAGTTTTTAAATGATGTTTTTTATTATTTAGGGAGAAAAGAAATCCAAACCTACATGGCCCTGTGTGAAAAAGTAATTGCCCCTTGTTAAAAAATAACCTAACTGTGGTGTATCACACCTGAGTTCAATTTCCGTAGCCACCCCCAGGCCTGATTACTTCCACACCTGTTTCAATCAAGAAATCACTTAAATAGGAGCTGCCTGACACAGAGAAGTAGACCAAAAGCACCTCAAAAGCTAGACATCATGCCAAGATCCAAAGAAATTCAGGAACAAATGAGAACAGAAGTAATTGAGATCTATCAGTCTGGTAAAGGTTATAAAGCCATTTCTAAAGCTTTGGGACTCCAGCGAACCACAGTGAGAGCCATTATCCACAAATGGCAAAAACATGGAACAGTGGTGAACCTTCCCAGGAGTGGCCGGCCGACCAAAATTACCCCAAGAGAGCAGAGACGACTCATCCAAGAGGTCACAAAAGATCCCAGGACAACGTCTAAAGAACTGCAGGCCTCAATTGCCTCAGTTAAGGTCAGTGTTCACGACTCCACCATAAGAAAGAGACTGGGCAAAAACGGCCTGCATGGCAGATTTCCAAGACGCAAACCACTGTTAAGCAAAAAGAACATTAGGGCTCGTCTCAATTTTGCTAAGAAACATCTCAATGATTGCCAAGACTTTTGGGAAAATACCTTGTGGACTGATGAGACAAAAGTTGAACTTTTGGAAGGCAAATGTCCCGTTACATCTGGCGTAAAAGGAACACTGCATTTCAGAAAAGAACATCATACCAACAGTAAAATATGGTGGTGGTAGTGTGATGGTCTGGGGTTGTTTTGCTGCTTCAGGACCTGGAAGGCTTGCTGTGATAGATGGAACCATGAATTCTACTGTCTACCAAAAATCCTGAAGGAGAATGTCCGGCCATCTGTTCGTCAACTCAAGCTGAAGCGATCTTGGGTGTTGCAACAGGACAATGACCCAAACACACACCAGCAAATCCACCTTTGAATGGCTGAAAAAAAACAAAATGAAGACTTTGGAGTGGCCTAGTCAAAGTCCTGACCTGAATCCAATTGAGATGCTATGGCATGACCTTAAAAAGGCGGTTCATGCTAGAAAACCCTCAAATAAAGCTGAATTACAACAATTCTGCAAAGATGAGTGGGCCAAAATTCCTCCAGAGTGCTGTAAAAGACTCATTGCAAGTTATTGCAAACGCTTGATTGCAGTTATTGCTGCTAAGGGTGGCCCAACCAGTTATTAGGTTCAGGGGGCAATTACTTTTTCACACAGGGCCATGTAGGTTTGGAGTTTTTTCTCCTAAATAATAAAAACCATCATTTAAAAACTGCATTTTGTGTTTACTTGTGTTATATTTGACTAATGGTTAAATGTGTTTGATGATCAGAAACATTTATGTGTGACAAACATGCAAAAGAATAAGAAATCAGGAAGGGGGCAAATAGTTTTTCACACCACTGTATACTATTAAAAATCATTAATTTAAAAGATATCAATAAATAGATTAAGTTAAGAACTGAATTTTAAAACACAAATGTATGTACTGATATAAGTAAAGACAATCATTATTTCATTTCAGTAGTATTATCAATTCTGGGGCTAGACTGGAAATGAATCTTGTGTAGTATTTCTCATGGTTTATTCATCCAAGGTTTCAGTAACTGGAAGCATATCTGAATGGGGATTAAATCATACATCATGGTGCTGAAGAGTGGTGACAAGTTGCATGTTGATGAGACATGCAAGTAAGAATTTCACCATTCTCTGTATGTGACAGTACTAAATTATGCTATACCATTCAGTTACTCTTCCAGCAATTTAGACTGAGCTACCATACCGGTCAGCAGTGATGGTTGTTTATAGCACTAATGCCTGTGGACAACTATCTTTGAGTCTTTTAGTCTTGTGCTACTCAGGTTATGACAGAGCAATAAATCTAAAACAATTTCTAATGTGTAGTATCCTGCTTGTTCACCTTATACCAGCTTTTCTTGTGACTGGTCCAAGGGCACTTTAAAAAGTACTGAATTTTGTGTTGATTGGTTTTTAAGCTAAGTTCTGTTCTAATTGCAGTCTTTGATTTATTCATATCTAATTAATAAAGTCAAAATATTTCAAGGCACATGGCCTACATTTGTAAGAATTATAGTAAAATACTTAATTTTTTGTCATGGCATTAAATACTTTTTTTAAATTTAATTGCTGTTCATCCATCTGTTCTTTTCAGAGAATCCAATTAATCCATTGTTGAACACTTTCATACACATATTAACACTCACTCATATTTGTAATTTAGATACACTACTTAGCTTAATATGCACATTACTCTGAAATGGGAGGAAATTTTATAACACATTTTTAACTAAGCTAACCATTCAGCCACTATGTCACTATGATGTACATTTTTTCTGGCAAACAAAATTATTTAGCGATTTCAACAAACTGAGAGGCAAAGAAGATAGGGTGTGTAAAAACATTACTTTTTCACATTATACTAGTTCTCCTTTCATTAAAGAAATGGAGGTTTAGAGAAATGAGTCAGTAGTCACCAAATATATATGTATTGCTTGGATATACTGTATATACAGTATTGTATACATGATTTGGCCTTTAAAAAGCTAACTGGCTTCACTTTAGTTTCAGTTTAAAAATCTGATGTGTGCAGTACATACAGTACCTTTCTCTACATACAACTTTGATTTTAGCCAATATCTGATTATGTGGAATGAAATGGAACAACTACCGTATATCTCTTTGAAAACAAACATATGCTGTAGTTGAAGATCAAAGGTGCACAAAAAAGCAACATTTCATAATCATCAGCTTTCTGTTATTTTACAATGCACACTGTACCAAGTTTCATTCTAAATGAGTCACCTATTTTTGACTTTTTGTGTCCACAGTCAAAATCCAGAGACACGGAGAGATATACAGTATGCACATAAACACACACAGACATAATGGTAAAAGTGATTGAAATAGTGATCAGGGAAGTCTAAAACTTGCAAATCTTTTGAAAACTGGAAGTTGAAAATCTAATTGTGTCACGAGATAATAGGCAGGGTTAGGCAGGTGTTGACCAGAGATTAGAATTTGGCAAACCAAAACAAAATGTGTGGTTATTACATAAGACTGATTAAAGCCTAAATATTTTCTTTTTGGCTTTTTCTCCAACATAGTGCAAGAAATTATTTTTTCTCAAGGTCTTTTGTTTACTTAAACAAAGTTTGGATGCCAATAACATCCAGTTAAGTAAACATGCATTTGATATACAACTGTACAAAAAAAAACTACACTCATGAGTCTTATACACTGTGTGCTGCTCAAAGAGAAAATACATACAGAGAAAAAAACATTAACTTTACTTCTCCATGTCCCTGAATACCATTGCTACGAAAAGATACCAGCCTTAAAATGCATGAGATGTATTCCATGAATCAGTTTTTTTAATATTTTTACACATTGATTCTGAATTTCATTTTTCTTAATTTGTTGCACCATATTTCTAAAACCTACTGATACACTGCTGAATTTGTGATAAAAAAATAAAAATTTTATTTCCTAACAGCTTTCTGAATTTCTCTTGTCATTTTCTTGAAGTTGATACCCTTCCTGTTTAGGTTTATATCAACCCTTTATAATGTGACCATGCTTTACAGATTACAGTGCCTCCTACTTAATGTCACTACAGTTCCTTATTTGGACCCATCTTTCTTAATGCTGCCTCCATTTCTAATTTGTTTTGCTACTTTCTTGGTGTTGCCTCACTTGCCTAAATTAGGGGCTTCCTTTCGAACTGCAATCATCTTTCTCAATCCTAAATGTCATCTTCTTAGTGCTATCATGCTTTGTAATTTGTGGCACAATCTTCTTAATGCTACTTAATGCTTATGGTTCCTTTTTAAACAGCACCTCATTTCTTAATTACACCGCAGTCTTGAAATTTAAGCACAGGGTTTCTTAAAGCTGCCACTTTTTCCAGGCTGTTACACTTCTTAGTGTGCTAGGAAACCTTTCTTAAAGCTGCCACTCTTCTGAGTTTGTGGCTGCTATTTTTTAATACTACCATATTTCCTAATTTTGCCAATGCTGCTACAGTTCATTTCCACAACACTTTTTACAGCGTTGGGCCCCTTCTTCATTTTTGGCATCCACTTTAAAGTCCTTCCACAGTTGCTTATGTATGGTGCCATTATTCTTCTATATTTTGCCCTTTTTATAATTAAATCAATATTTTTATATTTTACTAATAAAGACATAAAATATGTTTATTTTACAGATAATTTGATGTGTTTGTGAAAAATTAAAAGTAGTTAAGCAGGAAATTCTATTTAACTGTTCTGTGTTGATTCCTGTTATTTGTTAAGGAGAATAATGCAAATGTAACCAGACTTTAAAGATCAAATGACATCACAAGTAAAAAATGTCAGATGTGTTTCCCGGATGCTGGCACATATCAAATTATTTATGAAATTAAAAATATCTTAGTAATAAATTATTAATTTATCATACGAATGTTTGAGTGTTACATTTTCAAAAAACAAGGTGACCCTGAGAAAACCACCTAACATGCTTGAGCTTGAACTGCAAAATTGCATGGCATATTTCATTATGTGACCATTGGAAAGGTACTCTTTAAATGACTGTAAATGAATTATTAATGTATCAAATTTTATGCATAAGACATCTAGGAGCCAAAATGTGAACCTAACTACTGTTCAGTTGAAGAGGTCATGTCAATCTGACTTTATTTTCATGACTTTGAATAAAAGAGTATTGAAATCTACACTTTATAGTACTCTTTACTTTCTGGATGTTTAGAAAATCTCATAGGCTGCAACATCTTTCACGTGACAACTTCATTTTATCTGGTATTTTAATAGTGCAGAAATTGGGTTCAGAAATTATTAAAACATAATTGATAGGTTGACATTAACCACTAATCTATAAGCTACCTCATGTTACCAATATAATTTTTGTTCTGAGAGGATTTTTTGTAGCTCTGAAATACTCTCTAATACAAATTTATCTGGTACTGTAACTTTCACTTTTGGCATTTATTCATCTTTGTAAACGAGCACAGTTCCCCAACAAAAGTCTAAATTTAATCCATTTTCACTCAGTTGCACTATCTGGCATAATTCTAAAGATGCAAAAAACGATAAAAAAACAGAGATCTGGCCTGCAACTTTAAAAAATGCACTTGGAGTTCTATAATGGACATAGATAAGTGCTTTTTATGTTTGTTAATAGCTTTGCAGTATCACTAATCTTTAGTAAATCTGCTCATTGGCTAGGCAAAAATAAAGCTTACAGTGTAAAAATAGAAAATATTGTAAATTTAACTTGATTATATACATTAAGTCATCTGTTTTAGAACCTGAAGAGGTGAAAGGCAGGAACCAAACCATAGAATATATATCCATCATAGAGATCAGGCTGAAGTTGGGATCTGTAATCCATTATAAATGAGCACTTCTATGTAACAATGCTGCCTGCTTTACTGCCTTGTATGTATACCGGTAAATAAAATGTTCGGAAATTTCCATTCCTATGGTTAATACTTAATGCAGTGTGTTACATAAAGTTTGATCTTAATATGTGGATTATATTACACATAAGATTTGAAGAATTTTGAGATTAATAAAACAGCCTTTAAACAGAAGCCAGTGATACAATTTGGCATTGCTTCTTTGCTTCCTCTGATTTTTGAGTAAAAAAATGTGAATGCAACACTCAAGTGTAATAGAAATTACTAAGTAGCAAGCAGGTTTGAAAAATCCCCTTGATGATTTTGGCTAAAAATATGACAGGCTTAGAACTACAAATGAATGCATATGCATCATAATTCCTGACTGTCAGCAAATCATTTCCCTGTCACATTTTCTACAGATGTTTTATAGATGTGACCTTGAAACACTTAGTTATAATTTCTGATCTTTCAATTTTTGTAGAGAATGTTTCCTGGTAGACTCAATCATGTGGTGTGAATTAATAGGTTCTTGCAAAAGGTTAAATGATGGTTTTATTATTTAGGGAGAAAAAAATCCAAAACACCCTCTCCTTGGTGTTGTAGATTATTTGCCTGAACTGCAGGTTGCTTAGAATAGAACAGAAGTAATTGAGATCTATCAGTCTGGTAAAGGTGCCATTTCTAAAGCTTTGGGACTCCAGCGAACCACAGTTTCTGTCAGATTATATTCTATACAAAGACCCCAGGACAGCGTTTTCACTTGAAGCAATTTTTGTAGATTTCCAAGACGCAAACCACTGTTTCAGTTTAATTACTGGGAAAATACCTTGTGGACTGATGAGACAAAAGCATTTCCCTGGCGATTTCATGTTATGGTGGTGGTAGTGTGATGGTCAAGTATGTATTACAGTGCTGGACCTGTACATACTCAAAAAATCAAAAAAAGAAAACTTGCAAACATCATGTGGTAAACAACACTATTTTCTGTTTGTTTTCTCTTATAATGTTCATTATTGTAACAAAACATTTTGTGCTAAAGAATAAGAAATCAGGAAGGGGCAAATAACACCACTGTGCAACACTATTTTCTGTTTGTTTTCTCTTAAATATAAGGAAACAGATTATTTAGCTGCAAAAAGTTTCAAATTATCACAAACTGGATTTTCAAAGAAAATGAAAGACTTGTCCTCTGGTTCTTCAACAATGACATAATGGGTTAAAACAGGTTTAGGGTATTAATGCATTGCTGATTTGTTCATGTTTATGAAAAGATTAGTAATGTTAATTAAATATTTAATGACTAAAATGTGTTTCTAATATTTGTTACTTTTTCCGTAATAATTAAATGTATTAAATGTATGTTAATTTTGTAAGTCCTCTTGTATAAAGGCTAACGCCTTCAGTAGTGTTTCAAGATGAAAATTAAAAATGTACCTTTCTCAATGTAATGGCAGTATTTGTAACCAAGTTTATTTTTGTCACAAATCATCCGTGTTGACTGTGCACAGACCACAGAACACATGTTGATAGTTGTGTTTCAATGACTATAATCTTCCGTCTCATTGTGGATCAGTGCCAGGCAGACACTGAATAATAATAATTTAGGCCATAACCTGACTCTAATTCCCCATCACTATGATGTGTTTTTTACAGAGGTGGATTTGGAATGATTGAGTGTTTGGTGCAAGGGGCTTTTTTATAAAGGCAGATTATAAAGGGCAGTGAGTTGGAAGCTATGTCACAGCTTTTACATTATTACTTTTTTGTTATATAACCCTATTCCCAAATGCTATCCTTTAAAATCTGAATGTAGTCATTGTGATCCTGTGTTGTGTTCTGTCGCCATGCATTAATATTTTAACATAGCAAGTATGAGGGTAACACCAAAATTAATGATCATATTAATGTTACTATTCAATAATGATATAAATGAGAAATGCCTACAGTACATGGCAGATTTGTATCTTCTTGTTTACATCTCCATAAAATCCCAACCCTAAATGATGAATTTTTGCTACCTTTCTAAAAGATTTCCTTATTCATTGTTCATATTTTCACATTTCCTGCATTATTTCCACAGCCATAATCGGCAACAACCAGTAAAAACAATTATATTCTGTTGCTTTCATTCACATCACTGCAAAGGAGTGCAGTACACTTTCAAAAAATGTTACATGCTGCATATTTTTCTCATGAAAACACAGCAGGATACATATTAGTGTGTTTTCTCTACTGCACTGCTGCACAGCTGCTCTCCAGCAACCGCCCTTCTTGGCGATTGGAGTGTGCATAAATTTGGCCTCATCTGCAGGAAAGTGCAATGCTGTCCGATAGGGACTCTATCCTCTGGAGCCAGCAAAAAAGGTGGGGTTTCAACCTAAATTAACAATATAAAATGAATGTATGTGGTCATGTGTGCTCTAATTATGTGCACATTCTCAGCATGAAACAGGAAATGACACCAAAGTTTTTTTCACTTTATTTAAAGACAAATTAACCGGCAGAGAAATGCAGAATTAGCCCATGAAAATACATATTGTGCAAAATCCAGATGGAAAATACAACTTTGAGAATAAGGCCTTATGTTGGAATTTTAATCTAGGTGTTTAGATTCTGCACCAAAGTGATGAAACCACCTTTCATCATCCATATGGTAAAAAAAGTAATTTCTTTTCAGTATCTTAAACTTTCCACAGTCTCCTGGACTGTATTTACCTTTTCCTCTGCCATTTCTCTAAATGTCATTTATTGATTCAGTCTGAGCTCATTAATTTTATTTTTTGTTGTGGTCATTTAGGGCACTTCATGAGTAGCTACAATAAGCCCTGATCAATGATGTTTATGTTTTAAACTGTTTTATCCATTTTCTCTATTGCTAGCAAGAGCGGCATTTTTCAAGTGGGGCGACTACCCCAGGCCCCACGCCTAAGGGGGCCCTGCTCTTGAGGTCCGTGTGTCCTGTTTTGATAAAGTCCGCGTGTTATCTTGCAAAAAATTAGCTGAATACTGTAATGAGAAAATCTGGTGTATGTTGACATTATTTTTATTGCATTCACGCGCAAGTTTATACAGTCCACACATACCGCTAACAAAGTTTGACGTTACTGGCCCCGCTTGGGGTTGGTCAGCACTAGGCCCCACACACCCCTAAAGCCACCTCTGATTGCTAGTACAGACAAATGCATTTCTGTATGCATGTTGAAGTCATTCATGAATGTCCACTTCGCAAGACATTTAATCGCTGTATGTTTTGTAATGCACTTATCCTTATGCGAGTCATTTTCTAATAATAAATCTGTAATCCATGACTGAGGCAAATGATATCCTTTTTCATTCAGATGTGAGACAACAGGTGGAGAGTCTCTTTTCAATTCATGACTGAATATATATTTCAGTATTGTTAGGCAATTTTTGGCAGTTCTAATGTCTTTGTTACTTTTGATACAGTACATCCCTTGTAAAAAAGCATTTTCAGTTAGTTGTTATAGATTACTGAAAAAATAATTAATTTTGCTCACATGGCCACACAGTAGAGCAGTGGTTAGCACTGCTGACAGCTTTAGAGCCTTGAATTTGATTCCAAAAAGAAACATCTTTTTTTTGAGCAGAAGCCCATAATAACCGCATCAAGTATATGTTATGGAACAGCCATAAATTGGGCAGTGGTTCTTTAAAGGGCACTTCTGTAAATCCACCTATACTTACTCATATAAAGCCAGTAACCCAGCAGAGGTCCAAGTCCAGTCTCCTGCAGTTGTAAGGCAGTTGCTCTAATTCCTTTGGCAAAGTGTCATTTACAGGATATCAGGATTTTTAAAGAATCTTTACCATTATGTATAATCTTGCTGAAGTGAAAGCAAAATAACATCCTAGTAATTTCATGTCTTACACTATCAGAAAATCTTTTTACATTTGCATTTTGTGTTATTGTACTCTAAAGCAAATGTTTGACTAGTGAGATTATAATAAAGGGATGCCACAACCTAAAAATAGGCCAAAATCATGACTGAATAGAAAATTATGTTAGTAGTGATCCATCCATTATCTGATTCTGCTTAATCCAATTCAGAATCATGCAGTCTATCTGACCGGCATCTAGCATAAGATACCAACTTTGGATAGGGTGCCAGTCCTATGAAGAACATACACACATACACTAACTTAAAAAATGCCAACTTAAAGTGACCAATTAAACTAACATGCACATCATCGGGATATACTATATAAGCATGTCACTTCTCCTGCCTTTGCTCATATTGAACAAACAAAAGAAAAAAAAGCAACTACATCTCTAATGTTGGAAGACACACTGGAAGAAAATGTCATCCAAATAAGAAAAAAGAAACAGAAAAAAAACCCATGCAGACATTTGGTGAAAACTCTCCCCCCAGTTTCCTGGAGCTGTGAGGTGACACCACTACTAATAGAGAGTTGATGTTCATAATAATGTGTCTGTCCTCTTCGAACTAAACAGTGATATTGTTTACCCTGAGCTTTTAGCCGAGAAATTGCTATAGAAGTGATATAACACATTTTTGAAACTAAAAATATTAACAATTGTATTTAGTCTGACAAAGCTAATGTAAACAGAATATATCCATTTATTAATTTTGGAAGCGTGCTTATTCCAATACAGCTTAGCACAGGTAAAATCTATCCTGATTATATAAAGTGCAATGTTGAAAACCACCCTTGACAGTGGGGCCTATCCTACAAAATGTATATACTTACAAGAGAAAACTGTTCTAGCTGCAGAAATACAGAATACAGTACATTGATCAACCTTTTCAGACTTACCAGAATTCTGGTACATTTTCTTTAATGGCTCACAAAATTTGTAAGTCTTATTAGAAGCTGACAGTACTGTATTATATAAATATTTAAATTTGGATGAGTCAAAAAAATATATATTACTAACAGCCTGCATCCCACATTTTGCTGTTCTACCTCCTTTTCAAGGGTATATTTATGCTGATAAGATGTAATTATAAGTGTCAGTATGTACTTTGGAGGCACTTATTACTGACAAGAAGGCTTGCTGACTCATCTAACTGTTAAGTTGTTTTTGAGAAATCAGATGTTATGTATGGAAGTTATGGTAGTCTCTAATTAAGATCTGAAATAAAAGTAAAAAATTGATGAAATTGCCTTTGGGCAAGTTCTAATTATGTTTTACAAGTAAAGCAGAAGCTCTGAGCTTTTTTGATTTATTGTGTTACCTGTTATAGTTATATTTGCAACTCTATTTTAAACCAGAAATGGTAATGTTATTGTACTTTTGGAAATCCCTTCTATATGTTTCTGGGTTTGTATTCAGTGAAACTTGACATCCCATGATATATTTGTACAACTTTAAGAGAAATTAGTTAGTTTTTCCAAATTAAGTAGAGCAATAGCCATGTTTCTTTATTTAGTAAAAGTAGCAGTGATTACATCTTGCCTGAAGAAAGGGCCTTAGCTACCTTGAAAGCCTGCATATTGTAATCTGTTCATTTAGCCAATAAAAGGTTTCATTTTGCTTGACAGATTTGTTTGCTTCAGTACACTTCCAAGAGGCTGAGTTCAAATCCCAGCGTAGTCACTGTTGGAGTGGAGTTTGCCCTTTCTTTTTGTATTTAAGCTTTTCTTTGGTTATTTTGTCTTCCTGACCATCCCTCAAACCCCGTAGGTATTAGGTTAATTGACCTGATATGAGTGAGTTAAGTTAGTGCGTGAGTTTATGTTATAATAGACTGCCACCCAGGTGTTACCAGGATTAGCTCTGCTCTCCTTTGACTTTGAACTGGATAAGCAGTTTCAGAAAAATGGAGGAATGGATGAGTCAAGAGTTAATTTAATGAGAAATAAAAGGTTGCAGTGGTTACTACATATTACTTACAGCTTAAATGACCGACCTCAGTTTACTCCAGAATTCTTCATTTAATTGACTTTGTGAAGTTTATACCTGGAGTTTTCTCATTCTTTCGGCATGTCTGTGGGTTTTTGATTACAAATGCAGGTTTGTTCCTCCACACCAAAAATGTCTATAATGAATAAATAAATCGAGTCTGTGTCTAGCATCCCCCTGCTTTGCTTTCAATTCTACCTGAATCTAAATATGGAGAAATGGACAAAACACATGTCTTTAAAATATTCTCCAAAAATGTAATTTCTGAAAAATAGAAGTACACACTTAAACTCCTTCTACAGTAGTTGAAACAATTATCATAGTGGTGCTCATGTCCAATGCATTGGATTAACACCAAGAAGCTCTGTGTTCATGTTCAGTGAATTTGACTGAATAATACTCGACTAGGTACCAATCTAAATCACAGAGCTGAATAAAGTGTATCCCTAAAGTGTATTCTTAAGCATTAATCAGGTCAAATTATATCATTCAACTTCAGCTGTTAAAAATGTATATATTTTACATTTTGGATACAATGTAATCCTCATTAACAATTTGTAAGGAATAAAAATGGTGTGTTTGATTGTCTTATATGGTAGTAGACTGGAAGGCCAAATGTCAATTTTTAACATCTCATAGTTAAATGACTTAATCCACCCATTACCTAACCTATGTCCAGTTTAGGTACATGGGAAATCACTTCCCATTAAATAACAGAATGTTTGTTTCTTCTCTTTATGAATCTGTTCTAAATAAAACTGATTTATTGGTTTCTGTACTGATTATTGTACAAAGCAATGTAGCCTATCAGCTAAGGATTGAACTTTTCACCACATGGTTGCTGGTTATGTTCCCACCACTGTCTCACTGTGTGAGTATGTAATTCTATACATGTCACTTTAGCTGTTTTTTTGTGTAGATGTTAAAAATATACAGAAATAACTACACTTATATATTTGCTACTTCCAAGTGAGGTGTTATGATGGAAATGTTGGGAAAGTTTAAACTAAATAAATACTGTACATAGGCATGTGTATGTATGTAAGTCCTGTACTAAATGAGTACCCTCATAGATTTCTGGAGTAATGTTTAATGAAGAAAGATGTTATATAAAATAGTGTATGCTTAATTACATTAATACAAAACTTATAAGTTGTGCAGCTATCAATTAGCATACCTGTCAGTTATGTGTTTGTTTATTGAAAACATCTATTTATGTTTACTAAAGATGCTATAACACAGTTCAAATTAATTTAGGAATTTTAAATCAAAACATGATGCACAATCCTTAATTACCAGGAGTTTCCAAGAACATTCAGGATGCAAAACCTGTAAAGTGATGAAATATCGAACTATGATAAAATCTCCTCCCTTTTACTACTTCTCTTTTTTTCATACAGACATCTGACTGTAACTGTCGCTTTCAATTTCACACGGGTGGATGTGCATTACTGATTGTTGACCTTTATCATCAGTATCTGCTCAAACTGATTTTCTGCTTTGTGATTCACTGACAACTTTTGACAGTGCAGGGGAGAACCAGCAGAAGTGATTTTTTCTCACATCTGTCTTCATGTAGTGTCTTGTTGCAATTGTTTTCTCTCAATATTTAGTGCATTCTCATTAAAACCCATCATAAAATGCATAAATTCTGGTGATATGCTCATTTTTGAGGCATGGTGTTACAGGAAAAGAGTTTTACTCCTTGTTTTATATAGCGTCATTGCAATATCAATTAGAACTCAATTTAGACTTGCTTTGCCTGGCCAACATTGAGCATAGAAAATGATGGTCAGACTCAAAAGAAAAGATGAGTTAATTTTTGCAGAGATCGGTACATTTTATCAAAAATAAAGTTTTAGCTGTAATCTGATCTATCTTAATCCCAACTGTTATTAGATGGTAACCTGTTACCACCAGGATGATTGCCAGACTCAAAAAAGCAAAGAAGACTTAATTTTTGCAGAGATTTGAAAAATCTATCCAAAATAAGGTCTTAGCTGTAATCTGATCCATCTTAGTCCCAACTACAAGCCTGTTATTAGATGGCAACCTGTTATCAACAGGATAGTGAGAAAGTGGACTCTGGAGACTGAAGTAGCTCTGAATGACTGCTTCCAAAGTACAGACTGGAAAATAATATGCAAGTGACATAGGGATGATATCGAGGGATTCAGTTACTGTGTCACAGAGTACATTATTGTACCCCCATTGCATAGCTTTCCAAAAAAACAAGCCCATAATTACTAAGGCACTAAAGAGTCTCCTGAATGATATGAAAAGTCTTTTCACATGTGGTGTCAAAAGGCCTCAAAGGGCATACAGAGAATGTGAAAGGAAAACCTGAGTAAAAAGAAGGGAGATTACTGAGCAAAAATAGAAAACAAACTGCCCCAGAATATCAATCAGGTTTTTTGGAATGGACTGAGGATCTTTACTGTACTCAAGCAAACCAGAGCTTAGGTGCTGAAAGGAAATGTGGACAACATATTGTATTTTTACAGTTCCGAAGAAGGCAGGCACATCTTTGCCTAATACCTATAAACCAGTGGCCCTTATACCCACATCATGAAAACCTTTAAGTCCTGAACTAAATGAGTCCTTTTGTGAAGGGCCATGTTGACCACTGTAGTTTGTCTATTGCACCAAGATTGGAGTGGAAGATGCAGTTACCCATCTGCTCCACAAGTTGTTTATTCAGGACATCTGTATGCACTGTAGGGATTATGTTTTTTTGATTTCTCTAGTGCCTTCAATTTTGTCCAGTCATCCTTATTAAGGAATAAGTGCAGGGACATGTATGGTGTTCTGCATAATAGACTGTTTCTCTGGAAGATCACAATTTGTGAGGTTCAAGGACTGTGTCTGAATTACAAGGTTGCATTTATCTTTTTTTGCCTGCATGGCTACAGTAATTCTTGAAAGAGGTGCCATTCTGTTTCAGCACCCTTGTCACTGAATGCTCTAGTATCAGACATTACATTATTTTTCTGTATGATGGATTATTTATATTACTGTGGATGGAGAATTCTGGGTGCCTTGAACTATTTCTTAGTTCTACAGTGGGCCCTCTTAAGTGATTTACTACAAGACCTTGGAGCAATTGTAAGTAAGAGAAGAAAAAGCAAAAAAAGATATTTCATCAAGATGGGAACAAAACTCTGTTGTTTATTTGTGAAATTCAGCACAGTGTAGAAGTATAGTGAATTTAAAATATGCCAACTGTCAAAGAAATTAGTATAAAAAAGACAAGATCACCATTACAAATAGCTCCATCTGCTTGACATTTTTTATTACAACATGCCTGAGGGAGCCTCATTATGTAATCAAATCAGATCAATGCAAGGCTGCAGAATAGAGCAAAGTAACTATCTTAGTAAACTGGGTTCATTTTTGTGGCAGAGTCAAGAACCACATTACTTTGTGCCAATCAGCATACAGATAAATGGTATAATCTTTAACACACCTATATTCTAGTATTACCTAAAGGTCCCAAAAGAGCTAAACAGGTTAAGAGTACTGTATTTGGTACACATTTATACTGTATCTAAAGAGAATCTTCTTATTTATAAATTATGAATAAAAATAAAAAATATTAACTTTTATTATTTCATTAATCCCTTGGTAATGTGCTGGGTACAGATGTTACATAATATCTGGGTTAAACAGGCAGTTATAGTCAGAAGCACTTTACACATTCATACAAAAGGTTTTACCCTAACATAGCCATTGGAGAAAAAGTATGAAATAATGATGTAGTGGTGCTACAATGGTAACCTGCCATAGAATGGTTCATTTTTCTTGTTGGTAAGTTTCAGTCAGTTTTACAAATTAATGAGTATCTTTACATTTTAAGTACAGCTCAGCAAAATTTGCAGTTACCTTGAAATAACCCACACTCATTATGTAGCACTAACATAATTATAATCATATATAACATAATCAGATTCTCTCAAAAAGCAGTGGCCATGACACTTTTCAACCCTGCCATGAGATAAAATTTCACTTCCCTACATTATTTTTTAAAGATAGGAAATGCCATCATCTGAAAAAATAAAATCAGCTAAAGAAGTGTATGCAGTTTTATAAACAATATTTCCAATTAAGGTTAATATTTCTCCTTCCATGTAAAAAATCCCCATGTGCAAAATCATGGGTTGTTTCAGACAACTGTTGTTTTGCATAATTAAATCATGCAGAAGCATTCTTCTTCGAGAGCTGATGTTTCTTCCTTGCTCTTCTTTCATGAAACCAATTGTTACTTTGTATTTTCCTGTATTTTCTTGTATCATGACACTGTGGCTGGAGCTTGTAATTTTGAGGTGTTATTGAGACTAAACTATGTCAATACTCTGCAGATTAATTTGGCAGGATGGCACACTTTTGTGTGATGCTTTGTATTATGGGATATTGTGCTTCATATGATTATGGTATTGCTTTCGTAACATTTCCTAAACAAATATAGAACAGCAAAGTCTTTTGTTTTAATCTGGACATAATTCATTTCCATGCACCCAACTGCTTATCATAAACAGATGTATAATAATTCAGTTGATCAAATAACAACAGCATCTTTTATTTCTATAGCACATTTTCATACACAGGATGTAGTTCAAAGTGCTTTTCAAGATGTCAAAGAAATAGTTACAAATAGAGAAAAATATTAAATTAGGTAAGAATAATAAGAAAATAACATACAAAAATAAATAATACATACTTACACAATATTAATTTATATTTAATAGAGAGGTACAGCCCTTATATATAGAACTAGCAAAATACCTGCGATTCGCAGAGGAGAAGTAGTGTGTTAAAGAAGTAATGAAAAAGAAAAGGAAACATTTTAATAATAACGTAACATGATTGACAATGTAATTGTGTTGTCATTGTCATAAGTGTTGCTGGCATATATATACACACACACACACACACACACACACGTAAACATATATATATATATCTATACTAATAAACGACAAAGCCCTCACTGACTCACTCACTGACTGACTGACTGACTCATCACTAATTCTCCAACGTCCCGTGTAGGTAGAAGGCTGAAATTTGGTAGGGTTATTCCTTACAGCTTCCTTACAAAAGTTGGGCAGGTTTCATTTCAAAATTCTACGCGTAATGGTCATAACTGGAAGCTGTTTTTCTCCATTTACTGTAATGGAGATGAGCTTGAAACCGTGGGGCGGAGTTTAGTGTGACATCATCACGCCTTCCACGTAATCACACAGTGCGTAGAAAACCAGGAAGAGGCCCAAAAAGCGCTGAAGAAAACATGCATTATATAATTGAGAAGGCAGCGAAACAATAAGAAGCGGCGAGTGACATATACAACCATATTCATGAGTTCTGCTACTTCGGAAACAAAGCACGATGTAAACCTACACTTTAAATTAAGTTCATAGACAGGCTGCCGCTGGCGTTTGTAATTTAGTGCCTACCCATATAAGGCCGTCCATCAGCGGCAATCCAATAGCAAACTGCCACGGGTAAATATTCACGGGTGAAGGACTGTGCTTATGCAGAGGAAGATGAGATGGTCAGGGTGGTGTTTGGCATAAACTCAGCAAAACTGCGAGAGAAAGTTTTAAGTGCCGGGACTTCGGTAACATTAGATACAGCCATGGACATTGCGACATGGCACCAGCACAGCTGGGAAACTTCGATGCATGTACACCGGCGGCTCACGTGAACTGGCGCGTGCACAGACAAAAAGCAACAGTTCCAAAGAGTGCTGAACAAAAACCGAATTACACAATTGAAAAGGCAGCAAAAAATATGAAGCGTCTGATACATACAAGCATATTCATAAATGCAGCTACTGTGGAAACAAAGCACACGGTGGAAAAAGTCAATGTCCGCTAAAGGACGACAGTGTAAAAAAAAACCTGTGCATGCAGTGTGTCGGGTCTCAGATAAAGAAAAAGACGAGCTGTTTATTGATGCAGTAAGAAACGAATCGATGAATGAAACCTGTCATCTTTACAACGATTGACAAACACGGAATGTAACTTGAACACAACACATCCTACAAATACGAACCTGATTGAAAGAAATAATGATAATCAAATCCTTGATGACAGCAAAAACTCAGTAAAACTCACAAAACAATTACTGTATATTGACAGTCATGTTACGTTATTTTTAAAATGTTCCCTTTTCTTTTTCATAGTTTTTAACACACTACGTCTCCGCTGCGATGTGCGGGTATATATATATATGTATATATATACCCCGATCTACATACTCGAATAATGGATACTTTATTCGCCATAAATGATTGTTTTGGTAAAGCCATACTCAGTGTATTCATTAGATGAACAGTAAAAAAGTAAGAGCGAGGGGAGGATGACTTATTGAGGCATGCAAGCAAAACCACAATAGCACGCGGGCTCGATGTATGAAAAAATATATCTTTTAAGTTCTATTTACTCCATATGTGTCAAACTCAAGGCCGCGAGCAACATCCGGCCCGGCGTGTAATTATATCCGGCCCGCGAGATCATTTTATATACTGTATTATTGTTATTAATGGCCCGGGGATATGAAGCACTGGTAACACAATAAACTACAGATCCCATAATGCAGTGCTTCAGCTGCCTTGCCGAACACTTACCACGTCCCCTCCGTATCTTCAGTCGTTTCCTTACTTTGCGAAGGAAGCAGCTTTCTCAGAGCTTCTGCACTGTTTTATAAACGAACGATATATAAGAAAGTCCTTTTCCTTGCTTCGCCAACGAAGCAGCCTTTTTATTTAATCCACGGGTTCTCCGCTGTTTCATTGTTCATTTATTACGATTTTTATAGTTATTGTGTAGGTTTTATTTAATCCACGGGTTCTCCTCTGTGTTCACTGCGGTGTCTTCTTTCGTTCTGACCTTAGCCAAGGAAGCAGAAACTTACAACCACGAAACTTTGTAGCGGCACAACACTTCAGGTCACATCTCTACAAAACAACCTAATTGAAGCAACTATATTTACTGGCAGTGCCTCAGGTGACACAGTTTTTATTCCTTGCATCCCCGTTATACCATCTAATCTCCCATTTCAATTCAAACGCGTTCAATTTCCAGTAAGGCTCTGCTTCGCAATGACAATTAATAAGTCTCAGGGACAAACACTACAAAAGGTTGGCATTGATTTGAGGCAGGATTGCTTTTCACATGGCCAACTGTATGTTGCATGCTCAAGAGTGAGCTCAGCACACAGCTTAGTCATATTACAACCAGAGGGCGAACTGACAACATGGTATACAGAGATCCTTAACAATTAATTTTTACATATTTTAGTTCAGTCTAAAATGTTTACTTTTTATTTATAAAAATATTCAGACAGTATTTCACATGAGCCTTGGTATTTTACTAGTATATATATATATATATATATATATATATATATATATATATATATATATATATATATATATATATATATATATATATATATATATATATATATATATATATATATATATATATATATATATATATATATACATACTAGCAAAATACCAGCTTAGCTGAGAAGTAGTGTGTTAAAGAAGTTATGAAAATGAAAAGCAAACATTTTAAAAATAACGTAAGATGATTGTTAATGTAATTGTTTTGTCATTGATATTGAGTGTTGTTGTCATATCTATCTATTTATATATATATATATATATATATATATATTTATATATATCTGTATATATATATTTATATATATCTGTATATATCTATATATATATATATATATATATATATATATATATATATATATATAAAAAATACCTGATTGGCGGAGAAGTAAAAGAAAAGGAAACATTTTAATAATAACGTAACATGATTGACAATGTAATTGTTTTGTCATTGTCATGAGTGTTGCTGGCATATATATATAAATATATATATATATATATATACATCTATACATATATATATACACAGTTATATATATATACATATACACACATACATATATATACATACTGTATATACACATATACATATCTACATATATACTGTATATACACATTTATATATACAAATCTACATATATATATCCACATATATATATATATTAGGTGGGACTCGATTAAAAAATTAATCCAATTAATTAGAGGCTGTGTAAGAATTAATCTTGATTAATGTATGTAATCACACACGTAAATTTGCCCCAAATCGCAAATGTTTTTTTTTAATTTAAAAGTGTTTTACTGGCGACAGAATCAAATAATAGACATGTACATGAATATTGTAAACTGAAGCTGTTTTAATTTCTGAAAAAAAAGCCTTTAAACTGCATTTGAATTCAAAACAGAAACAAAAATATCATCCCTGGTTAAAATTGGGCAGACTTAAAAATAAAGTGGTAGTTTAAGTACTTTAAGTAGATTTTCAGAATAGTATTGTCTTTAAATAATAATAACCAAAATTTCAACATAAAGTGCAGTTTTTCTTCTTAAAAAAATAAGTCAGAAACATAAAAGGTAATTTGACCAACTTAATCTTTAAACTCTGAGTAACCTTAGCCAAAATTATTTTGTACATTAGGCTAAAACAGTGTGATCATTGAACATTTTGTAATTAGATGTAATTAGAATTACTAACGGTCACGGAAGTCCAATGATCCCCAGTAAGAGCCACAAAGTCTGCTTTCTGTAATGCATCTAATTTTGCTTGCTTTTCATTGTGCACAAAACCATGCTTTTATCAAGGCTTACGGGAAGTCGAAATGATCAGTCGTAGGAGCGCTTTATTCCGACTCTAACATTTTTGTAGCTGTGATGTGTGCATCAGTGTAATGGATGTACCAGGAAATGATGCATTGACAAAAGTTCCCGTTTGCTTGGAATTGAAAGTGTGATTAAATGCGTTATTTTTAGCGCGTTATGGAGTACATGCATCGAAGCTTCTCAGCTGTGCTTGTGCTAATAAAGGGAAACATTTTAAAAATAACGTAACATGATTCTGCGTTAACCGAATATTTTTCATACGTCCCAAACCAAGGAGATCGAAGGTAAAATGAATCAGTAGCGCGCGTACATACTCAGTGCATCCCCTCTCGGGAATCGAACCTCGAATGTCGGCATTAGAGGCGAAGACTCTACAATTGAGCCACAGCATGTGGCTTGTCTATCTGAGTATATACTGTAGATAGGGGTATATATATAGATTTAAATATATACCCGCGTATCGCAGTGGAGAAGTAGAAGTTATGAAAAAGAAAAGGGAACATTTTAAAAATAGCGTAACATGATTGTCAATATACAGTAATTGTTTTGTGAGTGTTATTGAATGTTGCTGTCATCAAGGATTTGATTATCATTATTTCTTTCAATCAGGGTCGTATTTGTGCGATGTGTTGTGTTCAAGTTACATTCCGTGTTTGTCAATCGTTGTAAAGATGACAGGTTTCATTCATCGATTCGTTTCTTACTGCATCAATAAACAGCTCGTCTTCTTCTTTATCTGAGACCTGACACACTGCATGCACGGGTTTTTTTTACACTGTCTTCCTTTAGCGGGACATTGACTTTTTCCACCGTGTGCTTTGTTTCCACAGTAGCTGCATTTATGAATATGCTTATCAGGCGCTTCATATTTTTGCTGCCTTTTCAATTGTGTAATTCGGTTTTGTTCAGCGCTTTTGGAACTGTTGCTTTTATCTGTGCACTGCGTCAGTTCACGTGAGCCACTCGGTGTACTTGCATCGAAGGTTCCCAGCTGTGCTGGTGCCATCTCGTGCTATGTCCATAGCTTTATTTAATGTTACCTTAGTCCTGGCACTTAAAACTTTCTCTCGCAGTTTCGCTGAGTTTGTGTCAAACACCACCCTGACCATCTCATCTTCCTCTCCATAAGCACAGTCCTTCACCCGTGAATATTCACCCGTGAATATTTACCCGTGGCAGTTTGCTATTGGATTGCGCTGACGGACGGCCTTCTATGGGCAGGCACTAAATTACAAGCGCCAGCGTAGCCTGTCTATGAACTTAATTTAAAGTGTAGGTTTACATCGTGCTTTGTTTCCGAAGTAGCACAACTCGCTTCTTATTGTTTCGCTGCCTTCTCAATTATATAATGCATGTTTTCTTGAGCGCTTTTTTGAGGTCTTCCTGGTTTTCTATGTACTGCGTGATTACGTGGGAGGCGTGATGATGTCACACGAAACTCCGCCCCCCGGCGTTGAAGCTCATCTCCATTACAGTAAATGGAGAAAACTGCTTCCAGTTATGACCATTACGCGTAGAATTTCGATATAAAACCTGCCCAACTTTTGTAAGGAAGCTGTAAGGAATCAACCTGCCAAATTTCAGCCTTCCACCCACACGGGAAGTTGGAGAATTAGTGATGAGTCAGTGAGTGAGTGAGTGAGTGAGTGAGTGAGTCAGTGAGTGAGTGAGTGAGTGAGTGAGTGAGGGCTTTGCCTTTTATTAGTATAGATAAATACTGTCACAAAGTTGAGATATACTCAATAAAAGGTTTGGGGCAGCAACCCGTATAATCTCGTCCCAGGCGGCAAAGTCATTCTTTTTATAAAGTTTTGAAATGAAACCTGCCCAACTTTTGTAAGTAGGCTGTAAAAACGAGCCTGCCAAATTTCAGCCTTCTACCTACACGGGAAGTTGGAGAATTAGTGATGAGTCAGTCAGTCAGTGAGTGAGTGAGTGAGTCAGTGAGGGCTTTGCCTTTTATTAGTGTAGATCAATTTTTAAGTCTCTAAAGATGAATCTGATGATAAGGTCAGATGACTGGGGAGGAGGAAAGGAAACAAGCTGTAGATAAGCTGGAGACAAAAAACAAAATCTGCAGAAGTTACAAGGTCAAAAGACCTCCCGGTCCCCACTTGGCATTCTATCTAACATCAATGTTCTTAAGTAATTCCTTATTTTTTCTTTTTTTTTTTTTCTTAAAGCTTTTTCTTAGAGGAATCAACACTGTGGGTCTTTTGGGAAGTTGGGGTATAGACTTTCAATCAAACATCACAGGTTGCGGCATAGTATTCGGCTTTGATTGGGTGGTAGTGGTGCAGAATGCCACCACAGAAGAACTGGAAAAGAGATCAGAGAAAAGAAGATATTTATAATGATTGCAAATTCTTTCAGTAATAATTAGAGTGGAACCTTGGTTTGCGAGCATAATTCGTTCCGGAAACGTGCTCGCAATCCAAAGCACTCGTATATCAAAGTGAATTTCCCCATAAGAAATAATGGAATCTCAGATGATTTGTTCCACAACCCAAAACTATTCATATAAAAATGATTAATCTATACTAATAAAAGGCAAAGCCCTCACTCACTCACTGACTCACTCACTGACTCACTCACTGACTCATCACTAATTCTCCAACTTCCCGTGTAGGTAGAAGGCTGAAATTTGGCAGGCTTATTCCTTACAGCTTACTTACAAAAGTTGGGCAGGTTTCATTTCGAAATTCTACGCATAAGGGTCATAACTGGAAGCTATTTTTCCCCATATAATGTAATGGAGTCTTGAGTTGGAGATGGCGGGGGGCGGAGTTTCGTGTGACATCATCACGCCTCCTACGTAAGTACGTAGAGCACAAGGAAGAACTCCAAACAGCGATCAGCACAAAACGCCATTTCACAATTGAGAAGGCAGAAAAACATTATGAAGCAAATGATGCATACAAGCATATTCATAAGTACAGCTACTGCGGAAACAAAGCACGGCGTGAACCGTAAGTTTATATTAAATTAAGTTCATAGGCTACCACTAGCGTTTGTAATTTAGTGCCTGCCCATATAAGGCCGTCCATCAGCGGCAATCCAATACAAACACTGCCGGTAAATGTTCACGGGTGAAGGACTGTGCTTATGCAGAGGAAGATGAGATGGTCAGGGTGGTTTTTGGCACAAACTCATTGAATCTGTGAGAGAAAGTTTTAAGTGCCGGGTCTTAGCTGACATTACACGAGATGGCACCAGTACAGCTGGGAACCTTCGATGCAAGAACACCAAGCGGCTCCGTGAACTGGCGCAGTGCACAGACAAAAGCAACAGTTCCAAAGAGTGCTGAACAAAACCGAATTACACAATTGAGAAGGCAGCAAAAAAATATGAAGCGTCTTATACATAGAATCATATTCATAAGTGCAGCTACTGCGAAAAACAAAGCACACGGTGGAAAAAGTGAATGTCCTGCTAAAGGAAGACAGTGTAAAAAAAACCGTGCATGCAGTTTGTCACATCACAGATAAAAGGAAGACGAGCTGTTTATTGATGCAGTAAGGAACTAATCGATGAATGAAACCTCTTATCTTTACAGCGATTGACAAACACGGAATGTAACTTGAACACATCCTACAAATACGAGCCTGATTGAAAGAAATAATGATAATCAAATCCTTGATGACAGCAACATTCAATAACACTCACAAAACAATTACTGTATATTGACAATCATGTTACGTTATTTTTAAAATGTTCCCTTTTCTTTTCATAACTTCTACTTCTCCACTGCGATACGGGGTATATATATACCCGATCTACAATACATACTTTAGCATAGACAAGCCACACGCTGTGGCTAATTGTAGTCTTACCTCTAACGCCGACATTGAGGTTCGATTCCCAGAGGGATGTACTGACTATGTACGCTACCGATTCATTTTACCTTAGCATCTCCTTGGTTTGGGGCGTATGAAAAATATTAGGTTAGCAGAATCATGTTACGTTATTTTAAAATTTTCCCTTTCTTAGCACAAGCACAGCTGAGAAGCTTCGATGCATGTACTCCATAGCGCGTTAAAAATAACGCATTTAATCACACTTTCAATTCCAAGCAAGCGGGAACTTTTGTCAATGCATGATTTCCTGGTACATCCATTACACTGATGCACACATCACAGCTACAAAAATGTTAGAGTCGGAATAAAGCGCGTCCTACGACTGATCATTTCGACTTCCCGAAGCCTTGATAAAAGCATGGTTTTGTGCACACTGAAAAGCAAGCAAAATTAGATGCATTACAGAAAGCGGACTTTGTGGCTCTTACTGGGGATCATTGGACTTCCGTGACCGTTAGTAATTCTAAATACATCTAATTACAAAATGTTCAATGATCACACTGTTTTAGCCTAATGTACAAAATAATTTTGGCTAATGTTACTCAGAGTTTAAAGAGTAAGCTGGTCAAATTACCTTTTATGTTTCTGACTTATTTTTTAAGAAGAAAAACTGCACTTTATGGTGAAATTTTGGTTATTATTATTTAAAGACAATACTATTCTGAAAATGTACTTAAAGTACTTAAACTACCACTTTATTTTTAAGTCTGCCCAATTTTAACCAGGGATGATATTTTTGTTTCTGTTTTGAATTCAAATGCAGTTTAAAGGCTTTTTTTCAGAAATTAAAACAGCTTCAGTTTACAATATTCATGTCCATGTCTATTATTTGATTCTGTAAGCCCACTAAAACCGTTTTAAATAAAAAAAAAAAACATTTGCGATTTGGGGCAAATTTACGTGTCGATTACATACGATTAATCAAGATTAATTCTTACACAGCCTCTAATTAATTGGATTAATTTTTTAATCGAGTCCCACCTAATATATATATATGTAGATATATATATGTAGATTTGTATATATATGTGTATATACAGTATATATGTAGATATGTATATGTTGTATATATGCATATATATGTATATATGTGTGTGTATATATACAGTATATTTATATATATGTTTATATGTATATATATGTTTATATATGTGTCTGTGTGTGTGTATATATATATATATATATATATATATATATACCAGCAACACTCATATCAATGACAAAACAATTACATTAACAATCATCTTACGTTATTTTTAAAATGTTTGCTTTTCTTTTTCATAACTTCTTTAACACACTACTTCTCCTCTGGCCTTGGTATTCTGCTAGTACAAAATATAAAGTAAAAATACATAAAACAAATTAAGCTGCACTTTGCCTTTAAAAAGAATCATGGCTGGTGTGAGTGAGTTTCTAAACTCATGTGGGATTCCACCCAATGGGACGACACGCGGAAGAGTGTCCCAAAGCAATTGCAGTCTCCCAATGCTGTAGCAGTTCGCCGTATAAGCGCATCCAAAAAGATCGCAGACATGCTATAAGCTCCTGCCGTCGATGGGTGATACAAGGAACATTATAAAGATCCCGCTACAATAAATAACAGCGCTGTTGCTGTTTCAAGCTGAATAAAGCTGGCGTTGTTAAAGTATTAAGACTCAGCTTTGTGTTTTGGGGGCGCAAGATGGGGACTCGCACTTCACAGCACACACACACACACACACACACAGAGTGACAATGCTATAGTAAACAGTATACGCTCGTATGGATGTTGACTATATGAGTGAGGCACAAAGACTCAGACGGAGAGTAGGAGATGATTGCCCGAGAGAGAGAGAGATAAGGAGAGAGAGATAAGGAGAGAGAGACACGTTGCGCGCGAGTGAGAGAGATAAGGAGAGAGAGAGACGCGCACAAGAGAGAGAAGAACCATCATCTTAGTTGTGATCACATGACGCTCAGCAGACAAAGTGTATCCATACTACTCGTATTGCAAGACATCTCTCGTTTATCAAGTCAAAATTTATTAAAAAATTTTGCTCGTCTTGCAAAACACTCGTAAACCAAGTTACTCGTAAACCGAGGTTCCACTGTACAGTATATGCATATCTCGTTTATTAACAATGGAACTAAAATGTAGCTACATAAAAGTAAAATTATAAAAGTGGGTTTTTAGGGGTTTTCTAAAATAATCTGCAATGTTAGAATGGTGTTATTTGTATTGATAAACTATTTCATATTTTTGGTGTGTAACAAAAGGCAGCCTCACCACTTCTTATAGGCTTGGCTCTTGCAATAATAAGCAGAACTCTATTGAGGGAATGTTCATTTGCACTAGTTGTTGGTACATGTGATTCTAGCCAATGTACTTTTTAGGTGGTGTATTTATAGACCTGTGTTTTTTTTTTTTCTTTAGGAGTGTGTGGATGCTGTGGGGCACTAAGACCCCGGTATAAAAGACTAGTAGATAACATCTTTCCAGAAGATCCAGAGGTGAGTCCTTATATTTTAATTTTTATTTGATGAAAGGTGACAATCCTCTGGCACAAAACTTTGTAGCGTAAACATTAGCAAGTAGAAACTATTTAGTTTTATTAAAGCAGTAGTTTCACTGATGTTTATGTATTAGCATTCATGTGCAAAGGATTATATTGGAATTTCATAAAAATACACTAGTGAGTGTATCTCTTTTTGGTGCCATTTCAAGTGGGACAGTTTATCATTTTATAAAAGGTGTAAGAAAGGCACTATACAACGCCCGACCTGACACAGATTGGACACGGGAGGCGCAAGTAAAATAAACCAAACTATTTATTTCTTTCTTCAGCTGGAGGGCATGTCTTCCCCGTAATCCCTCCAGCCACAACACAGTCCCAACCACAGTACAACAAGCACTTAGCACTTCCTTCCTCTTGGCACCACCACTTCTCCTCAGCAAGCTTTGTCCTCCTGCCACCCGACTCTGGCCACCAAGTGGTGGTCACTGGCACCCTTTTATCAGGCACCCAGAAGTGCTCCAGGTGGTTGATTAGTGACATCCAACTGCACTTCCGGGTAAGGTGAAACCAGTGCCAAAAAGGGGCCAGCCGCTCCTGTTGCAGCACCGCCTGGCAGCACCTGCGGAACCCCACAAAACTGCACAGAACTCCAACACCCGTGAAGCCCTGGGGGAGTCCGAGGCACCGGTGCAACCCAGGGAGGCTGCCATCTAGCATCCGGGGGAGATACTGGGCTTCCCCCCCTTGTCCCCCTGGCAGATGTGCCGAAGAGGTGTCCCGGCCAGGCATGGGCCCCGGCCATCTGTCACAATGGATATAAAGGATTCAATTATTACCTTAATCTAGATAAAATTGTTAAAAAGCAGTTCACTCATTTGTGCAATATTAAACAATTTTAATAAAACTGTTTATGAACATGTTATATTTTTCATTTTCCCAATCTAGATTTAAAATACAAGGCTACAAATGCAAACGTATCATGTTTATTAAGATGTGGTTATTATAGTTGTTATATAATATGGCACAAACATGACAAGAAGGGGCAGCAAGCCCCAAAGATTCCATGAGCAGCCTTGAATCTTGTATAGGACTGTAATTGGACCATGCCTATTTAACAATTTGAAATATTCTTATTAAAATTCCCAAAACACACCATAGATGCTCTGCAATGGAAAGGGACCATCAAAATCACTGTCTTGAATGACAAGTCCAATACAAAAATTTTTTTTAAATAAATATTTATTGGTAGGACAAAAAATAACAAAAAAGGAAAAATAAGGCAACAGGGTTTGCCCACTGTAAAAAGATGACACTCAAAAATCAAATCCTAAAGAAATTCTAATACTTGAGACAGATTCAAGAGTAAGCTGGAAACAAAAGGAATAATACTCCAAAATATGCACTCTTCAAGCTTCAATGAACCACTGCTGGTACCACCCCTTTCACTAAAGTATGAATATTTTTCAAGAGATTTTTTCAAGTCCCGCAATGCGAGACTTTGGACATGTTGTTAACAGTTTCCTGTTAGAATAGCTTTCGCAAAGACAATTAACAAATCTCAGAGCCAAACATTTGAAAAAGTCGTTTTACTTAATAGAGACAAACAAACGAAGTTCAGTCATGGGCAGTTATACGTTGCGTTGTCAAGATGAACATCCAAACACAGAATCAAAATTCACTGTGATTTTGATGAAAATTGAATTAAAAAAATATTTTTTTCTGAAGTTTTACTGTAAAAGTGTAAGTTTAAAAAGTATTTGCATATTAATTTCAAAGCCAAACAGAACAAAATCATATTACGCCATGAATAACTCTTAACACAACGTGAAACAATTTAATTTCAAATCATTACGCTTTACTATTTTTTAATATGGTTAATTACTAGCTGTATTGTAAAATAGTTCTATTATGCATATTAAAATAACCATCCATTCATCCATTATCCAATCTGCTATATCCTAACAACAGGGTCACGGGGGTCTGCTGGAGCCAATCCCAGCCAACACATGGCGCAAGGCAGGAAACAAACCCCAGGCAGGGCGCCAACCCACCGCTGCATAAAAATAACAATCTGTTTAAATTGTACATCCACATTCCCATACACGAGCAGTAGAACCGCAAAGATGCTAGCGTGTTGCGCAGACTTGGGGGTTGGGGAATGAAATGAGCAGTTGTGACAGTAGGGGGCACTAGTGTTCCCTTGAACCCTCAGGCACGACTCCAGACACTGGATAAAAGTCCAAGACTTTTTATTAATTAACAACAACGTGCACAAAGCACCCTCCACACTACTCATAGATTCAATAAAGACTACAATAATATTCTCTCCTCCTCGCCCAGACACTTTGCCCCTCTACCTCCCAGCTCAGCTCACCTTTTATACACCCTGACCCGGAGGTGTTCCTGCCCAATCAATCCACAGTTCCTTATTCCTTCCGGGTCAGGGTAAACAGTCCTTTTCTTCAACCCGGGAGCACGTCGTTTCTTCCTGTCACGTGACCGTGACATACTCCCGGGTTATAGGGCACAGATGAGCCCACGAGCCCCCCTACAGCGACTCCCAGCGGCCCCCAAGGTATCCAGCAGGACTATGTAAAAACACTCCAAGGTCCATGATGCCCTGCTGGAAGTCGGGGCACGATCCTGCTGTCAGGAGAGCTCCTCCTGGCAGCCTGGGGGGGGAGGACCGGAGTATGAAGCGGCAGTCCTCCACAATATATATATATATATATATATATATACAGTGGTACCTCTGTATACGTCTGCTTTGGAATAAGTCCAACTTGGTATACATCCTGTTTGGACAAGAAAAATTTTGCTTGGTATGCGACCTTTGTTTGGAATACGACTCGTGTGCTAGAACACCGCATGCTACCCATGCTTACCTCTCTCGAGACAAAGCCATGACTGCCCACGAGCATCAGTGTGCCAGTTGCTATCATTCAGTGAACAACCCGCGCTATTACTCTCTGTGAATTTTCACGTGAGTGGTATAGCGGGTCCACAGCTCCTGTCAAAGGCCAGTTTTAAAATAAATAATCACCGCACTCGCGGCTTGGTGAAGGGGGCATGGTGGTTATGTGGCAGAAGCAGTTCTCTGGGCGATTCGCGATATGGGCGTTTCTCACCTAAGTGCACATGTGAGAACATCCGCATTCGTGATTGTTCCTGAGGCTACTTATCTTTAAATTTGGCGCGAGTCGGCTAGAAGGGGAGGAAAAGAAAGAACGGACGGGAGGTTGCGAGAGAGAGAGAGAGAGAGTGAGAGTGCGTGCGCATGAAGTAGCTGAAGTAGGCAGAGTGAATGTCAGC
Source organism: Polypterus senegalus (assembly GCF_016835505.1). Lineage (NCBI taxonomy): Eukaryota > Metazoa > Chordata > Cladistia > Polypteriformes > Polypteridae > Polypterus > Polypterus senegalus. The sequence continues at coordinate 263,400,447 of NC_053156.1, forward strand.
TGCAAGTAGGGAAGTAGGGCGACTCCCCTGTTGGGAAGCAGGGGGACCGCCAAGTAAAAAGGCACCAGGCTTCTTCTTGTTTTTTTTTTAAAAGAATGCTTCCTGCTGTATTTTAACCTTGTTGTTTTTAAGAAGACTTTTTTCTATTGTTTTTAACCTGCACATTTCACTTCAGATTTTATGGATTATTTATTGGAACTTTGGAGACTGCACTTTAATTTGAACACCTTGTTTTGTTGGTTGTTTTAATAAAAGCACTTTGCACTTTTTCACCATCCCCTTGCTTTGTTGTTACCAATGAGCTTAGCAATGAGGCACATTACCGACGGTGTAGGGTTCAAGGGGTCCCCGACAGCAGATGGGAGCATACAGCAAACCCGCATCGTCACAACGTGATTTTCTGTTTTTCCACGCAAATTTGAATTGATTGTTGAAAAGTATGAAGGTGGCATGCGTATCCGGGACATGGCTGTTGCATACTGTTTGCCAAGAACGACAGTATCTACGATTGTGAAAAACAAAGACTTTATTAAAAAGTAAAGTGAGGTTAAATTTTCATTTATTTTATCTAATTGCTTTTGTATTTATGTATTTTAGTATTAAGCAGTGTTTAAATTATTTTATACAACCCCATCAATGTTTAATTTGCCAATAACAATAGGATTTTTTTTCATGGGAACGGATTAATCATTTTCCCATTATATCTTATGGGAGAAATTAGTTTGGTATACGTCCTGTTTGGTATAAGTCAAAGGATCTGGAACGGATTAAGGACGTATACCGAGGTACCACTGTATATATATATATATATATATATAGTCAGTCAGTCATAGTCCAACCCACTATATCCTAACACAGGGTCACGGGGGTCTGCTGGAGCCAATCCCAGACCATATATATATATATCTTTCTAATAACAATTACAATTACAATAACATATAAGGTAATGTTGTAATTAAACAAAGTACCATTCCTTCCAGGCAATTTGAAAAAGGTAGACTATTGACTTGTTGTTGCCATCTAGTAGATATGTAGTGCTATTAATGCAGTGATAATGATCTGTTGTTAGCTTCCTTCAAGGGCGCACAACTTCATAATACTTTATAGACAGAGATACCCCACTTGACTTCTGACTAGTAACTGACTATGAGGATTTTATTCATTTTGCCCATATCTGTGGATCTCTTTCTGCTTGTACTCCAGTTTTTGTTCTAAACATGCGCATTACTCATTATATGCTATTATTAGTTAGATCTGTAATACTTGAATTGCATTTTATGTTTCACCAGTTATTCAACATATGAAGAAGATGAGAAGCATCAATGTTAAAAAGTGTGGTATGGTGTTACCTGCAGGATTTGTTAGAAGAGCCTGCTACATGCTTCCATTTTTATAGATTCTATTAAACACAGATCCCAAAAGGCCTTTTAGTACATTGCTTTGCATCTTTATACATGAAGGCCACGTTGCTAATTATTCAAATAAACATTTTATAGCAGCATTTGACTTGTATGTAGAATATTTGTCATGGTATGCATGGAAACTGTCATGCTAGGATTCACCGTCTTTTTCATTTTATTCACAGGACGGTCTTGTTAAAGCCAACATGGAAAAACTGACTTTCTATGCTCTTTCTGCACCGGAAAAATTAGACCGCATTGGTGCCTACCTTTCTGAGAGACTTTCAAGGGATGTAGCTAGGCACCGGTATGGGTATGTAATTAAGAAACACAATTTTCCTACAGCACTAATTGATTTCATTCCTTTTATTTGTATTATTAGCCTGTACAATATATATGTCATTCAATGAAAGTGCCTGTGGTGTACTTCTGCTAACCTACAGTGATTCCAAAATTTTTGTTACAGTCTCATTGCAAAACATATTACAAACTAGTTTCTCAGAAATATACTGTAATTCTATTTTTAGATAAAGATTGTATACCTATAAATATAGTGACAAAAAGAGACAATTTATATAACCACCCAGAATAAGGAGGGAGAAAATAGCCAAAGGAGGGCTTCTCTTTTCAAAATAAACAAATGGAGTTGTACATGCTGGGAAAAGAGAAAAATCCATGTAAAACAGTAAGATGAATATAACTATTCTTCATCTTAGGACTACCTAGACAGTACTATCAATCTTGTCTTCTTACCAAAAGTCAAACATGCTACTAGTAATCATTTGTTCACCTCTGGGCATATTCTATCTCCACTACTGTCAGTTGAGACATTATCCAAAAGACTCTTTTTGATTCCCCACGTCCAGTTTGGAGTAGCCCTATTCTGGTGGACCTTAATGGTCTTGTGCTCCTGAGCCTTCAGTTGCCCTTAAAGCTATAGTTCTCTCATGAGTGGAAGCAACATTATGCCTTTCTCCAGAAAGAATTGTCCCTCTCCTTATCCTTCTGTACCCACCACCCCCATTTTTCTCAGGGTCAGACACCCACCTTGGGAAAATATTGGCTGTTGAGGAATATAAATGCTCTACGCAGGGCACATCTCACACTACTCTGTACTGATGCCTCTGCCTGTTGTACTTTGGAGGCACCCATATATACAGAGTATTTCATCTCCTAATAACCCCTTGCATAGTGACATGACATATAGGCACTGTTGTGCTGACAGTGTGGCTGTCTCTACTCTGAAGGGCTTGTGAATTACTTTTGTCGCCCTTATGCCATCTTCATTGCATTCCTCCCTTCCAATCAATTGTCACTTTGACAACCTCCTGGCACCTGTCCCCCAGAACAACCGTTTCTTTTCTCTCTTCATCGTGACCTGTGAGTCCTTTCCCTAACTTTGGATTTAGGTAGCCATGAATTCATTTTGGGGAGTCACTTGCATACTGATTGTAAAATGACTTAATTTTTTTGTCTACTGGAGCAATAGGCTGAAAGTCCATTTAGTGACAAATTTTGTCGCTGTACCCAGACTATTTGTCTTAACGAGGAAACATGGGTCAATTCCCTACACTTAGGGACTGTGCTACTGTCTAATAGGACAGATGAATAGTACTGTACTAGCCTTCTTGACCTTTCTCTTTAAAGGTCAACATGGTCCCAGGTTTTTTAACTAGGAACTATGTGTTGCCACCTTATAGATCTGGCGGTCTATCGACCTTTTGCCAAACCTCATTGTTTTTCTTTGTTGTCTTCCGGTAGGTTGCTTCGAAGGAACGATCTACATATAGTGTGTCTGTGTAGGAAGGATAGTCCTCCACAGCATACATTTTCAAAATTAACTTAATATCATCGTCTGACCTGTAAAATCGGTAATTTAGTTTCATTTTACGATTTTGTCCACAGATATGTTTGCATTGCTATGGAGGCTCTGGACCAACTGCTAATGGCCTGCCATTGCCAAAGTATCAACCTGTTCGTAGAGAGTTTTCTAAAAATGGTGCGCAAGCTGCTAGAAGCTGATAAACCCAGCCTGCAAATTCTGGGTACCAACTCTGTAAGTAGGACACTGACTATTCATGATATTGTATTTTACTATTGTATAAAAAGATTCTAATTAAAAATAATTTACCAGGTGTTCATCATTGTTCAGGACATAAGCAAATACCCCAATTCATTTTTCAGTAAAACAGATGTGGCACACACCCTTCGTATGCTTTGGGTTATATGTAATATAAACATTAACAATGTCATAATTTTGAATATTGTACAGTACATGGGCATCAAGTCTTAACATCATTATGACAAGTGTGATTACTTTCAGAGTATGTTTCTGGCATTTAAAAGATTGTCAAACATGGAAATCCATAATTAAGTATCTTCAAATGTTTCTCTGCTTAATTGAAACGTAGCAGACTGAACAGACAGCTTTGACTCTTGTTTGTTTTCATGGCCTCTGGGGCATACCTTGCATTGACAATTTGCAGTACTACTTCTGAAATTGTTTGGTTTGGAGTGATTATATTTTATTAAGTGGTTATTTAAGAATTAAAAAACAGATCATTCTTGAAATGCCCTTGAAATACAGTACAGAGTTATTGAGCAGTGAATGTAAAAATCTCGTCATTTTGCCACACGTTTAAATATTTCAAAAGTTTCACAAATTATTGAGGTGAATGTATACTCCTGAAATTTGGAATGTTTTGTTATGCGCTCATTTCTGATTCTTTTGAAGTAAAAATCAAGTCAAGGTCCAGTGAAAATGGTAACTTTTAATGAGTTTGATTTATTTTTTTATGTATATTTATACATATAAAATCTAATATTTGAATAGACTTTGTGTCCAGATAGACTATATTGAAAAAAAAATAAAGTTTTGTAGAAATAGGTACGGTGGTTTTCTGGTTTTGAACACACAGAGAAAAATTAAATTTTATTCTAATTATATAATATGCAATATATAAAAACAATTAAAATTTGAATAACATATAAGACAAGATAGACAGATGCTAATTAAACAAAGCATCAATCCAGTTTCAATAAGGTGTACTATTGACATGTTGCTGCTATCTAATGAATATGTAATGTTATTTAATTTAGTATTATTTCAGCCAATTGTGGCTTTTATTTTTTTTCTGGATATTTATATGTAAATATAAAAAAAAGTTAAACAAAAATTCTATTCTATATACTCTACTTAAACAAAGTGCAGTTCCTTGCCAAGCAATTTCAATAAGACATATTATTGACCTGTTGCTGCCATCTAACAGTTTGTAATACTACTAATTTAGCATTTTTTGAACTGATGATGGCAACTTTCAATGAGGTTGTCTCAGCTTTTATTTTTTTCTGGATATTTATTTGTGGAAAATGTTAAATTTTATTAACCTTTATTCTCATTTAGACTATACCTAAGATTTGTGATGCTCTAATTTATATATATATATAATAGCCCTCCAGGTGTCCCCTGTCTTCTTCCCCCCAGCACTTCCTGGTGTGGCAGAAGTGCTGGGCTCCAGGGTTGTTCAGGCACCGGGGCGCCGCCTGGCGGTGGCCACGGGTCCCTACAGGGCTGGACTTCCAAGCCCTTTACCCGTGGCCCCCAACATAACCAGGGCGGTCACCCCCTCGCGGTCTCGGTCCTCCTGGGCGTCCTGGCCAGGCTCCAGCCCGGCCGGATGCCACAGTGCCCCACCGCCAGCGAAGACATGTCGGTCCGAGCGGCACTTCCCCAGAGAGGGTCCTACTATGTCCCCAGGGTCCAACAGGGCACCGTGGGACATCTCATTTCGACACCCCCTCCGACGCCACCGCTCCCCTCTGGTCTGCGCCGCTCTCGCCTCCACCGTCCCCGCCAGCCGGGGCACCATCCGTTCTCCGGTGGGGAGTCCTCCCGCGGAGCGGCCCATTCCAGGAGGGCAGGTTCCCAACGGCGTCGGTCCCAGCGCTCGTCGGGGCTTCGGTCCTGTGAAAAGAGAAAAGGGAGGGCCAGAAGCGCTGCCTGGACACTCGCCTCGAGCGTCCCACCGGTGTCCGTACCGGCAGCTCTCTTCCCCCCTACCAACAGCCCACAACTTGCCTGTCTGGCTCCTCCGCCACAGGTTCCATGCCCGTCCGTTCGTCAGTTGTGGGACCGCTCTCGCAGACGGCTCCTCCACCCGCCCAGGGGTTTCCCTCTGCCTCCGCAGAGGACGGCCCTTCACTGGACGCGTGCACCTAGCGACAAGTTCCCTCTTATTGGAGGAAGCGGCATTCACCGCGGGGTTGTGCACGTGCCGCTCCTGCAGCGAGTGTGTGGGCGCACCTGCTGCGCCGGGCCATCCACAAAATATTTGTTTGGGGGTCCCCATCTTGCACCAGACGGATCGCCCCATGTTGGGCGCCATTGTGGATGTTGACCCGGACACAGACAGGCAGACACGTTCATGTCACCCACAAACACCCTTTATTTACAATATTTACAAATGTACGTTACGTGCACCCCCAGTGCCTCCACCGCCGATTCCCAAATGTCCAGGCCTCACAATCCTTTTGCCTTTTTCCTGTCCTCTCTCCAGCTCCGTCTCTCTTCCAACCAACTTCCGCTCTCGACTGAAGGGAGGCAGTCCCTTAAATAGGAACCCGGATGGGCTCCAGCTGCTTCCCGGCACTCCTCCGCAGACACGTCCCAGTGTGGCGGAAGTGCCAGCTGCGCACCCGGAAGCCCTCCAGGTGCCCCCTGTCTTCTTCCCCAGCACTTCCTGGTGTGGCGGAAGTGCTGGGCTGCCGGGTTGTTCAGGCACGGGGGCGCCGCCTGGCGGTGGCCACGGGTCCCTACAGGGCTGGGCTTCCAAGCCCTTTACCCGTGGCCCCCAACATAACAAGGGCGGTCGCCCCTCGCGGTCTGGAGGAGGTACAAGCCCTCCTCCGGTCCTCCTGGGCGTCCCGGCTGGGCTCCAGCCCCGGCCGGATGCCACAATATATATATATATATACTAATAAAATGCAAAGCCCTGACTGACTGACTGACTTACTGACTCACTCACTGACTCACTCACTGACTGACTGACTCATCACTAATTCCCCAACTTCCCATGTAGGTAGAAGGCTGAAATTTGGCAGGCTCATTCCTTACAGCTTACTTACAAAAGTTAGGCAGGTTTAATTCCGAAATTCTACGCGTAACGGTCATAACTGGAACCTACTTACGAACATATATACGGCAATAGCCTGCAGCTCAGTCGCCGTGTGAGGCGGAGTTGTGTCCCTCATCGTCACACCTCCCACAAAATTGAGTGCCTGCCCATATAAGGCCGTTCGTCAACAGCTATCCAATAGACATGCTGCCGCGAAATATTCGTGGGTGAAGGACTGTGCTTATGCAAACGAAGATGAGATGGTCAGGGATAGACTAGTGTTTGGCACAAACTCAGCAAAAGTGCGAGAGAAACTTTTAAGTGCCGGGTCTTAGCTAACATTAAATAAAGCCGTAGACATCGCAAGATCACACGAGATAGCACAGCTGAGAACCTTCGATGCATGTACTCACGTGAACTGACTTTTCAGGACTGGGAAAGGTAAACCTGTGCATGCAGTGTGTGATATCTAAGATAAAGAGGAAGACGAGCTGCTTATTGATGCAGTAGGAAACGAACAACCCTTTGATGCTGAACAAGCCTTTGTACACATACTGTATCAATAGGAAAGTAAGGTGTAAAGCTTAAGTTTAAATTACGTTCACAGACACGCTGCCACTAAATATTCGCAGGCAAATCAACAACTTAATACTGGGAATGCCTGTTAAACATCTTAGATTCACGTACCGATTTGGGTAGTGATCACTTCGATGAATGAAACCTGTTCAAAAAACGCATTACACAATTGAGAAGGCAGCAAAAGAATATGAAGCAAGTGATGCATACAAGCATATTCATAAGTGCAGCTACTGCAGAAATAAAGCACGGTGTAAACCTTAAGTTTAAAATAAGTTCATAGACAGGCTGCCGGTGGCGTTTGTCAGGCCTACGACGAATACGATATTCGTGAGATACAAGTTTAATGAGAAGACGCTGGGTATAAACGAGACTTTTGATCATTTTGTAACAGAGTTAAAATTGCTCTAACGGAGTTAAAATTGCTGGTGAAGGACTGTGCTTATGCAAACGAAGATGAGATGGTCAGGGATAGAATAGTGCTTGGCACAAACTCAGCAAAACTGCGAGAGAAACTTTTAAGTGCCTGGTCTGAGCTAACATTAAATAAAGCCGTGGACATCGCGAGATCGCACTAGATAGCACAAGCACAGCTGAGAAGCTTCGATGCATGTACTCCATATCAATAGGAAAGCAATATGTAAAGATTTAATTTAAATTAAGTTCATAGATATGCTATCGCTAAATATTCGCAGGCAAATCCACAACTTAATACCGGGAATGCCTGTTAAACATCTTAGATTCATGAGTACCGATTTGGGTAGTGAACACTTCGATGAATGAAACCTGTTATCTTTACAACAGTTGACAGACTCAGAATATAACTTGAACACAACACATCCTCCAAATACAAACCTGATTGAAAGAAATAATGATAATCAAATCCTTGATGACAGCAACACTCAAAACAGTGACAAAACAATTACAGTATGACATATATAGTGACACAACATACAGTGACATATATATAATCATATGAAAAAGTCTGAGAATCCCTCTTAATTCTTTGAATTTTTGTTTATCATTGGCTGAGCTTTCAAAGTAGCAACTTCCTTTTAATATATGGCATGCCTTATGGAGACAGTACTATTTCAGCAGTGACATTAAGTTTATTGGATTAACAGAAAACATGCAATATGCATCATAACAAAATTAGACAGGTGTATAAATTTGGGCGCCCCAACAAAGATATTACAGCAATACTTAGTTGAGCCACCTTTTGCAAATATAACAGCCTCTAGACGCCTCCTATAGTCTTTGATGAGTGTCTGGATTCTGGATGGAGGTATTTTTGACCATTCTTCCATACAAAATCTCTCCAGTTCAGTTAACTTTGATGGCTGCCGAGCATGGACAGCCTGCTTTAAATCATCCGATAGATTTTCGATGATATTCAAGCCAGGGGACAATGACGGCCATTCCAGAACATTGTACTTCTCCCTCTGCATGAATGCCTTTGTAGATTTCAAACTGTGTTTTGTGTCATTGTCTTGTTAGAATATCCAACCTCTGCGTAACTTTAACTTTGTGACTAATGATTGAACATAATCCTGAAGAATTTGTTGATATTGGGTTGAATTCATCCGACCCTCAACTTTAACAAGGGCCCCAGTCCCTGAACTAGCCACACAGCCCCACAGCATGATGGAACCTCCACCAAATTTGACAGTAGGTAGCAGGTGTTTTTCTTGGAATGCGATGTTTTCCGCCATGCAAAGCACTTTTTGTTATGAGCAAATAACTCATTTTTTGTCTCATCAGTCCAAAGCACTATGTTCTAAAATGAATCTGGCTTGTCTAAATGAGCATTTGCATACAATAAGCGATTCTGTTTGTGGCGTGAATGCAGAAAGGGCTTCTTTCTCATCACCCTGCCATACAGATGTTCTTTGTGCAAAATGCGCTGAATTGTAAAATGATGTACAGATACACCATCTGCAGCAAGATGTTCATGCAGGTCTTTGGAGGTGATCTGTGGGTTGTCTGTAACCATTCTCACAATCCTGCCCTTGTGCTGCTCCTGTATTTTTCTTGGCCTGCCAGACCTGGGTTTAACAGCAACTGTGCCTGTGGCCTTCCATTTCCTGATTACATTCCTTACAGTTGAAACTGACAGTTTAAACCTCTGAGATAGCTTTTTGTAGCCTTACCCTAAACCATGATACTGAGCAATCTTTGTTTTCAGCTCTTTTGATGGCTGCTTTGAGGACCCCATGCTGTCACTTTTCAGAGGAGAGTCAAAGAGAAGCACAACTTGCAACTGACCACCTTAAATACATTCTCTCATGATTGGACACACCTCTCTATGAAGTTCAAGGGTTAACAAGCTAATCCAACCAATATGGTGTTGCAAGTAATCAGTATTGAGCAGTTACATGCATTGAAATCAGCAAAATTACAAGGGTACCCAAATTTTTGCACATTTTTTTACATTTGATTTAATTTCATACAACTAATACTGCTCCATTAAAAATCTTTGTTCGGAAAACACCCCAGTAATCAGAAGTTCCAAGGAAATGAAAGACATAGCACTGTTACCTTTTTTGTTGAAAGTAGAATAAATCATTATGCAGGCTGAGAGGGGTTCCCAGACTTTTTCATATGACTGTATGTGTGATATATATATATATATATATATATATATATATATATATATATATATATATATATATATATATATATCCATCCATTTTCCAATCCGCTGAAACCGAACACAGGGTCACGGGGCTCTGCTGGAACCAAACCCAGCCAACACAGGGCCCAAGGCAGGAAACAATCCCAGGCAGGGTGCCAACCCACTGCAGGACACACACAAACACACCCACACCAAGCACACATTTCTTTCACTTTCTTCCAAGCAGCTTTCTTGCCAATAAGGTACCCTTTCACAGGAATTTAACATATGAACAGCTACCATTGTATGCCCTTTTTAGTACAGCAAATATGTACCCTGTACATGAAGAATTTGAAGAAACATATGTAAGATAAATTGTACAGAATGCTTATTTTTGTATTTCAGAACTTTACAGAGAAAGATAAGCAATTTTGTTAACTACATTTCAACAGTCACCCACAATTTAAATGCTATATCAGTTTAGATTGTTTTTTAATGTAGGAGTTGAAAGGTGGGTGGATATCATGACTTGTGGCGACAACAGTAGCAGCTTGTCTTTACAGCATGTACTGCCAAAGCACCAAGGAAATGCTGTGTTGCAGCATTAAGTATCTAAGGTGTTTGTAGTGTTTAGGTGTAGAAGAAAACTCACTGATTTTATACTTTTGTTACTGCTGTAAGTATGCAATTCTGGCATCTTGACCTAACACTGTGTGTCACAGTACAATGCATATTATCTAAATAATTTATATGTATTCCAAAAAACTTTATTGTTATGGAAACCTATATTGATACATGACTTATGCATAGATTATAGTATTATATTAAAGTTTTTTATTGACACCCTATCCCTCAAGGCTGATACTCTGGTATTTTCATTTCAGACTTTATAAAATTATCTTCTTCTGCAATCACTTTTTATTCTTACCAGTAACCAGCACTCCATGTCTCTATCACACTGCAGGACTTAATCATCTTGTGACAGTAGGAAAGTGTGACTTCCTTTGTTTAAACAGAAGGTTAACATGCAGGGGATTAATATCAGTCTCAAAGTAGCCAATAGTTATGAATTTGCCCACAATGGAATTAGCGAAGGTTATAAATTTATCTTCAATGAATTTTCTGAATCAAAATAAAATGGAGGTGCTTATAGTGGGTCCATCAGCTAAAGCCAAAATTGGTCTTGGACTTCTCGGCTGTTTCTCTGTCTTTTGCAAACCTGAAGTCCACAATATAGGTGTTATCTTTGACACTAACCTCTTTTTTGAGAAATAAGTTAATTCCGTAGTCAAAAGTTGCTTTTTCCAGCTTCGTCTATTAGGTAGGATCAAGCCTTTTTTATCTTCTAGGGATCTTGAGAAAGCTACTCATGCTTTTATTTTTTCTTGCCTTGATTACTGCAACTCGCTGTATTCTGGGATTAGCAAATCCCTGATACACAGGTTACAGTTGGTCCAGAATGCTGCCGCTCTCTTTCTGGTTGGGGCAAGAAAGTATGACTCTGTTTCTCCAATTTTAGCTTCTTTACACTGACTGCCTGTCAGTTTTCGAATTGATTTTAAAATCTTGTTGCCAGTTTTTAAATCTTTACATGGGCTTACTCCTGCCTATTTATCGGAATTGTGTGTTTTACACCAGCCATCCAGAGTGCTTAGATGTTCTGGTCAGTTGTCTCTTGTTGTCCCTCGTATCAAGTGTAAAACCAAGGGGGACAGGGCTTTTGCAGCTCCTGCTCCTCGCCTGTGGAACTCTTTACCTCATCATATAAAGGAGTCGTCTATAATTGAACTGTTCAAAACAAGATTAAAGACTCATTTCTATTCACTTGCTTTCCATGACCTTCAGTAATACTGATGGTTTCCTCATTGTGATTATATAACATTACTTCTATTTATTATTTATTTTATTTATGTTCATATATTTTATTTCTATTTATGTTATTTGTTTGTTTTCTTTTAGTCTATTATTGTAAAGCACTTTGGCCACAGTATTCCTATGTTGTTTTAAATGTGCTATATAAATAAATTAACATTGACTTTGCCTAGAGGGGACTGGGAGGTCTCATGGTCTGGAATCCCTGCAGATTTTATTTTTTTCTCCAGCCGTCTGGAGCAATGTTCCCTCTAAGCTGAGTGCGTGAACGATCGCTCACACGAATTCAGAGCGTCGCTCATACTTCCCGCACGATCACTCATTCCAACGGCGTTGCTCGTACTTATCGTGAAAATTGGTGCTCATAAATTTTTGGCTTAAAACTAAATGTCGCTCATAAACAATGTTTTTTGCTCACTATATGCTACTCCTTAGAGGTAACATTGGTCTGGAGTTTTTTGTTTTTTCTGTCCACCCTGGCAATCGGACCTTACTCTTATTCTATGTTAATTAATGTTGACTTATTTTATTTTCTTATTGTGTCTTTTATTTTTCTATTCTTCATTATGTAAAGCACTTTGAGCTACATTTTTTTGTATGAAAATGTGCTATATAAATAAATGTTGTTGTTGTTGTTGACATTGACAATGGAGTCAAGATTCATTGACAAAATTCAGAAGGTTACTATTATGCACACAGTCGCTGCAGTTAGTAAACACAGAAACAACAATTACAAGAAAAATTTAAGTAATTCTACACATTTACTATGTTAACTTAATTTTGTATATTGGCCAATGTAAAATAGGTTTCATCTGGTGTCTTGTCCAAGGTTGGCTTCTGCCTTGTTTCCATTGCTGCTAAGATAGGCTTTGTCATCAGTGATCCTGAAACATATTTATTAGGTCTGAAAATGGATGAATAGATAAACTACTATTGGCTTTGCCTCAATGAAAGTCTCTGAATGTGCTCCTTGGTTTTGGGAAAGTCTTATGAATGTTACATCTGGTATAACACAGGCTCCAGCAACATTGAGCAGAAGTCCAAAGCTGTGTAGTTGTGTTGATGTTGTTCTTGAGGTAGAAGCTTTCACACCCACTGTTGAGGTAGGTGGTTTCTCACTACATAGAGTAAGCAGCTGGGGTTAAAAAAATGGAGTAAAACCCATGTTGTAGTGATGGTGTGAACAGAGTGTAAACCATATGACAGTTATAGCAGTAGCATTTTTGGTTTGAAAATTCTGGTGGGGATATACTAGAATTTTCCTTGTATGTACAGACTTCTATATCATTAAAATTCACTTGCCAAAGGAACAATATCTGTCCCATTATAGCTAATGACTAGTGAGATATGGAAGCTCATATACTACTTGCATCATAAAAATCAGTTAAATGATGGTATGTCTTAATAGGCAAAAGATGATTGTGGGGCTACTACTACTGGGGCTCCTTTATGCCAACGGAACTGCCAAGTCAGATGTGTTTGTTTGTTTTTAATTTTCCTCCTTTCTTGTTGTAATGCTGTGTTTTCAGATCATAGTGTGGGTGTGTTGTGTATAATTATTTATTTATTTATTTATTTGATGCACCAAATTACCCCCTTAAGGGCAAGGCACAATAACAAGAAAAGAACACATACTGTAGAATACATACACATAGTATTAAGAGTGTATTAAGATATAATGCAGGACAAATTCATCCTAAAATGTTGAAGCATTTGGTAAATTAAGATAAATTCTTAGTGGAAAAATGAGAAGGTAAGAAAAATCTACCAAGGGAAAGTAACTGAATAACATTGTATTTAACTTCAAGATTAACCATATGCCATATGAAGACATGAGGGCAGGCATTGCATTAAAAGAACATTAGGAAAGCTAGAAAGCAACAATAGATGAATACTTCTGAAAAGGCTGACGAAAGAGAGTCTTTCAATAATTTGATAGTAAAAAATGGCCAAACAGGGGAAGAGGTATATTAGAGACAATAATGGTGAAATTAAATATACTGAAACCGATGCTCTAAATGTATTTCTTTGAAGTTTTCACATGTCAAGATGTCAGTAACCTCCTAGTAGCTACAAGTACCATGAAGAATGTACTCAGTGATTTAGGAATAACAGAAACTAAGGTGCTGCCATTCAGTTCAATTCAATTCAGTTCAGGTCAGTTTTTTATAGCACTCACTAGTGAATACCTCTCAAGGTATTATAACAAGTTAACAGATGAAATGCAATTACAAACTTTACAAATTACTAATTACATAATGCATACATGTAAAAGCATATTTTTTTAAACCCATGATAAGACAAAGCAGTTACAAACTGATTAACATACCTTGACCGTAAAAGTGTATGTCCATTAACATTATCATTGAGCAATGGTCAGGTGACAGTGGAGAAGAGGAAAGCAAAAACTCTATTCAACAGAATCCCTGGAGAAAGAACTACCTGTAGGTACCATGATGCAATTCTGAAGTTCTTAGAGACTTCTTTCATTCTGCTTCCAGGCTGAACTTGCTGGTGCGGCCGGTGTAGACAATTTCACAGTTGTCTGACGTTTTTTTCACTTGTACATAATGTTTCGGACAGTGGAATGGTGGGGGAGGTTTTTTAAATTCTTTCTTCCCAAACTCATAAGCACCTATAACCTTCTTTCTGAAGGCCTTTATGTAGCTCTTTTGATTTAGGCATGGTGATAATCACAACAAAGAGCAAACCAAACTAAATGTGCAAGGTTTAAATAAGACAGGTCCAGCCAACATCCTCTCTAATGATATCCTAATCATTGTGTGTACTTACTTTTTCTGAATCTAAAATTTGTATTTTTGCTTATTTAAATAATACAATAGACTACAAAATGTAAATGTGACATGGTGTTTGTCATGTTATATCAATTTTATCTATAGATATTGTTTAAATGAAGATCAAATCTTGATTTATCAATTTTATCCATAGTTACTGTTTAAATGAAGATCAAATATTGATATGTACACATATGATAAAAAAGGAAAATATTTAATGGATTGTACTTACTTTTTCAAATGACTTTAGGTCAGCTTCCTGCTAAAAAAGGCAGAACAGGTACATGCACCTAGTTTTGAAGGAAGCTGCAGCCTTTGCTCATTGAATCAAGGTTTTTCACAGTTACAGATCAAGTGCTTGCTTATAGTTACATCCTTTTATTAGAAGGGTTCAGCTTTTAGTTACAGCCTTAATAAGAAATATAATTTTAGGTACATTTTTGTCTGACAGAGTGGCTGCCTATATGTTAAGTTATCCTCTAATAGGATTTTTCACTTTTTCTTATCCTGTGCATTAAACCAATTACTTGTCAGTTTGGGGTCTAACTAGCTGAAATCTTACTGTCAAAAGAAGATGTATAAAAACATAAGTTCAAGGGAATTTGATGAAATGCCTGTGTGAGGCTGAACTAGTATGGTGCTGAGTTGTCACCTCTTGCACAGCTGTACTTGGGTCCTAATTAGGATCCTGAAATGGTTCGTTGTGTGGTGGGTGTAGCAACGTGCTGTATCAGTTCATGCTTCCAACCACCACCACCTTGTGTGAGGCTGTCTAGAATAATGCTAGAAGTGGAACATGGCTCTGATTTATATATTAAGGCCCACACCAGGAATCTGTTACTGTTTTGTAGTATAGCTTATCCTGTAATTCTCTTGTGATTCTCATCTTTATGTGTACAGATGTTGCATATGTACTGAAATAAAAAAATGTATACCTTGAGTTACATTTTTTGTATACAAAAGATATGCTGTGATATCCGTGGAGACAATTTATAATACAGTCAGTCAGTCAGTAGCCAGCCTGCTATATCCTTACACAGGGTCACGGGGGTCTGCTGGATCCAATCCAGCCAACACAGGGTGTAAGGCAGGAACAAATCCCCGGGCAGGGCACATGCACATACACACCAAGCGCATACTAGGGAAATTTTTTTTTTAGGATCACCAATGCACCTAACCTGCATGTCTAAGGACTGTGGGAGAAAACCGGAGCACCTGGAAGAAACCCATGCAGGCACGGGGAGAACATGCAAACTCCATGCAGAGAAGACCAGGGAAGCAAGCCCAGATCTCCTTACTGCGAGGCAGCAGCACTTCCACTGCACCACTGTGCTGCCCAATTTATAATACATAATAATTAAAACTATGTGTTTAGAACTTGTTTAAAGCTGCAGAAGATTTCATTTTCCTAGCAATTTTTCATACTCCCACTTAACACCTGTTTTTTGATACGGCAGATTACAAATTAAAACTTTGATGCCCTTTAATAATCATTAGAGGCTTATCACTTGACTAAGTAACTGATAAATGGATATATGAAAATTTACCTTTATTGGTGTATTTATTAAGGTATTTTCTTTCCTAAGTTTCAAAATAACATGTGAAGTACAACACACTAGCTTTGAAACTACTTGCACAAAAAAATATGACTCATTTTTTCTGTCTGCTTTCCAAAATATTTGAAGATCTGCAAGGCTGACCATATAAGTATGAATCATCATTGTTCTTCTGTAGCGTCTAACATAAACCTCCTGTATTGTATAATAGATCATTCTTTGTCTTAGTCTTTCAACACTTGAGTAATCTGAATTTATTTCCTAGATAGATTGTGCAGACTATGTTGTGAAATAAATCATATCGAATTGGATTTATTTTTTCAGTGTTGATTTAGTGATAGAATAAATTGAGTAACAACAACAATCAATGTTACATAAATAGACCTAATTTTATTGCAACTCCCTTTTTGCATTTCAATGTTTTGAATAATAATAATTATTATTATTATCTTAATTGTCACATAAAGTGCATGAGCATAGTGAAAGTTTTGTGCATGGCAGGGGGTGCAGGAAAATATATAGGCAATAGGACAATAATATGATGTATCTTATATATAAACGTCTACACATAGAAGTGTGTCTGTCTGTCTGTTAGGCCTGGAAATGCGAGGTGGTCTGGAAGTGCGAGGCTACCTCATGAAGCTCAAAGAGCCAGCAAGATGGCCCCAAGTTAACGAGTCGAAAGAAGCATGAGGCTACAGCATGAAGCTGAAAGAAAGTGACTCTGTCACCAAAGCGAAACTGCTGAATAAAAACAAATGAGAGAGAAACTTGCTTTCCTGCTGATAGACAAGGGGGACGAGCACGTCCACAAAATGAAACCACCGACTCTGCATTTCAGTTTTTTTCTGACGATTTCAATAGTTTCCAGGAACCTGGGCTTTTTACAGCATGGGCTTACACAGCTAGTAAATAAATAAACAAATAAATACACAAATATAAGAGTAGCAGAAGAGTGGCTCAATCAATATACATAGTGCTAAAAAGAACTGCACAGAATACATAGATTGTACAATTTAACACTAGTACAAAAATAGTCATGGCAGTGCACATAATACATACAGTAGAATTACACATAAACCATTAGGTGGGTATGGTACAGGATGGATAAGATTAGGTTACTGAGAGTTTAGTGACCTTATGGCCTGGGGTATAAGAAGCTGTCTCTGAAGTGGGTGGAGCATGTCATGAGGCTCCAGTAGCCTGGAGCACAGTAGTGAAAACAGGATGAACTGCATGGCAGGTATCTGAGATTATGGATTCAGGAAAGCCTCAATGTTTTTGGAAGCAATATACCTGTAGACAGCTCTTTGGAGAAACTTGTGACACTGACAAGTAAGGTTGCCAAACCACCACACGTGATGCATCCAGTCAGGATACTATTAATGGTACAGAGTAGTGTGCACTGTATACCGGTAGAAATTTGTAAACTGGTAAAAATTTTTGATTGTGATAAATAATTTCTTCTTCGGGGCGGCATGGTGGCGCAGTGGGTAGCGCTGCTGCCTCGCAGTTAGGAGACTTCGGGTTCGCTTCGTTTGCATGTTTTCCCCGTGTCTGCGTGGGTTTCCTCTGGGTACTCCAGTTTCCTCCCACAGTCCAAAGACATGCAGGTTAGGTGCATTGGCGATTTTGAATTGTCCCTAGTGTGTGCTTGGTGGGTGTGTGTGTGTGTGCCCTTTGGTGGGCTGGTGCCCTGCCCAGGGTTTGTTTCCTGCCATACGCCCTGTGTTGGCTGGGATTGGCTCCAGCAGTTCCCCTGTGACCCTGTAGTTAGGATATAGTGGGTTGGATAATGGATGGATGGATGGAATATCTTCTTCAGACAATACCAGCACTTCTCACAGCAAATATCCACAACCCTTTCCACACTCCTTCCATCTATGAAACTTTATCCTACATATAAAGAAAGTGTCATCAGTCCGTAGATGTAAAACCTTTACTTGGGGAAAAAAGGAGGACATATAAAAGAATGACTCTTAGATATATATCAAAGACACTCCCTATTTTTTCATAAAATAAATCAAACCTAAAGCAGAGATAATCAAGGAGTTCAGTTTTAAAAAGGGTTTAGATGTGAATTTTTATTATGGTGGACTGACACCACATCCAGGCTTAGTTCCTGCCTTGTACCCAGTGCTACCAGGTTAATTTGTGGTCCTCTGTGTGAACAGAACTAGAGAAGTTAGTTAGCAAATTGATAAATGGTATGATTGGATGCACGAGTCACTATTAGTTAAATTGTTTGAATGGAAAACTTGAACACAAAGTTATAAAGAAAAACAGCATCATTACAATGTTATATTGGAAACAAACAAATAATCCCTAGCATCACTGTTATTTCTCCTTAATTAAATAAAAATAGACAAGTTATTGGGACTGATTGATCTGTTTATATTTGTCTAAACATTTTTTTATTTTCTCATTCTTTTTTACTGTGACTCATTCTGTATTTTTCTAAATTATAGACATTCTTTTCTGAACATTTACTTTTTTCATGCATTGAACATGAGCATATAGAAAGCCTATGGTATGCCTTGTGAGGATTTAAGTTAAGATACAGAAAAAATGTTTTCTTTTCAGATAATGCTAAAATAGAGATTTTAGTCCAAAATGCAAAGCATTCTGTTTGAGCCAAATGTAACATTGTCCATGCTGCTGAAAATACAATGCCAACAGTACAGTATGGTGAAGGAACTGTCATGTTGTAATGCTTGTTTCAGCAGATAACTAGGAAACTTGTCATAGCTAAAGTTAATCTGATGAGGGAGCAAAGCTCCTTGACTTGCTGCATTAAAGATTGTTACATTTATGTAAAAACTATTATTTAGGTCAATTCTTTTTCAAAAAATAGTCTAATTCAGAGCTACACTAGAGTGACTCAAAAATTCAAAACAGGTGAATATTATTGTTAAAATCCTAAAATTTCACCCATTGACAATCTAAGACAAATGTTCCTGTTTATGATTTATCATTTTTTAACAGTACATAAAAATACATATGTCTGTTCATCTTACATTTCAGGATAGTAATGTTCAGTTCCTCCTGCAGCAGCAGTTCTTTTTGCTGAAAATGGCCTACTAGCTCACTGGAATTTCACACCATCAAAGCACTATAGCCTGTTTTATTAAGTAATTCAGTGTGAACACTGTCTTTTGCATTCACAGCCACATCTTCCCTCAATCTTACTAAGCCAACATTGAGTTGCAAATTGGGTTAACATATGCCTTTGGGATGTGCTAGTAAACTTGAGTAAATGAGGAAAGCCTAAGTAGAGACAGGAAGAACACGCAACCTGTACAGAGAATACAAACTATAATGTTAACTACTGCACCACTGTGCCCCCTGCAGTTAAAATAAAACTGCTCAAAAAAATTAAAGGAGCACTTTGAAAACACATCAGATCTCAATGGGAAAAAGAAATCCTCCTGGATATCTATACTGATATAGACTGGGTAATGTGTTAGGAACGAAAGGATGCCACATCGTTTGATGGAAATGAAAATGATCAACCTACAGAGCCCTGAATTCAAAGACGCCCCAAAAATCAGAGTGAAAAAATTACGTGGCAGGTTAGTCCATTTTGCCAAAATTTAATTGCAGCAACTCAAAATTGTACGCAGCACTTTGTATGGCCCCTGTGTTCTTGTATACATGCCTGACAACATCGGTGCATGCTTCTAATGAGATGACAGATGGTGTTGTGAGGGATCTCCTCCCAGATCTGGACCAGGGCATCACTGAGCTCCTGGACAGTCTGAGGTGCAACCTGGTGGCATTGGATGGACCAAAACATAATGTCCCAGAGGTGTTCTATTGGATTTAGGTCAGGAAAGTGTGGTGGCCAGTCAATGGTATCAATTACTTCATCCTCCAGGAACTGCCTACATACTCTCACCACATGAGGCCAGTAATTGTCGTGCACCAGGAGCCACTGTACCAGCATAGGGTCTGACAATGGGTCCAAGGATTTCATCCTGATACCTAATGGCAGCCAAGGTGCCTTTGTCAAGCCTGTAGCGGTCTGTGTGACACTCCATGGATATGTCTCCCCAGACAATCATTAACCCACCACCAAACTGCTCATGCTGAATGATGTTACAGGCAGCATAATGTTCTCCATGGCTTCTCCAGACCCTTTCACTTCTGTCACGTGCTCAGGGTGAACCAGCTCTCATCTGTAAAAAGCACAGGGCACCACTGGTGCATCTGCCGATTCTGGTATTCTATGGCGAATGCCAATCGAGCTGCATGCTGCTGGGCAGTGAGCTCAGGACCCATTAGAGGACATGGGGCCCTTGGGTCACCCTCATGAAGTCTTTCTGGTTGTTTGGTCAGAGACATTCACACCAGTGGCCTGCTGGAGGTCATTTTGTAGGGCTCTGGCAGTGCTCATCCTGTTCCTCCTTGCCCAAAGGAGCAGATACTGGTCCTGCTGATGGGTTATGGACCTTCTATGGCCCTCTCCAGCTCTCCTAGAGTAACTGCTTGTCTCCTAGAATCTCCTCCATGCCCTTGAGACTATGCAGGGAGACACAGCAAACCTTCTGGCAATGACACGTATTGATGTGCCATCCTGGAGAAGTTGGACTACCTGTGCAACCTCTGTAGGGTCCAGGTATCGCCTCATGCTACCAGTAGTGACACTGACTGTAGCCAAATGCAAAACTAGTGAAGAAACAGTCAGAAAAGATGAGGAGGGAAAAATGTCAGTGGCCTCCACCTGTTAAACCATTACTGTTTTGGGGGTCATCTCATTGTTGCCCCTCTAGTGCATCTGTTGTTAATTTCATTAACACCACAGCAGCTGAAACTGATTAACAACCCCCTCTGCTACTTAACTGACCAGATTAATATCCCATAAATTTCATTGACTTTATGCTATACTCTGATTAAAAAGTGTTCCTTTAATTCTTTTGAGCAGTATATTTATGTTTATGTTAAAATTCAGATTGCTGTCAAGGAGATTTGCCAAGTAGGAAGACAAGAAAAACAGCAGTGGATAGGGCCCATAAGTCAAGGTTAATAATCAATCTAATTGAGATCAAGTGTGAAGCAGTTCTATTTTGCTCAGATTAAAATGAAAAAAATATTACTGCCATTCAGGTAGTGACATTACTTGGAAAGGCTAACTTTTCATCACAATATAAATGAAACATGAGATCACCCACAGGACATATATGAATATTGAAAAGGATTGGGAAAATAGAAAAATGTAAAAGACATCATAGGGAGAAATCCCAGGTATCAGCTTTCAACTAAGAGAAAGTAAATGGCACATAGCCTGAGATATAAAAAAACATGAGTAACAGATTGAGTGTGCTCAGATGAATCCTTAAGGAGGGTTGCCATTGGTGTGTATTTAAAGCAGATATAAAGCCCAGTCCATCTTCAAAAGAGTCTCTTGCACTGAATGTTGGCAGTCTGTCAACCTGGAAGATACTTTAAGCACAGTGAAAGAGATAAAGAAAGCACAAAAGAGCAGATGGCTACATTTGAGTCTATAACACACTTCTAATGGTATTATTGCAGTAAAATCTGATTTGGTTGAAAAAGTAATAATGACAACTTGTAAAAAAGTGAAAACAAGTACCACATTAATGAGAAGAGTACTTATATTTAAGAATCAATATCTAGAATAGAAAAGAGAAACTTTTAGCCTCCTCACCATCTTAACATCTCACTCAGATTAGCTGCTCATGAAACTGGTCTAGTACAGTATGTCTTCCTTTCTCTCTTTTAAAGATGGATGGGGTTTTGTATGCATGTCGAATGGAGTTGAGCTTTATCTGGTATATGAGAAGAAATGGACACATTAGATTTCTGGTAAAACAATCTACCTTTTCTTAACAGTAGGAAGAGATACACCAGATAATAGACCTGAAAATAAAAGAAGGTCATTGATAGCAGTTTGCAAGGGGGATCGTAAGAACTGCGTCATTCCAATCTTGCAGTATTTTACAGTATTAAGTCTATTTGCAAAATCTCCAAATTGTTTGTTGTGAGTGTTGCTGTTTAGTGGCTTTATGCACCACACTGATGTTTCTCTTATATTTCATCCCCTATTCCTTTTAAAGACCATATTATGTAGTACACTGTAAGCAATGCAATACAACTTCCAGATGTTTAAACTTTTAGTACTGTTTGTTTGTTCTCTTTAGTTTGTGAAATTTGCAAATATAGAAGAAGACACTCCTTCCTACCACAGAAGCTATGATTTCTTTGTCTCAAGATTTAGTGAAATGTGCCGATCTAACTTTGAAGACCCTGACATTCGTACCAAGTAAGTAAATTAGAGCTAATTAAAGTTATATATTCCTGAGTCTCTACTAATTTCATTCATAAGCAAGCACCTCACCTAAACCTTATTGTAATAAACCCTATCTACAGTAGCTTAAGCTTACATAACTAGAAATTGGACATAAACTTACATGTTCATGAATGCAGTTAAAAAAACATCCTGAATCAGCTACATATGAGAAGTGAAAATATCTGACATATTCCTGAAGTTGTGATTTTAATAATAAATCAATTGCAGTTTTAAGGTAATTTCTGGACAATTCTGTTATTAGAGCACCCACGTTTGGTCGCTCCAGTACAGAAAATATTTTAAAGAAGTTTTAAAATTTTCAGAAATAATGAACAAAACACAAGTAAAAAAAAGTAAACCAAGCAACAAAACAAAATTGTGACACGAAAGGTAATATAAAAGTGGACCTGACTAGAGTAGATTTTGGTCCATTTATTTATTGTGGGGTCCCAACATTCAATTATCCAGATTTCACAGCACAAGTGTTCTTTTTACTTTTCTTTCTCTGTCTTTTTCTGTCACCTCACTATTCTTGTGTTAATTAGCCCTACATCTACTTAGCTCTTGTATCCAATCTAGAAAAGAGTAGCCATTTTGTTCCACCCTACATTTACTCCAGAGGTCAGGAGTGTCGCAAAATGTTTATAGACAACAAGCCTTAGTGTCTTTTAGAAGCCCAGAAGTAACTTCTCTTTTTGTTCTTGTTCTACCTTTTAATGTGTCGAACTCCCAAAGCTTCTAAGATTCTTACTTTAGTTTTTAAATTGCAGTGCCAACGCTGGCTCAGTACCAGTGGCATCCTGTTTAATCTATAAACTAGATGCCTTCATTCCTATTTGCTCATTTTATAGTCACAGTGACAGGTGTAGTCAGTCTCAGTGCATTGTGCACAACATACAAATATATTCACTGACGCAGCATAAATTTTGTGAAGGCCTGAGCAGATACACATAATGACCACTAAGCCACATCAGAAAAAACAGGGCCTCTAAATGGTTAGTAATTGAAAACCATAACTGTGTTGCAGTTTTTTCATATAAGACCTATATTGAAAACAGTAATTTTTCAATACCTGAAAATACATTTTACAAGAATAGTTAGTTACGTTTCTGGATGGACATATCTTCCAAATAGACCAGCATTTATTATTACTGCTTTCAAGGATAGCATCTGCAAAAAGAAGTTGAAGACTACATCCCTTACAATTTTTTAGAAGTCAATTTTTTAGGATGTTTTTTGTATTTGATTAGCAAATTATATGTTTTTAATAAGCAGAAACACTCATAGCTGGAGCAATTAAACTGTGCATATACAGTTATTTATCCATCCATCTATCCATTATCCAACCTGCTGTATCCTAACTACAGGGTCACGGGGGTCTGCTGGAGCCAATCCCAGCCAACACAGGGCGCAAGGCAGGAAACAAACCCTGGACAGGGCGCCAGCCCACCGCAGATTTATTTATCTCTTTTTTAAATTTATCATCTAAATATTAAACACACAATGTGACATAGTGACTCCTAGGTTGGCTGAGTATTCACCAGACAATGTAGACTTAGCTGACTGAAAAAGAACATACAAATGCTATTTGTGTTCACCAAAATCTCAGACACACAGATAAAGAAATTTAGCATACTGAAGGAAGCACCAGTGATCCCTTTGGTCACTTTCACAGAACTGGACCACTGCCTTTTGGAATAAGGGACAGTGTCAGTTAAACTGAATGACTGCCATGTAGCGGCACATCAAACATAACAGCTCCCTAGATAGATAGATAGATAGATAGATAGATAGATAGATAGATAGATAGATAGATAGATAGATAGATAGATAGATAGATAGATAGATAGATAGATAGATAGATAGATAGATAGATAGATAGATAGATAGATAGATAGATAGATAGATAGATAGATAGATAGATAGATAGATAGATAGAACAAATGTTTTGTCTTCAGGGTAAAATTTGAAGGTGGCTATCTGGAAATGCACCCTCAAAAATAAACAGAGAAAAATCCTTTATCTCTTAACCTACTTAATCAAGCACTGCACATCGCTGATACTAAAACAAAAGGCCCTTTTCATTCTTGTTTTTTTGTTTTTTTTATTCAGACAAAGCACTGCAGTACTGTCCTTGCTATCTGAATTTTTAACCAAGATATTTGGCTACATCCTTTGAATCATAGCAAGTGCAGCTACTGTGTCAACATGCCCAGTGTGACATGTCACAAGAATCAGCAAGAAAATTTGAAGCAGGCAGGAAACAAAAAGGCCTCAATCAAAGAACTATCACAGATACATGATACAAAAATATACCTACCACCCCCAAAATTTGGACACTGGTGATATTATTCAGTTAAAATTGAACCCAAAACTATTCCTAAAAATAGTGAAAGGTATGTGGGAATAAATTACTGTACTTTTCATGAACGCTGTGGAATATAAATAATAATATGTTTTTGAGTTTTGATTCCCATGTTAAATTTTAGCATTCCTTTTGACAGTAAAAATAATTACAGGTTGAAATTCTAGATAAAACTATTGTCTAGTATTTGTATTACTTTGGATTTTTATTTACAAAACATTCATTTCAAGTAGCAAATATAAAAATGTGTAAATAAAAAAAACTTGATATAATCATGGTGGCTATTTTAGGATGACAAATATTGTTTTTGGTCTGCTGAGTAAATAACTTAAATGCCAAATTTTACAGCAAAAGCCATGTTGTGTACGCCTTACTGTGTTATATCACAGTAATATTACAATGTCCATTTTGTATTTTTGCTATGAATGCTGCACACACTCACTGTCTTAAATTTGTTTTACAACTTCAATGTGTATAAAAAAATAAATAAAATTATGCAACATGGTGGCATGATTGATAGTATGAACATCAATAATGCTTACATTTCATGTGTCTAAGGATCCGAATGGCTGGTATCAAAGGCTTGCAGGGGGTGGTCCGGAAGACAGTCAATGATGAGCTGCAGGCCAATATCTGGGATCCACAGCATATGGACAAAATTGTACCCTCGCTTCTTTTTAATCTTCAGCAAGGAGAAGGAACTGATAGGTAAGAACAATAAGTTGAAGACACCTATTAATAACATCAAATAAGTGTCAGATAAGTGTTTAATGTATCTCACATTTCACTAATAAAATACAGTTTGATTTTCATTCCTAATCATATTTTTCTGTGACAATAAAACATATAATACTGTATTACATATATAGCAACATGTGGAATACTTTGAGTTTTGTAAGTCATTAATTTTGAGACATATTTTCAGTTTGGTTTAAAGCCTCAACTAATTTGAAGTTTACTTCTCTTGTTAACATGTTAGATATTAATAAAGGTCTACAGAAGTAAAGACTGAGAAATATTCTTTTACAGCATCATTTTATGTTGTATATACTTTATCCATTTTTATTAATTTTATGCTATCTACTGTATCTGTCTACCTAACTTTCTGCCTATTGGTCTGCATAAGGTAAGTTTTCTTGTCTGTAATTTCATTCTGTCATGCTTACTAAACACAAAATATACAGTACTTAATATTACCACATCAATCTATGAACAACAATAAAACACTTTACTTAGTACATAAAGTGAAAGTTAAAATAATAGGGAGGGTCTATGCAAGTACAAGAGTGGCTAAGGAATATATTCATCCTCTTGAGTTATTGAAATATCTTCTTTAAAAAATTCAAATACACATAACTGGATACAAAATAATATCAGCATTAAACACTAAATTGAAGGTAAATGTAGGAAATACAAAATGCTGAAATATGAACAATAGTCTGGAATAAAAACACATTAATTTAAAATATTGCTATAAAACCATGTACAAAAAACAAGCAGTAATTTGCAATTTATTATATCTTCCTGAGCACCAGAGAGATGAAGAACTGTGAGAAAAAGGTATATTAGTGTATCTCACTGAACATTTTAAAAAATTGCATTCTAAAAGAATGAGTACTTATTTATTTAAGGAGACAATCCAAAGTCTTTAAGCAGTAGATTTGAAGGCTCTGTCACCCATAGAGCACAGGTTAGTCTGGGACACAATGAGACTGCCATCATTAGTATTACCTTAGTGGGTGATCAGGAGTGTATTGATACAGGACAGTTTATAGCATTATAGGTTAAAAATAGCATTTTACATTGAATGCTATATGTAACAAAGAGACAATGAGGGTGGTACAGAACACTGTGATATGTAATAAAAGCAAGAACAAGCTTCTCAGTTTTAGAAAAGTAGAGGAGTTAGTAAACACAAGATGTGTCGTTGAGGTGGAAATAAGGGTGTGTCTTAATGTAGTTTATGTGGGATTAATAACAAAGGGAGGAATCAAAAATGATGCCAAGATCCCTTGCAGACGATGAAAGTATAATAATATCATCACAGAGAGTAATTGAAAAGGAGTCAATTTAATTGAGCTTTACTGTCAGACAGAATGGCCTATGTTTTGTTGCAGTTTAACTTTAAAGAGTTATGTTCAATCCACTATTTAAATTCACCTAAGCAAGTTGTAAGGTGTCAAAACACAGAATCTCCACTTTTAACATTGAAATAAATGTTAGTATCATCTGCTAAAAAAGATAGCCCTGCTCAGTGCTACAAATGATATGACCAGTAAGAAGCATGTAGAATAACAAAAGGAGAGAGCCAAAGACAGAGTCCTTAAGGAGACTGGTGCTAAGGTGGACCTCCTGTTGACAAGACTAACACATTCTCTCACCTGCTACTCAGATAGAATTTAAACTAATGGAAGGCAGTGCCAGATATACCTGGAAACATTCTATTCTGGACAGTAAAATATCATGATTGGCAGTGTCATGAAGACTGTGCTAAGGTCTAATTAATATGCTGATTTGCACAGATTCTGCTGCTGTAAGCAGAGTGATTTCACAGCTATGCTGTGCCCTGAAACTAAACTGAAAGGGTTCCTTAGGTTATTACAAGTTAGGCAGCTGGTGAGTTATAAAGTCACAACACACTTATGAAATTTATAAAAGATAAGTGAGAGATATGCCACAAAATGTTCACATTTTCATCATTAAGACTAGACTATGTTAAACCTGGCATTGCAGAAGCCAGCTTTCTAAGCAGCAAGCCAAACTCAAGAGATATATTTTTTAATGATGATGAAACTTTTCTTGAGTGATGCGGAATGTTTTCCTATACAGTTACTAAAAATGGTGGATGTACTGTATAATGAAGTTGAATTTTGACTATATTGCCTGTCAGTTTGTTATACCTAGAGCCTACTTTGATTGCAGTTTCTGTTTTATAACAATATTTTACAATATGTATAGGACAGAGTAACTGAGTGTACAGTAAATAATGCAACATTTCATATGAAATTTAAAATTAGCTTCAATGTCATTATTAATCCTTTAACAAAGCCGTGAGACTACGTAGCCCAAAATCTCAAAGAGTGTTAAAAGAAGTCCAGTATGATCTTAAGGATAACCTTAATGCATTCTTGCCAAATTCTAAAGATCCTTTGGATAATTCCCAGAATGAAACTGTGGTGAGTGTAATTTCAGACATACAATATTTTCTGCTGTTCAAAAACTTATTACACACCTTAAGTGAGCTTATACATTACCAAACCATATTGTTATGGTTGATGAATCAATGATTTTGATGTTTGCCCAATTAACTTGGAGCAGCATTGATTAAAGACCATCTCACATTAGATGGCTCTTCCAGCAATTTTCAGTCATAGGCTTCATTTACATAATCTTAGCAAGTCAGAGATCAAAAGAGCACGGTTTCATGAACACTAATCACTTAATGCGATATACTTACCAAATCACTTTAACAAGTCCACAATCTGGGTTGATTTTGTCTTTAGTTGTAGGAGCAGGCTCTGTATATATGAGAGCTGACAACCAATGACTGCTCATCCAAAAGTGAAATGTGTGTAATGCAACAACAAAAAATAAGGAATGTGGGTGTTAGAAAAATAGAAAAAAGAAAAAAAAAAAAGGCTGAGATTGAGTATGAACTTGTTGTACCTGTTAACTCTTTATACAGCATTGGTTCTGCTACTGGTTTTCAGAAAAAGGGGCTGGCACGAGTGTGCTGAAAATTCACCACACAGTTAAACAATTTGACATGCCCAGCAATTTTCAATCATTTAAATTGATTTGGTCTGGCGACGAAATAAGCAACAGCAGTTGGCAAGTCAGACTTAACCATACATCTAGAAGTTGTGTGTTGAGAAATTCGCTTGAGGTAGAAGAAACTTTGCCAAGGGGAAATCATTTATTAATAAGATAGATTTTGTAAAGGAATGATATTTTCATGCAACTACAGACTGCTGAAAATGGTGACACAAAAGAATATAAAATCCTCCTTACTGACATTTATAATCAGGGATTTCAAGGAATTGAATTTTATCCTGAAATGTTCAACCATCTGGCTGTTTGTAGAGTATTCTGATTTATTTTTTGTATGACTACAAGTTGAATTTAGATTAATTGATGCTTGCTAGTGAACCTTAACTCCTGTGATTTACACTGCATTGGGGGCCTTCTTTACAAAGCTTGTTTATATCATATTTTTATGGCTTTCTCTAAGATGTTGGGGAGTAGTTATTTGATAAAATTATACATTTCTGAAGCATCGCTCCTTTTCTCTTCTTGTAGCCGGTCTCCTTCTCCTCTACAGTCATCAGAAAAGGAGAAAGAGAGTCCTGCTGAACTGACAGAACGTTGCTTCAGAGAACTGCTTGGTCGTGCTGCCTATGGAAATATTAAAAATGCAGTCAAACCAGTTCTTATGTGAGTAAACTAAGCATTCACAAAAACTTAGTAGACAACATAGCAAGAAAATACATTAAATTCATAATAAAATATTTATAAAAAATATTCATAAGGAACATCATATTAGTTATATATCAGTCAGCTCTGAATTTATTAAGCTATTCTTTCCCTTGTGAGTGAATCAGTAAATCAGGAAAAAGCAAGCTCACACTATAGCAGAGTCGCAAGAATTCTGCATTGTGACCAACAGGCATTCTGGCCTGTTGACATGTAGAAAGACCAAAGCAAAGAAACACTAATTTGACCAGATGACATTTTTCACTGATAAGTGCCACTGCTAATGTTCTTTGCAATTTAAAGTGGATAAGTCTATAGTTGCACATATTTGATGGTGTCTTTCCCACATACTTTCATGGAAACATCACTTTTCCCATTGTTCCTTGTGAAATAGCAGCACTTTGAACAGTCTGCATTAAATGTGCTCTGATATTAAGCCTTCTGTCAGAGTCACTAGGATCTTTTTTGAGCCATGATAACCAACATCTTGAACAACTGGATCCACATGGCATTTTTATATGTATTCTTTTATTTTTATTAAATAATTTATTTGCAGTTCTTTGTTTAGGGACATAGAATATATTGGGAAAGTTTGATAATTAACTTTTTGTTTTGTAACCTGCACATATTAAAACTACTTTTCATTTTGATAAGAGAAGCCCAAACATATATTTTTTAATTAATATAATTTGAAGGAAAGAAAATGTTAGTTGTTATTTCTGTAAGCATGATATTAATTTGCAAGTAATCATTCTAATATTCTTTTTACAAATAATGCAATTTTCTCTCACATTCTAATGTTTTTAGGCACCTGGATAATCACTCATTATGGGAGGGAAAATCATTTGCTGTCCGCTGCTTCAAAATTATTATGTACTCCATACAGGTTAGAAATCATATATTTCTTGGGCAATGCATTGTTTAGTTTGAATAAACTGTTAATTTTTAGTATTTGAAGGATGTCATGGTGCTAGCATACATATTTTTGTAAAACAAAATAGTGAAAAATGATAAAGCTATTATTAGACTTTAATACATCGTTCCCTGCAGTTTCACTCACATCAACATTAAACTGACTATTGTGTGACCTACATAGGAGTTCATTATAACTTTTGCTGGGGCGTGTGTTATATCCTCAAAGTGGATGTTGTTTAGATAATTTATATTTTAACTCCAAAAGTGCTCTGGAAATCTCACTGAATTAAAGTGCTATTACATTACATTTCTATAAACATATTATTAAATGTCAGATGTTTTATGATATATATATATATATATATATATATATATATATATATATATATATATATATATATATATATATATATATATATATATACTGTATAACTAAACCTACTTTATGTCAGTGCAGAGTCTGTCACATCATCTTTAGGGGCCTGGATTTATAACCACAGGAATTAAATGGGAAATAACAAGCAAATTTTGTTACTTCCCTCTACAATGCAAAAAATAAAACTTCCTTGATTAAATTGATTTTTTGTGCTTGCTTAGTATTTAAAGTACTCAAATAGTATATGAGAAAAAATTATGCCAGTATTTTATTTGCAAGGACTAATTCAATTGATGAAAGGTGTGGTTTATACAAGAAGGTTTCTGTTGTTGAATAGGTTTCTGTGAGGAGAGGTGGCTATCTTATGCTTATGACAGACTAAAAATTGATTTGTGTTCATTACAGGTCCTGTAGGTGCTATGTTGAACTTTTACTTTAAGGTGAATGTGACTTCAGATAGGCACAACTGTTTCATTAGGATTAAAGGAAATGTCAGGGGCCACGACCGTGCTAGGTGTGATAAACAGGTCTGACTAGTCAGCAAATAGAGAAGAGATGGAACAACTGGCCATTTCGTGCAGAGACAACAACCTTTCCCTCAATTTTGATAAGACAAGAAATGTAATTGTTGACCAACATGACCACATCTCAGTCTGCATTAGTGACTCTGCAGTGGAGATTGTAAAGGACCTCACTTGGACTACACTTCCTTAACTAAAAAGTTTTAGCAGAGACTTCACGTTTTGAGGAGACTGAAGTGAGCAAACCTCCGTTTCTCATTCTTACCAAATGTTACAGGGGCACCATCGAGAGTGTACACCAATTGCAGCATGTCTGACCACAAGAGACTGCAAAGAATAGTGAGGGCGGCAGAGTATATTATTGGGGTGCCTCTTAATTTTCTGTAAGACATTTTCTCCAGATACTGTGTCCATATGGCCTGCTGCATTGTGCAGGACTCCCTAACTCTTTTTAGGATTCGTCATTATTTAAACATCTAGAAAAAGACACTAGAGCATTAGAGCGAGATCTGTAAGGTTATGTGATAGCATTTTTAGGGGTCAGACTCCTCAACACAATGTGCCCCCACCATGATCTTCCACCCTACTTTAACATGTTAGATCCTGGTCTTTTGCTCCAGTTAGTGCACATGTTTCTTTATCATGTCAAAAGATCAGTCACTGCACTGATCTGTCAAACTTACATTTAAATACATCTCCATGTAATTGTGGCAGTTAATTGTATTGTTGCATCTGCCGATGTAAATAGTATGTTGCATTGTTTTGTCTGTTTCAGTACATTGTCTTTCTTTTTTGCTTTCTGTGTACACTGTTTGCCTTTCTGCATACTTATAAATGATTGAGATGATAGTACACTTTGATTATGACAGAAGAAGAATTGAAAAGAGGAAAAAAGTATTTGCTATATAAAATAACAAAGAGTGTTATTCTCCATGATGCTAGCAGTTATAGCAAGAGAAGGTGATGGTTACTATAAAATGTTCAATAATTTTTCTAATGCTAAGACAGATGAGTAAAATTTCCACAAATGAAATTTCCATTAGTAAGAGTGGCTGTAATTTTTTAAATGACCTACCATAAATCTTGGCGATATCACATCTGTCTTAGCATTAGAAAAATTATTGAACATTTTATCGACCATCAGTCGGTCGTCGAGGGCGTTGGTGAACACGAATAATGGCTGCTGATTCTGCCCTGAAGATACTGAACAAATTCCAAATGCTTGAAGAATTGGACAGCATTGAGGATAAATGGACCCAGCTGAAAAAGATGATCATGGGATGTGCTGATTAGACTATCTGATGCCGATGATGCAGCATAAAAGAACAATTAATTCAGGATTGTTCGTGGTTCTTGATCCAACAATGGAAATCGGCAAAACGGAACTGTGAATAAACCAAAATGGACGAAGAGATCTCCACCACCTCAAAAAGATTGATTGGGTGATTAAGCAAAGTTACACTTGACGAAAACGAGTAGATTGAGCGAAAAGATTAAGAGGCATAGGAAATGTCTTAGAGAAAATAGAGCAAGGTCCTTTATCATATTTGTCAATTAAATCATAGGCACAAAGAAAGCTATGAACGTAACGATCAGAGATAGAAAGGGAAGGGTATTGGCTACAGAAGTGGTGTAAGAGAGTGTTCGAGAGACCCTGAATCAATCCACTCCAGTGGTTACCTATGATTTGGAGAATGAAGTTGTGTTGGATGAACTGATGAGATAACACCAATAGATGTGAAACAGCCTATCAAGAGCTTCAAGAACGGCAAAGCGGCTGAATGAAATCATGGCAGAATTCCTCAAGGCTGAAGTTGAGACCATCATCCAAGAGCTCAACAGTTTGTTTAATACATACTGAACATCTGGGGAAGTTCCAGCAGATTGGAGAAGAGGCACAATTATCAAACTACCAAAGAAATGCAATATTTCTGATTGCAATAACTGACACAGCTTCACCCTCCTATCCATACCAGGAAAGGTATTATGCTCCATACTACTCAGGAGAGTCCAACAGGCAACTGACAACCATCTTAGGGGGGAACAAGCTGGGTTTTTGTCATGAAAGATCTTGTACACTCCAGAAAATCATTGAACAGTCCATTGAATATCAGAGGCCACCGAGGGTAAACTGCGTCGACTTCTAGAAAGCCTTTGACAGTATCCACCCTGGGGTAGTATCCCGAAGATATATGGGATCCCACAAAAGTACATTAGCACTTTCAGCAGCCTGTATGTACATTCGAGCTGCTGCATTCAGATGGGTTCAGGTTACTTTGCACTCTTTGAGATTGAGACTGGTGTGTGACAAGGATGTATCTTATCACCATTTCTGTTACTATTGGCCCTCAACTTTGTCATGCAGAAGGCGATCAACAGCCAAGACACTGGCATTGATTGGAATGAAAATGATCAACTTGCTGATATGGATTTTGCAGACGATATCGATGATGACAAGAATAGGGATGAAATCCATTGCAGTTAACATCAAGATTTGCCTCTACACTAGCATCATTATACCCACGGCAATATATGCATGCATACCTGGAAATCAACAGCCAGGATTAAATATCGGGTTTAACATGTTCCACCAGCAATGCCTTTGATGGATTCTTTGAATCTGCTACTTCGACCATGTTACAAATGAGGAAGTGCTTCCACAATGTCAGCTGTAAAGTTTCCATAACATTATCACTCACCATCAACATCTTTCGAATGGCAGCTAATCTGATCCCGAAAATGGCCATGACGTGGAAACCATCAGTTGTTCCAGTTGTTCGTCAAGGTTGGAGGTGAACATGAATATTCTGGCAAGGGACATTCATTGAAGATCTGAAATGACTTGATAGTCATGGGCTGCAGCCGAGGAAATAGTGGCCAATCATATTCACTGTAAACAACTTGTTGGAACTAGACAAGACTAGACTGCAAATATAACAAAGTTTTTTTTACAAACTCAAAACCATAGTATAAATATTAAAAATTATGCTTAGCTAAATGATTCTCAACTGTTTAAGTTTAAAGAAAAATTTTCAAGTCATTTTAGTAGAATTCAATAAAGAGGCCAAAGAATGACAGTAATATAATTATCTTTTTAAATAATTTTTATGATTCTTGTTTTAGAATTTGTAGTTACAGTATGGTGCACAAACAATTTGAACATCCTGAATGTAAAGCGTCGGCATGGTGGCGCAGTGGTAGCGCTGCTGCCTTGCAGTTAGGAGACCCGAGTTCGCTTCCTGGGTCCACCCTGTGTGGAGTTTGCATGTTCTCCCCGTGTCTGCATGGGTTTCCTCCGGGTGCTCCGGTTTTCTCCCACAATCCAAAGACATGCCGGTTAGGTGGATTGGCGTTTCTAAATTGGCCCATGGGTGTGTTTGTGTGTGTCCTGCGGTGGGTTGGCACCCTGCCCAGGATTGGTTCCTGCCTTTGTTAGGGTTCAGCGGGTTAGAAAATGGATGGATGGATGAATGTAAAGCATTGCAGTGATCAATTTTGCATAATTGTCTTATATACTCTTTGAAATGTGATCAAAATCAACAAAATAGTGCACTACAAGAACAGATAAAGTTAATCTTTTCTCCTTTAGTAAACCTTCATCTTGAGCACTCCTGGTTTGGATTTATATAATGACATTACACTGCAGAATATTCACCCAATAAAAGAACTTGTGTTTTCTCTGACTTTAGCGATGAGTAATTTTTTTTTTTATTATTATTATTAATTTTATTACAATCCACACAAAGCAATCAAGTTTTTACAAAAAGAAAAACTGAGTTAAGAACAGATCGATCCTCACCCCTTGTGATGAGTAATTTTTAGTCATCCACCGCTTAATTTCTTTGAAGCTATTAACAAAGGATAGAATATGATAAATATTATCAGGTTAGTTGAAAATCATCAGCATAATAATTAAAATTAATTTTATGCTCCAGAATATCCCCTGCAGAATTAAATTTTCTGTTTATTGACATTGTGAATCATGTGGACATTTTGAATTTGAAACATTTTGAATCTTTCGTATTAGACTAAAAAGTAGCTTCATACATTTTTGTACAAAAAGCAGTTTCTTTTCTTACTATAGTTTTTTTTATTCAAAAGGCTTGATATTTAACTGCATTGTAAATAAATATGATTTGAATCTCTGTTCATTCATACATTTTCAAACTCTCTTTATGTATTTAGTGCAAGGTAAGTACCAAACATTACTAGGTTTCCAATCCACCATACGGCACAATCTCTGACACATCTATAGTCATCCAAATGGGTCTACTTTATAGTCACAATTATCTAACATGAATGTCAGTGGGAGTTATTTGAAGACTGAGGCATCACACATTAAGTACAACATACAGACATGACTAGATCTTCAGTTGTCCATTGAGCCACTATGCCAGACAGCAGAATATCCATCTATCCATTTTTTGATTATGCTTTTCTATGACAATGTTACAGAGAAGTAAAACGTATACAAAGCATGACACACTTTGTGTTTATCATATTGAACTAGTTTGGAGCCATGAATTAATCTAATAGGTTCTATTTTGGTACATGAGACACTTGATGTATTTGGAGAAACACCAACTTGGGTCAAGAACAGCATACAGTTCTACATAACAGTGATTGAACCAACCATAGATTCAAGATCTCTTGAACTGTGAGGCATCAATGCTAAAAACTGAATGCCAGTTAAAACCAGTCATGGGCAGAGAGCCAGTCCTTTGCAGGGCCCACTCAACCACATAATTAGTAATCACCACTTACCCTAATATGCAAATCTTTGGGAAGTCACTGCAGCCTACAGCTCTTATTTTTTGTGTTTCTTTTACACTGTCTATGTTTATCAATAATATATAATATTTCTGTTAATTTGTTTCAGTCCCAGCATTCACATCTGGTAATCCAGCAGCTCCTTGGGCATCTTGATGCAAACAGCAAGAATTCTGCCATAGTTCGTGCTGGCATAGTGGAAGTTCTATCAGAAGCAGCTGTTATTGCTGCAAGTGGCTCTGTTGGTAAGAAAAATGCTTTAATGGTCTTAATCTATTTAGAACAACTAAATAGGTAAAGTGTTTTATTTTTTCCAAATAATTCTGTTTGCTGTAGTATATGACTTGTAATATACTTCAATGAACAGTTGTAGGAGAGGTCATTAGTGTGCACTAAAGACACCTTTGCAGTCAGAGATCTGATTTGTAATGTACGCTGATGGAGTTCTCCATTGGCTCAACTGGGTAAGGTGTTTTTTTTTTTGCACTCTGCAAGGCATGTGGACTCAACTTTGCTGCCTGTGAGTCCAGGGATGATGCTTTATGCGAGAATGAGAAAAGAGAATCATGTCTTGTAATTATGAGTTAGAGGCTGATTATTGAAAAAATGCTTTTAGTCACCCTTGGATTTCTCATCTCTGTTTCCGAGGACATTATTCTAATATTTCTGTACTGAGGATTACAATTTATGATATATGATATTCATGTA
The DNA here is from genome assembly GCF_016835505.1 of Polypterus senegalus. NCBI lineage: Eukaryota > Metazoa > Chordata > Cladistia > Polypteriformes > Polypteridae > Polypterus > Polypterus senegalus. Next base: position 263,436,812 of record NC_053156.1, read on the forward strand.
CCAAGAGTGTGGGAGATTCTGCTTCATTCCACATGAGGGATCAATTGTTCTTCTCTTATTTTCCTTTTTAAAAAGATATGGATTTCACATAGAGTATACTAAAAAACATTTAATTATGAAAGGTTTTTCATTTTTTGGATGCATGTACATTTACAATTAGCATCATTTAATGATATCTAAGCCAAAATATTTTTTCTACTTAGCTAACATGCCACCGTTCACAGAGAGTCATGTATTCATCCATGCTCAAACCAAATTTAACCAATTTTTATGGTCATGACAGCTGGTGCATATCATGGCACCTTTGAATGCAAGGCATGAACCAACCCTGGGTGAGACATTATCATCGAACACACTCCTCATCATTCATACCAGGCTAATATACAGTAGATTCCTTAGTCATCATAAACATGTGGAATTTGGGAGGAAAACAGGAGAAAAACACAACCAGAGGCCATGGGGACAATGTGTAAACTCCACATGCCACAGACAGTGACCAAATTGGATTTCTAAGCCAGTTCTATGTATCTACCAAGCAGAAGCACAGAGAGATTTTCCATAACTAATGATGAAAATGAATATTTCTATATAGTTTCTAGCAAACACTAAATATCTATGTGACCCTGACCTGGGTCTAGTGGGTTGAATAATTGCTTAACAGATGAACAGATGTGATAATAATTCATGTCTTCTATGTATTTTAAAATAAAACTAGTTGATGTATTCAATATAATTTTATAGTAAATAAAAAAATGGTCAGCCAATTGTATGGTAATTAGTAATGCTGCCTAGACTCAATTCCTACTCTGGCCATTCTTTGTGAAATGTTAAATATTTCTCCCATGTACGCAAATGTTTTCTGTTAATCCATAAGACGTATATATTAAGAGAACTAGAATTTGTAATTTGGGCCAGTGGTGGACTGCCATCTTGTTTTAAAATGCAAGTCTAGGTATGTAAGTGTAGTGAATTATCATATCATAATCTGATCTGATAATGAACACTTTTTGTGGATGTTTCCTATTCTTTTCACGCACTAATTATTCAATAATATGATTTAATTCCTATGCAGTCCTTCCTGATATACTGAAGGACTATAGTATATAACTGTGGTCTTATGCTAATACTGAAAGTACATATACAGTAAGTACCATACTAAAAATATCACTTTATCTTTCCATCTCTCTTTCCATTTTGTTTGTATATAAATGTATACTATAGTTTTCAATTAATTAATATATGCAAATATAAATGTATTGCATACATTGCATACAATATTGCTTTTTTGTGTTCACATACAGACTTTTCTGTAAAAGCAGTGAGATCTTCAGCTTATCATTTTGAAGCTGTATAGCTAATGGGTTTAAATCCTTGAAACTCCACATTGTGGCACTGCAGAGCTTAAAATAAATTTGAAGGGCTGTAAAACTAACACAGGAAATCTGGCTAACAGAAAATATATCCATCATGAACATACAGTATAGAAGTGTGCTTTGAAATTCAATAATTATTTTAAAAGCAAGTTAAATCAATGATGTTGGCTGTTGAAAAAAAGTAAATATATTATTGTTATTAAGGGAAATGGAGAATTTGTTTTAGAATTAGTAGTGGTTTTGGGCTGCATGTGTAATTTTTCTTTTTGGTTCAGTCTGTAATTTTGAGCACAGAGCCACATGGTGAAAGCCATGTAGTGCTGTTTTATTCCTTTCTGCAACCCCAAACTAAGCAGTGTAGATCATTACACTGAGTATGTTTTTAAAAAGCATTTCTTTTATTGCTACTTATAAATGTATGATTGCCAGCTTAAATGCCTGAAAAATAGTCACATTCAAGGATTTCCACTTTTATTTAACTTTGTCAGCATAAAACCATGCTGATCCACTTGACCTTCACCTTGTCCTGGCTTAATTAGATTGTTTAAAATTATTTTTAATTAACCTCTTAAATGAATCAAACGTTGTGCTTATAGTCTTTCTTTGTATACTAAGAGCAGCAGGTCACAAAGTGTTGACTTTGTCGAACAAAATTTAAACTGTTGCTTTTAAAAGTGTCATAAAACAGTTGCTTAGTCTCCATGTTGTTTTACCGGTGAGGCACCAGAGAGTTAAATGCTTTCTGCTGATCCAGAGTCTATGGTTTAAATCCCACTTTGCTGTCTGTTTTCAGTTTGCTTGGTCTTCGTGGGTCTGTGTGTGTTTTCGTCTTTGTACTCTGGTTTTCCTTACACATGCCAAATTTGTACATAGATAGATAGATAGATAGATACTTTATTAATCCCAAGGGGAAATTCACATCATCCAGCAGCAGTATACTGATACAAAGAAACAATATTAAATTAAATAGTAATAAAAATGAAAAAAATTAAAATAAAATTAATGTTCGCATTTACTCCCCCGGGTGGAATTGAAGAGTCGCATAGTGTGGGGGAGGAACGATCTCCTCAGTCTGTCAGTGGAGCAGGACGGTGACAGCAGTCTGTCACTGAAGCTACTCCTCTGTCTGGAGATGACACAGTAGGTTAATTGCCAGTCCGAAATTATACCAGTGTCAATGGCCATGTGTGCAAATGACCCCTGTGATGGACTGACACCCCTGCCAGGGAAGGTCCGGTGTTTTTCTAGTTTTAAGATATTTTTTAGTTTTAGTTTAGTTGTAACTTTTTCCCATTTTTTAGTTTTAGATTTTGTTTAGCTTTTTGTTCTTTTTTCAAAATTTTTTTTGTTTTAGTTTTTCAGCAATTAAGTTTTAGTTTTTGTTCTGTTTTACTAATTTTGTTTTACTCACCAAAAAGTTCCACACAATTACTGTTTTGCAAGTCTAAAAACACATCTTTCTTTATATTTGTCAAACTGTTTATCATTCATGTTGTACTTGTTAATTTAATACATATAATTTTACTACCTGTGTCAGAGCTCAATTTTCTCATGATAATGTGATAGTTCAGGGCTTCCAGTATAATAAAAAAAACCTGCAATAAATTTAAGCAAATGGTTATTTATTTTCAAAAATGTATTTGGTATTTCCTTTGCAAGCAATTAGATCAGCGCACACATACGGTATACTGTTTTTTGATATTTAATGATACTGACTCTATGAGAATGTCATCTATTCTAAACTTTGAAAGAGTATTTGTTTAGGGAATTCTTACTTTGGTTATTTTTTGAAACAGTTGAAGTCACTAATTAATAACAGTAACAACAGATATATAGATTAAAGTTTTTCCATGTACATATTGCTTTTCAACAAGCTTATTATTTACATCAAATACTGAACATCTGTCATAGTAACATCCCAGACCATTCACTTAATAAGCAACATGCAAACCCAGGGTAGCTCCATGTGAGCCTAAACTAAGTGCATGCAATATAATGGCGCAAATAAGGAATAAACATATTTTGAGAGTGTTTGAAAATGTATTCTAATATTCAATATAAAATATTACTGTATTTGTAGTTATGCACACTCTTCCCTACAGATACATGGAGAACATGCAAACTCCATACAGAGTTTGACCAGGAAATACATACAGATTTGTTAGCTGGTATTCACCCCTTAAATTAGTAAAAGTGCAGTTTCTTTCTATTGCTCACACAATCACTTGTTCATGTCTCTACTGCTGCTGCTAAACTGCTAAACAAAGGCAGCACAAGGCAAAACTTCTTCCTGTCCCGATTTCCTATTTGCATCGACGTACCAGTCATTTTGAACCTCACAGTACTCTGCATAATATTCTTAACGGATCACTTATTATACATTGTTCACATACAAGTCCGTGCACTAAGGCATTACCTTTAAAACACTTTACACTGACAGAAAATCATATTTCAAGTTTCCTTTGGAATCTACAGATTTACAGGATTTATGTGGGAGAAAATGAGACACAAAAAAGTGAAGTGCTGGGGTCTTTCTGAGATCCATGTTTATTAGCAGCAATGCTAATAGAGTGAGGCAACAAAAACAACAGAAAATAAGGTTCAGAACACTATCATCATTCTGAGATTTTACAGAACTCAAGGGCTTTTTCTGGCTAGTGTAGCTCCAGCAGTTGCAGGTCCAAATGAACACTGACTGCTGTTGATGTATTTATATAGGGGTGGGATGCTGTAGAAGTGAGGTCAGTATTCCTCTCTCGACTCCATCTCCATTTTTGAGCTGGAAGAGAAAGAGAGGTTAGTAGATGTGCTTCAGCATAACCCCAATTTATGTTCTACTGAGTAGAGCCCCCAACAAACTCTCATATGCATGACAACATTTAAATGTATTCACAAGTTTTCCACTAATTTTAGCATACATGTAATTTTTTTCTTTTAATCCATACTTGAAAAAGACTTTGCAGGTTCAACTGGTATATCTCCCACTTACTGTATAATAGTCCATTTAGAAAGTCTCAGAAATGGATGCTAATTGCGATTGCTACATTAAATACACCCCATACCACTGCTTCAAATTTGATACAAAGATAAAATAAAGGTTTATTTTACATTTGAAATGTCATCTGATCATTTTAGCCACCCTTCACAATATGCTCAGCAAGTAGACAAGTTCATATATTTCACAGTAGTAGTAATAGTAGTAGTTAGTAGTATTGTAACATGTACAGAAAACAGTGAACTTCTTAGTTGTATGCCTTACCAACATGCAGCACTTCCCCGACTCTCCAGTGTCACGATAAAACAAGAATGTATTACTTCAGAGGTCTACTGGCTTTTTAATGGTGTAGAGTTCTGAAAGCAATTCTGAAAATTCTCATTCATTCTTTGGTGAATAACTTCTTTCATAATGGTAGTGAAATCGTCTTGGAGGATATTATCACAATTCATAGGACACATGTGGTCTACAAATGTTTTGCTAATCATATACCTTGGGGCTTTCTGGAGCAACCCCTTGAAAAGCCTTTTGCACCACCATTACCACCACAACATTTGATGGAATTTCTTATAGAGGAATGGTGTTTCTTCACTTCAGCAAAGTTCAAAACACTTATAGAATCTATACCCAGATATGCTGAATCTATTCTAATCTATTCTAGCCCACCGCAGTTATACTATATAATATATTATAACTATATTATATTATATCTAATGAGGTTATATCTCTCTCCAATAAAGACTCAATATGAAGCTCTGCCTAAACCCACTGTGCCATCTGTGTCCTGAATAACAAATTCATGCACAGGCTTTGGCATTACTCACCAGCATTTTATTTTTGGAAAGAAATGTCTTCAGCCCTGTATAATGTAATTAAATACAGTCTACCCGGTACTCCTTACATTTTTATTATTTATAAAACACCTCTTCATTTTCTTTCAGTCCCTTCTTGGAAACAATTATTTTTGGGGGCAATTATTCACTGAGGCAGCTTGTAACCTCTTGTTTAAAGTTCTTGGATAATCTAGCCCTCATATGTTTGTTTATCCAATTTTGTAATCTGTTTCATTTGGAGTTCACCTCTGCTAGGATTAATACTGTTTCTATGGCATCTTTAATCCAGTGGCACATAGAAATAGAATTTTTGAAAAAAGGCTACAAGGTTACTGTATTTTGTTAATTATCTACTGTAAATAGTTTAGTACTCCAAGATGATGTGTAATTAGGAAGGAGAATTTGGGGGACAATGGATCTTTTATTTCTGACAATTATTCTTTTAATACTTAACTAAGATGCACTGTTAAACTTTGTAAAAGATGTTGGGCATTTTGATATTGTTTTTTTTTACTCTAAATAAAAAAAAACTGATAACAAAAAGTATTTCTATTACCAAAGCCTTTGAATTCTATTTACTCAGTGCTACTGACCCTAAAGACTATAAAGTAAGATTTGTTTGGTAAAGTGGCTGTTAATGTTGATGTATTAGTCATTTGTGTATAAGTATACTGTAAAGTAATCTTAAGTAATTGTTTAATGCCAATGGGGTCTAAAATGATAAATTTACCTATGCTACACTCTTGTGTTGGAGTATGCAGTAAATACTAAACAAAATGAATGAATAGTTTAACTAGTTAATAAACAATGTACTTGTGTGGCTGTTTTTTCAGGTCCAACAGTGTTAGAGGTGTTCAACACTCTTCTTAGACAGTTGCGCCTTAGCATCGACTATGAGCTCACAGGTTCTTATGACCCTTGCCTTACTACTGGGTCCAAGATAATTAAGGAACATGAAGAACGTCAGTTTCAGGAAGCCATTATCAAAACTATTGGTGAGTATGGCAATATTTTTTTATCAATGATTGTAATATAGTAATTTTTTGTCATACTTGTATTCTTCTTTTGAAAATGTTCTCAGGATCCTTTGCCAATACTCTTCCTGTATACCAGAGGTCAGAAGTTATGCTTTTTATCATTGGAAAAATTCCTGTACCAGGAATCCATCCAACACTGAGCTCAGCCAACTCAGGGTAGGCAATTTTCCTTTTTTTGAAAAATTTATAATTAATAATGTAAAAAAGATTTTGGTCTCGTCCGATGCGAGAGATGGACGTCTGAAGTGGAGCTCCGCTAGCAGTGGTGCTATTTTTCATATTATTTGCTTATTATTCTGAGATATCCTGTATTTATTCAACCCGAGAGGGACCGCTACAGTATATGTAAACACATATAAACATGGCCAACAAGAAGGGGGGTCCGAAAGAATCGAAGACTAAAGCTACATCCAAGCTGCGATCAGCAAGCCCTAGTTCGAGATACGGCCTCTCAGAGACAGACCTGGATCAGATGGGCGAAAGTACAGACTCCTCGGGACCACGGTCCGCTACATCGTCGCCTGCTGAGAGCGAAAAGGGGAGCGAAGGTGCAATCGTGAGTGCAGATGTGGATAGCTCGCCGATTGGAGAGGATTACCTGAAACTGGAAAAGGCCGGGAGGTCCGCGGCTTCAGTTACGCAATCACGCGGGACTGGAGCAGCGGGACACCGGCTTCAGCAGAGTCTGCTGCTTCATCTACGGTACAAGAAGGCACATTTGAGCTATCTGAACTGAAAGTGTTGCTCGCTGACCTCAGGCAAGATATAAAGAAAAGCGAGAAGGCTAATGAGAAAGCAACGGCAAAGGCACATGAGAGACTGAAACAGGAATGGAAACAGGAGATGAAACAGGCCAATGAATGTCTGCGACAGGAAATCCAACAGGCAAATGAAAGGCGTCAAGAGGTACAGCTTGAACTTCGACAGGTGCTGGGTAAAATTGAAGAGCGCATTGAGAAAAACTCGGCTAAACTGAGCACGCTTGCTGATCGATTGGAGCATCTTAGTGAGACATTCACGAATCGGATCGAAATAGCCGAACATCTAGCTGCCAGTGCCGAGGAAAGAGCAGTAAATGTCAGTTCGGAATGTAAAAAACTCGGAGAAAAACTTGGAGACAGACTGGCTGCTTTAGAAGATGGGAATAGAAGGTATAATGTCAGAATTGAAGGCTTGCCGGAGAATCGAAAGTTTAAACCCGTGAAATTCGCAACTGAACTTTTTCTAAAATAATCGGGGCGACTTTAAAGCAGAATCTGAGATAGCAGCGGCTTACAGCGTCTGATCAAACACCGTCAGACCCCGACCAAGATCTTTTATAGTCCGTTTTGAACGATTATCATTTAAGTTAGAGGTGATGGAACTCCTCAGGAAAAAAAAGGAAGATATTATATATGAAGATTGCCACATTCGCGTCTTCCCTGACTTCTCTCCAGCAACAGCTATCAAACGCCGCCTTCTATAATATTAAACAGCGCTACGGCAAGCCAATGTCAAATCGGCCTCCTGTATCCGCAAAACTGAAAGTGGAATGGCAGGGCATTTCTATGTTTTCGCTAGCAAGGAGGAGGCAGAAAATGAGTTAAGAAAGCTGATCCCGGGACTATTCTGATACATAATTGTGAGTCATGGCGGTAAATGATAAAGCTAGGATTAATAATCTACTGTCTGATCTATTTGTTTTAAAATACGGGTTTTTATCAGCATATATTCTCATATTCTTATATTATTATTACTTACTTATTACTTATCATTACTTAGTATTACTAGGGCTAAATGTTTGTGTTTTATTGTGCTTAATTACGTTTTCCTCCTCTTTTTTTTTTCTTTTCTAATTATTTCATGTGTACCCTAAATGAGACTGTTCAATATCATACCCTTGGTTTGCTGTTATTGCTATTACTGCATTAAGACTTGTTATGCTTGTTTTGGACACATCTTTAACACCATCACCTGGGTTTATTATCTGGGGATATCATCTTAATGCACTAAAATTGATGAAGATTATATGTATGTATATATATATATGTATATGTGTATATGTATATATATATATATATATATATAAGTGCAAAATTCTTTTCTTTCTTTTTCCTCTTTTAAAGACTATATTGGTAACAGATATCTCTATCTTTTAACCTTAAAGCGCCACTGCATGGGGGCTTGATGTGCTTTGGACGTGCTCTGTCTCTGGGTATGTCAGAGGACTGGGACTGCATGAAGTGGGTTTTAGCCTCACCTGGGGAGGCAAAAAGGGAGGGTGGGGGTTAAGGGGAAGAGAAAGAGAGCAGGCTTGATCTATATCTAATCTATCATCTCAATCTTTATAATTATAACTATCAACGTAATAATAAGCTGCATGGCAACAACTCTTGGGGGAATAGGAAATTAAGACCTAAACTATTTCACTTCCAGTTAAGACTATAATATGACACCAAAAACTCAGAATCAGTGTCTCCATGATGGGACAGTTAACTTCGTAAGCTGGAATGTTAAAGGCCTGAATCACGAATTAAAGAGAAAGAAAGTACTTTCTCACCTAACAGGTCTAAATGCTAAAATAGTATTTTTACAGGAAACCCACTTACTAAGTAAGGATCAGTTCCGCTGCAAAAGACTGGACTGGCCAAATGTTCCATTCTAGTTTTACAAAGAAAACTAGAGGGGTGGGAATTCTCATACATAGAACAGTACCATTTGTAGCATCAGATGTAGTATTGGATCCTGAAGGGAGATATGTGATGGTCATGGGAGACTTATCTAACTGTAAAATGATTTTGATAAATGTTTATGCACCTAATGTTGATGATAAGGAATTTATACAAAATTTATTTGCATCCATTCCCAATCTGAACACTCATAAACTTATAATGGCTGGGGGCTTTAATTGTGTTCTAAATCCACTTTTAGATAAGACTTCCTCCACAGGGGGACGCAACTAACACCGCAAAGATAATTACAAAGTTTATAACTGATCACAACTTATCAGATCCCTGGAGTTTTTAAACCCAAATTCAAGAACATATTCTTTCTACTCACCAGTACATCATTGCTACTCAAGGATTGATTACTTCTTTATAGATAATAACTTCTTGCCTAAGATTAAATCTTGTAAATACGATGCTATTGTTATTTCAGACCATGCTCCGATGATCTTGGAGCTGAAATTACTAAGCCCCATACACTCACCCCGCAGATGGCGTCTCAATCCGCTTCTATTAGCTGACGAGAATTGTACTGAATTTATATCCAAACAAATTGAATTCTTTCTAGAGACAAATACATCCCCTGAGATCTCTGCAGGAACACTCTGGGAAACTCTTAAGGCCTTCTTAAGAGGACAGATTATCTCATATCTTTCCCACAGAAATAAATCCGAGCGAAGAAAGTAGCAGAGATAAAAAGCGAAATTACTAAAATAGATGAAGAACATGCCAGACTACCAAGCGAGACTCTACATAAGAGGAGGCAGGCTCTACATTCAGAATTAAACCTCTTGACAACTAAAGAAACCGAACAACTAATTTACAAATCCAGACATCATTATTATGAACATGGAGAGAAAGCTAATAAGCTTTTAGCAACAAATTCACAAGCAAGAAGTGCAACGCAATCTCGTAATTACTAACACGAATGGAGATAAAATCATCGAACACAAAAATATAATGTGCACTTTTAGAGACTACTATAAATCCCTATATACTACTGAGTTTAAAGAAGACAATATACAATCTAATGCATTTCTGGATAAATTACAGATACCACAAATTGACGCTATTAGTGTGGAGGAGCTCGATAAACCTCTGTCATTATCAGAATTACTGGATGCTATAAAGTCACTCCAAGGTGGAAAAGCAGCAGGCCCTGATGGCTACCCTGCAGAGTTTTACAAGAAATTCTCCGCTCAGCTAGCTCCCTCCTATTAGCAACATTTACAGAAGCCAGAGATAACCAATCTCTTCCACAAACCTTTCGCCAAGCACTAATCACTGTCTTTCCAAAACAAAATAAGGACTTATTACAATGTGCATCATACAGACCAATTTCACTTCTGAATAACGACGTTAAAATACTCTCTAAAATCATAGCTAGAAGGATGGAGAAAGTGCTCCCTCAATAATATCACAAGACCAAACTGGATTTATTAGGGGCCGACACTTATCTTCAAATCTTCGACGCCTGTTTAATGTAATATACTCACCAACTAAATCAAACACCCCAGAAATATTATTATCATTGGATGCAGAAAAAGCATTCGACATGATTGAATGGAAATACCTTTTACTATTTTGGAGAAGTTTGGGTTTGGCCCGAACATTTGTGCATGGATTAAATTACTGTATACTAACCCAGAAGCTTCAGTTTGCATCAATAACATTTGCTCAGACTACTTTAAACTAGAACGTGGCACAAGACAAGGATGCCCTTTGTCACCACTGCTGTTTGCAATTGCCATTGAACCACTGGCAATACATTGTCGAAATACTGATCAGATAAAGGGGATTAGCAGAGAAGGACTGGAACAGAAAATCTCATTATATGCAGATGACATGGTACTGTATATATCGGACCCAGAAAATTCTGTGCCTGCAGTCTTAGCAGCACTCACAGAATTTCAAAAGCTCTCTGGTCTCAGAATTAATCTGAATAAAAGTGTACTCTTTCCGTGAATTCGCAAGCATATAATATTAGATTAGACACCCTTCCTTTTATCATTGCAGAACAGTTTAAATACCTCGGGTAAACATCACAAGTAAACATAAAGCTCTTTATCAACAAAATTTCGTGTCTGTATGGAAAAAATTAAACAAGACTTGCATAGATGGTCAACCCTTCATCTCACACTAGCTGGAAGAATTAACACTGTTAAGATGAATATTCTTCCTAAGCTCCTTTTTATTTCAAAACATACCAATATACATTAATAAATCGTTCTTTAAGCAATTAGATTCAACAATAACCTCATTTATTTGGAATTCTAAACATCCACGCATCAAAAGAGCGACCCTACAAAGACAAAAGGCAGAAGGCGGCATGGCTCTACCTAACTTCCAGTTTTATTACTGGGCGCAAATATACAGTCGATAAGAACCTGGACACAAATAGAAGAACATACACAGGCATGGACCGCAATAGAAGTAAAATCCTGCAGTACTTCTTTGTATTCCTTGCTTTGTGCTCCAATAAACACACGTTATCGGCAATACACTAATAACCCAATTGTGCTCCACTCACTTAGAATCTGGAACCAATGTAGAAAGCATTTTAAGACGGAGAAGCTTCTTTCTGTGGCACCCTGCAAAAGAACCACCTCTTTCAACCCTCACAAACATATGCAGTTTTAATATCTGGAAAAATTTGGAATTAACTTGCTTAGAGACCTTTATATAGACAACGTCTTTGCATCCTATGAACAATTACGTTCCAAATTTAACATTCCAGCTACAAATTTCTTTCACTATCTTCAAATCAGGAACTTTGTTAAACAGAACCTTCCAGATTTTCCTCATCTTGCACCCTCATCCACGCTGGAAAAATTATTGCTCAATTTCAAGGAGTTAGACTCCATCTCTACAATATATAAAATCCTTTTACAATCCCTTCCTTTCAAAGATCCAAGAGGACACTGGGAAAATGACCTCTCAATTAATATATCAGAAAAGGAGTGGAAAGTAGCAATGCAGAGAATTCACTCAAGCTCCATATGCAAAGCATACAATTATACAACTCAAAATTATATATCGAGCACATCTGTCTCGACTAAAACTCTCAAAATGTTTCCAGGGCATGATCCAACCTGCGAGCGTTGCAACCAAGCCCCAGCCTCACTAGGTCACATGTTCTGGGCCTGCTCCAAATTAACATTATTCTGGACAAAAATTTTTAATTACCTCTCAGACAGTCTTGGACTCACAATCCCTCCTAACCCATTAACAGCTGTGTTTGGGGTTCTTCCAGAGGGTCTTAAAGTGGAGAAAGACAAACAAACTGTGATTGCATTCACTACACTGTTGGCACGCAGACTTATTCTGATAAACTGGAAGAACCCAAACTCTCCTCTTTAAGTCAGTGGGAAACTGATGTGTTATATTATTTAAAATTGGAAAAATCAAATACTCAGTTAGAGGATCTGTGCAGACTTTTTTCAAAACATGGCAGGATCTAATCAGTAATATTTTGAAATGATTTTATAAAGCACAGAGAATTTGTTGATTTAGGTATTTTTAAAAGCCTTAAATTTTACACCGTTTGGCTTGCTCTCTCTCTCAAGGGTGGGGATCGATCTGTTCTTAGCATAATTCTTTTTTTTTGTAAAACTTGATTGCTATGTATTGATTGTAATAAAATTAATAAATAAATAAATAATAAAAAAAAAAAAAAAAAAATGTAAAAAAGAAAAAGTGCAAAATATGGTGAATTTCACATGCAAATATAATAAGCTTTTCTTGAAAATTGAACTTATATTACTGTTCTCTGAAAAGCACAATAGCATACAAAAATATAAAATAAAGATTGCTTCACCAATCACAGCCATGTCACAAGCACAACATGGCTTTCCTGTTCTTCTCTCAAATTTTTTCTTTTTCTCCTTCCTCTCTTCCAATCTGAACATTTTCCCCACACAGCTCTACTTTGAGGCTGATCCTTGTGCATTTCCTAGGACCATTTTTATTGTCAGGAAGATTACTAAAAGTTTTATTGTTAGCCTTTCCCCTGAGCTTTCTCTGGTGTCCTCAAGCTTCCCTGTTTTCCTGAGCCCACATACATACCTAAAGGGTGAGATGTTTCTTGGGTCCTTTTCCTTCCCTGCAGTCATACCAGTTGAGCTTCCAACTTTCAGCCCATTCCCCATAACATATCAGTTAGCTTAATGTCCATGGATTATTTTTTTCTGGAGTTATTGATGATCCACATTTACCATTGATCCTCCTTCTAGTGCATACCATATCATCAATTCGAAATAGTAATAATTGTGTTCCAATTAACAATACCTGTTTACTTTATAAGTGGGTCTTGCCTTGCCCTGAGATCTGATAACTGAGATTTAGCTGGTCAATGAGAAAACTGGCAGTACCAATTAAAGTAGCTTATGTGAGAGACAGAAATACAGGGAACTGGTTTCTTCAGATTACTCTGTTCATTGATATTATTTGTGGGTTCTTTTAATAAGTATTCAGTGGTGATCGAATCTACACAATTGCCAGAAAATGTGTGAAACTGAGAAAAATATTTACTCGACATGTTAAATTTGTAGTATTTTCTTGTCTTATTTTTTATTATGTTTTAACAATAAAATTATTGTTTTTCATATATATACTATGTATTTTGGCAGAGTACTTATTCAAAAACTAAAACTTAAATTTTAGATGGGATTATTTTGAGAAGTTGTATAACATTATAAAAAGATAAACGGGGATGGGCTTTTGTGTGCAGTCAAGGTAGTTTTGAAAAATGTCTTATATACAATGCATGACAAGTTTATCCCAAAATTTAAAAGCAGTTGGGAGTGAAAGAAAACCCAACAGTGATGTTTAAAGTAGTGTGCCTCTGGGGACAGTGCTGGGGCTGCTGCTGTTTTTAAAATATATAAAGGATCTGGCTAAGAATTTAAACTTAATACAAATAAATGTAAGGTATTAACACGTAGGAAGTAAAAATGTTAGATTTGAATACACAATGAGAGGTCTGAAACTGGAAAATACCCCTTATGAGAAGGACCTAGGAAATTATAGTCACTATCTTTCTATCACTGTCTGTCACTATCTATATCTAGAACAGGAATATCAAACAAAACAGCCAAGATCCAGACAAGAGGCAAAAATCAAAGTCAAAAATCAGGCAAGAAGTCAAAAACCAGACAAAACAGGAATATCAATAACAAACAGAGGGTTTGTTTTAACGTTTTAAAGGATTTATCCACAGATTGGATAAAGCTTGGTGCAGGCGCTAACCTTTAATCCAGTTGTGCAGATGAATTTGAAGTTACGACTCAGAGACCATGTTCCTAGAAACGCGGGATGCAACCCTAATGATGGTTACGCAAAATGGTGTCTAATAGAGAAACAGGCCATAAAATCCCAAAATTCAGCCCTGAACTTGACACCCTTAGCTAATTTCAGCACTCAAATAATAATGAGATGCAAAGTGACCCAACAGACGGTCAGCTAAATTCACACCATTCTCACCTGTGTGCACACCACATAATGCCTGTTTCAATAAAATATTTAAAAAAAAATCTCTGTAACTAAGGATTCAAAAACGTTAACTGAAATCAAAGTCTAAAAATAACATATTTTTAATCAGGACGACCTTTAATCCTTCGCCGCACCAAGGGTGAAAACAGCTAATGGCAGTATCCATGAAAAATAATCATGGCATAAAATACTGTGTAAAATATATTTAAGCCATTGAAATAGTTGTCAGTATGAGCAACTACTGATATAAATGAATTCTCCAACAAACCAAAACATCACTGGGATGTAAAAATAGTGGTGAAACATAACAAGACTTCCACATAAATTGCAGATAATAAATAATTTATAACACTGCTATTTTCCACAAATTGTTTTCATGGTGCTCCCAGAAAAAGGAAAAGCCAACAGCTTTGAAAATGCCTGATGTGACAGAATGAGAGCACCAAGAAGCCACAGAATTAAATAATGTGGTTCATTAACAGCAAGAATTAGCTTCTAGAGAAGAAATTGGTTATACTGAAAATGGTGATCTCCAGGGACTGAGTTTCATTAACTGGTCATCTTTGGCTCATTTTGCATCTAATAATTGCTTTATTGATGGTTAAGAGGAAAGAAAAAAATGAAGGGTTTTGAAATTTGAAAAAGAAAATTAATTAAAATCAAGGTAAAAGAAATGTGTTCAGTTCATAGCAGTAGCTGGATGCTAATTAAGAACGTTGCTAGAAAGAAAACTTACAGACACTGCAGCCCTCTAGGATTTGTGACACCCCTGATGTAGACACTTTACAGAAACCATTCAGTCCAACAGAATGTAAGATTATGTGCACACTGTGTAGAGTACAAATCAGGGGAGGTTTTTCTTAAGTTATGTAACACCCTAGTGAGGCTTTATTCAAGTACTGTATGCAGATTTGGTCCCCAGGCTACAAAAAGATATAGGCTGATTCCAGGACTGCAAAGTATGAGCTTTGAGGAAAGACTGAAAGAACTGAACATTTTCAGTTTAAAAAACAAAAGTTAAGAGGTGACATGGTTGAATTTTTTAAGATTATGAAAGTAATTGGGGCAGTGGAACCATGCTGTTACCTTTAAAAGAGTTCTTCAACAAGAACACGGGGCACAGGTGTAAACGTGTTAAGGATAAATATTGCACACATGGTAGGAAGTTGTTTTCTTCACATAGATAACCATAGGCAGGGTAAATTGCCAAGTAATGTGTTACAGAGTTATAGAGCAGGACTTTAGAGACGTAGACTTGATGTTATTTTAAGGAAATTACTGTAGGTGGATATGATTGGTGAGCATTGTTGGACTGAATGGCCTCATCTTAATTTTCAAATTTTTGTCCTAATATACTAATAAAATGTTACAGTGAGAGGAACTTTTCCATATTGGGTGACGTTAAATATAGTGGCCCCCAGGGATCAGTGCTGGAGCCAAAACTGTTTTTAATAGACAATCTGGATAAAAATATAAATAACAAACTGGTTAAATTTGCAGATAATGCCAAATTAGATGGGGTGGCTAATAATATAAAAGCAGAAGAAGCAGAATCATTACAGGGGGATTTGGACAGCATACAGGCCTGGGCAGATTCATGGCAGATGATATATACTTTTTCTCAGTTATTTAATTTTCGAAAGTAAAGTATTACACAAAGTAAGTAAAATGTTAGATTTGATTACACAATTGGAGGTTTGAAACTTAAAGGTCCACCTACCGAGAAGAAGCTGGGAGTCAAAGTGAACTTGTCACTTTGTACTTGATAGTGAACAGAAGTGATCAAGAAAACTAAAAAGATTGTCGAGCTTGGGTCACATAATTGCACAGTAGAGTAAAAAAGGTTTTCCAAGGAGTTAAAACTTTATTGCTGTTCAGGAAGAAACAATCACAAGTCCCTTTCAGCCTTGCTAGGAACAGCTGTGAAACCTGACGCATTGGCTCCAATTCCTGCTCAAAGGAACACAGGGTCTTCTTTATCAAGGGTGTACAGTGACCATTTTGAGGACTTTCAAATATTAACTTAAAATGTGATTTTAGAGAAAATAAGATCTACAGGTAAATTTCTGTACAACGAACTCCCTCAAAAATATTTTGTCGTAACAAAAATTTAATTGTAATGAGATTCTGTATTTGTTACTATAGTGCTTTCTTTAACTTGTGTTCAGGCATTTGCAATTATTTCAATAGCTTCTTTCGCGTTAATTTTAATCCGACAGTAGTCATGCAGGGTCGTGGCCAGGTCAGTGACCAAGTAATCCTGTTATCTGCATTTACAATGTATGTGCTCCTAACCTTGCATCACCCATCGAGATCTTTTCTGTTTACTTTGGCAGAGAGACGCAGCATAGCTGTGATCCTGCTGTTACACCGTACAGACGCAGAGATCGCACTTCGGGACACTCTTTGGCGTGCTGTCTAGTTGGGGGAGGTCCCAAGAGAGCTTACAAACCTTAAATTTTCTTGAATGAGTGCCGCATTAATGGGAATGATTCTTGAACGAGCATCACTGAACCACATAAAAACTGCTTTTTCAATGTCTTCAAATGCAGCAGTTCACATACGTTTGCAACCCGAGATTTTTCTTCTTTTTTTGCTCTGTCTTTCAAGAAAGTTGAAAGTGTCAATGGCGAAATTCCAAATTCACTGGCAATGTCTTTTTTATTTTGCCGCAATCAAGAGCTGCAAAAAAGTAAAGTTTATTTTTTCTAATATGAACTGTTATAGTTTTTCGTGTCTGCCGTTTCTATAGGAGGGTGAAAATGAGTTAAATTCCAATTGATGTTTTTCAAATGTTGACGAGCAATAAGCAAAAAGTATCACTGAAAACTGCAGGAAATAAAAAAGGCAAAAAAAGAAAAAACAGTACAAGGAAAGTTCGAAGAAAGAAAAAAAAAATTCAGTGTTTCTGTTTGGGGATCGTTGTGCACAACTGAGCTCCGACCACAGAACTAACTGCTCAGTGGATGATTCATTCAAGCATTTAAAGGTCTTTTGGGCACTTCGGTATAATGAAAGTATCTGCTGAATGTACTTCGTAGTAACGAGATTTCTACAGACTCGTGTCATATGGGGAAGCTGTTGGGACCATAAAAATACTTCATTGTAATGAAAATTTCGTTGTAAAGATATTTGTTGTAACGGATTGCCCTATTCTTGTCAAAACTGCCTTAATTGTTATGAGTAGTTATTTTATGGTTAAAAACACAATGAAAACTAACATGCTTTTCTGGAACCAACATCTATGTGGTTAACTAGAACTGTTATGAATCAGAGTAACTGATGTAACTTTGGAGTCACAGGAAGTCAGATCTTATTGGAGCAGAACTGGGCATAAATCAGGAATAAGCCCTGAACAGGACACCAGTTGCAATGGGGTGAACCCTACTGTAATTACTCTGGTAGAATGTATCATCAGCCTCACTAGCTGTGAAAATGTTATATAGAAAATTGTATTTTTTACCTTCAGATATGATCTTTTGTTTATGTACTGCTTAACTTTAGCTATCTAAATACTACAAGAATAGCTCTCTATCTTATTTTAAATTCCAACAAAGAGCTTAGAATCAGAAAAAAGGTCAGATTAGCAATGGGCTGCATACTCAACCAATAATTAGCTTCTGATTATGAGATCAGTTATAGTGAATGTCTGGCAATACTGTTGCCATCCATGGACTGACTTGATTATACCTGGAATATAAAGCTAAGGTCATTCCAAACTAATATTAAACTTACTCTTATTTTCTTTCTTTTTCTCCAAATATTTTTTTGCTGGGATTGTTACTATGCTGCTTTAGCCTCTGCCAGATTTAAAGGGATAAACTGGGCCAACAAGATTTAAAATGGTTCTCTGCCATGTACAGTATATCTGACACAGCCCACCCCGCAATCCATGCTATACTCTGGAGAAGAGTATTTTTCTTATTGAAGACTCTTGTTCATTGGTTTAGCCAAGGATTGGAAACAGTTTTGAAAAGTGCAGTAATACTCTAGTATGATTTTATTTAACTTTTTAATACAGGGGTGCCCACACTTTTTTGACTTGCGAGCTACTGTTAAAAATATATACTGAGTATACTTTATACATAAAATATATGTTGTTGTACCTTGCATAACCGAATAACCTTTATGGCACAATAACAATTCCATATATTTTTGGTCACTACAATATTTGGATTTAATAATCTTCATGTGGGAAATGGCTGACTCACATAAATAAGTAGAGACGATTAATGCAGTCAAGAAGGTAGCACATTTCCTCATGTTTGGGTACTTTTCCACTGTGAGTAAGTTCCAAAACTGTCCAAGAGCCCCAGATGACATCATGTAGTGTCAAAATCTCAGCCTCCACTGTAGAGGAGTTTTAGGTGAAACAGTGTTGCAATTTTTGATGCGAGTGAATCACCCTCAACATCTTCCCTAAATGGATAGCACTTAAATGTAGTGATTGGCTCAAGTAAAACTGAGACTTGAAACCATCTGTCAAAGTCTGATAGGCAATTTTCAATCTGCTCTGTGTAGCGAATGTTGTCAAGTTGCACACACACCTTCCGTTGCCTCTCCAGCTCTGACGTGAGGTTTTGGATGTTCTCCAAAGCAAGGCGCTGCAGCTTTGAGGACAGATGTTGCATTTTTTGCTTGAAAGCATTTACTAAGCTAATCATATTGACCATGGAGTTCTCTTTTTATTGCTGCTGTAAATTAAGCTTATTCAACATGCTGGTCAGATCGGAATAAAAAATGCCAAGTCTAGCGGCCATAGATTGTTATTAAGTTACTTGTATTCTGCATGTTTAATGAGAAGGAGAAACTACTTTTTCTCCGGCCAGGGGTCTTGAAATCTCAGCAGAACTTTCTCCCTAGCCATCAGTCTCAACGAAGGCCTCTTTTATCATCTCTCCATCTTGGAAGGACTTCTTATGCTTAATGATAGAGTGACTCACCTGCAACGATGCTTCAGTGTGTCTGCCTTTGCTTTTGAATTCAGCCGAGTGAAAAATGACGGGCTGTCCGATTAACTGCGATTTTAGGTCCCTCTCCTTTCTCTTTCTCAGATCACTTTTCGGAAGGAAGTCAATTTCGCAGTTTTTATGAACAGTTCGAAAGTGCCTTTCCACATTTTTGTTCTTTGGAATAGCAATGATAGATTGACAGATCAGACAAACGCACTTCGATTGTGACATTGTGAGAGAAAAAAATCCTCTTCCAATTCCACATCCAGCCCATACCCTCCCCAAACAATTTTTTTTTAAATCCCTTCTTTAATCGGTATAAATTGGAAGGCTAACTAGATCACAGCCGGAGTTTTTCAGTAGCTTGCGCATTTGATCGTGCATGCTGGATGACCAGTGTGTTAGAAGAGAAGATATCTCTGACTGGCCACCCTGTATGTCAATCAAGTGGCAAATGCCATAGGGAGGATATATGATAGACTAACGTTTAAAAAAAAGATCTACCTGCACTACCTTTCCAATCTACCGGTCGATCGCGATCGATGTATTGGGCACCCCGTTTTAATACATTGATCAGTATAGCCGACAATCTCATTATATGTTGTGTTATGTTATATATATATACAAAATATATATATATATATTGTGGCGGGCAGCTGGTTCCCATGCTCGGGTCTTCAGTACAAGGATGCTTGGTGGCAGCCTGCCTGGTTGACAATGGTGCCTCAGTTTCCCACAGGGTTCCATGGGAGATGGAGTTCTCCACAACCCTGTGGGGATCTGGGGTGGCCGCCAGGGAGGGCTGCATGGATCCCGGAGCCAACATGGACACCTCTACAGCCCAGCCCAGAAGTGCAATTAGCAACAGGTGATCAAGCACCTGGAGCACTTCCGGGTGAGCTATAAAAAGGGCCAGCATCCACCACTCAGGAGCCAGAATCGGGAGGAAGAGGGCGAGGTTGCCTGGGAGGAGTGGTGGTGCCAAAGTGGAGGATTGTATGTTGTGGGTTAAGTGCTTTGGGACTGTGTTGTGGCTGGAGGGTTCACGGAGAAGACAAGCCCTCCAGCTGAAGAAAATAAAAGTCTTGTTTGGATTTTATATGTGCCTCTATGTCAGTCTGCGCTGGGACGGGCGCAGTATGGCAACTTTCTCACTATATATATATATATATATATATATATATATATATATATATATATTTAGTGGATTTTTTGATCAGTTAAATATATTTTAAGAAATTTATTTCCTTTATTTTAATTATTTTTGGGTGTAAAGTTATTTGTTGTTTAAATTTTATGTATTTTATCACATCTGTCCCATTTAGGTTTACAGGCAATGTCATTTTGTAAATTATATTGTTGGCAACAAGTCTTATTGCTAGTGGGTCACCACCATAAGTTGCACCATGCAACATCAGCTGCTTTGCACTATTTAAGATGGCAACATTCTGTTCTGTTTGTTCCAAAATAATTTGCTGCTTTTGAGTGCTTTTTGTTTGATTTATGAGTGTTGAAACTTGGCTGGGGTTTATCTCCCATCTTTTGGTTTGTGTATTGTGATTTGGTGCTTTGAATTTTCATCTTCTGGTTTGATACAGTATCAGTACAATTCCTGACAAATGTTTTCTTATTCATCTCCCAGTCCAGTTGCTCAATATTTTTTTTTTATTTTCCCCAAACATTGACAGAGCACTGGCATTGTTAGTTCTGCATGCTAGAACTGACTTATAGTAGTCAAGTCATTACCTTAACAAAGAAAAAACAAATCAGTATTTGTTTAATTGTAAGCAGCACATGGTCACAATGGTGTATGTTATAGTCCACAGTTATATTGTAGATTATCGGATTTAGGGCATTACCTATGTGGAGCTTACTTTATATCACTATGCTGATATATTTTTTTCATGTACTCTGGTTTTCATCCCACTGTCATAGATATGTTTTAGTTCAATTAACATCTCTTAAAAGGAACAAAATAAATGTGGGTGTTACATGTAAGAGTGCCCTGCAGTAGAAAGACACTATGTGCAAAGACTTATGTTGCCAGTATAGGCTTGTAATCCCAAGCTAGAGCAAGCAGGTTTAATAAGATGGGGATAGATTAATTCCATTTATTTATTTTTTTATTTTTTGCAAAATTTCAACATGGCACCTTTTACTCATGTATGATAAATGTACTGAAGTTCCTCATTTTTATTCTGTTATGTATTAATCCAAAGCAGTAATATGAAGGCAAGAGGAAAATATTATGAGTCAACTCTACAAATAGGAATTGGGTGTTAAAAGCTTCCTTTATTTAAAAGAAAACTGCATTTAATTTACGTAGAAAAGTGTTCTATAAGAGGGGCAAAGTTAGTTGAATATAAGTGGAGGTTTATGGACTTTTCTGTACAGTTTTGTCTGCTAATTACTGTTTAGATTGTCTATATTTATCCACTTTCCAGAAGGAAATGCAACTGTCCTTGAACATGAATAGCAGCCCTTAGTCATACTGTTCCGCAGTGTCCATTAGTGAATAGCAGATGGCTGAGAGAGTTTTGGAGATAAATACAATAGAAACACAAGATAAATTGCTGGTTGAGGAATGGAGTGATCGTCAAGGGCTGTAAGAGAGAAAATGCAGAAGAAGTGTCTTACGAGTAAATATAAATGGTCTTCACAAAAATGGGAGCTAATGCATCTGAGGATGGGGGAGTTGGGAGCTGGGCCAGCTTCTCTCTGCAGTGAATCAGTTGCATTTACTCTTTATTGTTTTTTTTTTAAAGTAAGCTAACAGATCTATAGCTTGTACAGCAAACTTGCAGAAAAAGGACGAATCATGCCAACCATCCATATGCCCATTTATTTTTTAAACTGCTTGTCCAGTTTCAAGGTGTTGATGTGCCTGTCTCAGCAGCATGAGGCTCAAAGTAGCAGCCCATCCTGTGTTGTGTATCACGGCACTCATACTCATTTACACCTGACCAGTTCAGTGTTACCAGTTAAACTAACTTAGTATAACCATAGCCATCATTAAACAAATTTCACACAGACAGGGCTGTCTCAATGGATCATTGCGGCCCAGGAGTAGTGAGGTGTTGCTTTTAGGGTGGATGGGTGGGAGGGTGGATTGAGAGCAGATTTTATTGTGAGTACAAATACAAGTTTAAGTATGTAGCTTTGGCATCAGAGAATAAATTTCATTGTGAGTAAAATTAAGAATTTTGTGTGCCATTTCATTAAAATATTTGACCATGTATGTACTGTATATACATTGTATTTATATGCAATTTTAGGGATTGTGGAATTTGGAGTTGGGGTGGGGTTTGGCTGGCACAAGGTTCACCAAAGAGTAGGGCCTTGTGTGTCCAACTGCTTGGTTCTTGGTTCTACCTTTAGAGATGGCTCTGCATTCAGAGATTAGAAACCAGGACACTAATCTACTGAGCCATAATGCCATTAAATCACACCAATTACAAGTAATTATTCTAGGTATGATGATCTGTAGAAGGGCAGCATTTATACATTGACAAATAAAGTTTTCCTTTTATTTCATACTTAGGTCCTGTATTGCTATGCATTATGCTATGCCCTCCTTATTCTAAATTAAATTATACATAGCATTAATTAAAACATTCTAAAGTCTGTCTTGGATACAAAAGTCTCGAGACTACAGACAAGTGATCTCCATTTAACTAATTATGTAACTTCTAAAACCAATTGGCTGCACCGGTGATGATTTAGGTGTGTCATATTAAATACTTATGAGATTGATTATTTTGTGTTTTCTGTATATAATTCATTTAGAGACTTTTTTCTGGTGCTCAGTTTCAAAAAGCCAAATTACACTATATCTACTGTGATTTAATGTTGTATAAAAATAAAATGTGAGAATTTCTAAGGGAGGAATACTTTTTATAGGCGATGTACTGTACATGGAAATAATCCTTGTAATAACATAGGCTTGTAGCTTGCTTATTTTCATGTACTTTATCACCTTTTGGGCCTGATAATGAATTCACACTTTGAAAGCATTGAGAATTTACTGCATTTACATGCACCCTTCACATAAACTAATTTTTCTCTGTTAAAACAACCCTTCTTCTATACTCCTCGCGATAAAACTCATCAAGTTTTTTATGTCTGTACTTCTACTGTACAGATATGAAAGCTACATGTGAAATCCTACCTGAAAATTGATATGGGGAAGAATTAGAAAACTGCTATCATGTAAAGTTACACCAAATATTAATAAGACATGAGTGGTTAAAGTAGTAATAGATAACATAACAACATAGTATTATATCCTCAAAGCTAATGAATCCAAATCTGAATTGTGGGGTGCAATCTAACTCAGCAGCATCAAGAGTAAGACTGGAAACAGCCCTGAATGGGGCAACCATTCATCAAAGAGACAAGTCACACGTGGCTGAATTAAACTCTTATTGTTTAGAGCTGCTGAAGACTTTTATCATGCTTAAAATTAAAACAATTAAGAGTTACTGGCAGCATGTGGAATATACAAAAGAACAACATGAAAGAGGAGCAAATGCATGCATGATATACACCACACTTGTACATATAATTTGGCTGGATATTACTCTATTCTTATATCCATTTTTGAATGGGCTTAATTCAGACCTACTTTGGCATAATCAGGTACAAGGCAGAGTTCAAACATAGATGACGTGTCATTCATTTATAAATGTATTGTCATTTTAATTTTCTCCACAGAATTAGACTAGATATCTTTTGAGTTTGTTTGCTACACTTATTTGTTATGCTTTTGTAGTTTTGCTGTCTCTTTTTCTTATGCAGAATCAAATACAGTACTTTCTTGCCCTCTGTGCTCAGCATATTCAGTTTGTAGGCTTAGTGATTGTAATCATTTTAAAGCTGCCTATGTTGAATAAACCACTCTAATTCTCTTGAATGTAGGTTTGAAGGGAGCAGAATGATCCAAGTAATGTTACTGAAGTCACTTCTACAGGTAAGCAAAGCTCTTGTATCATTAGCTAATTTTTCTTAACCTATTTATACTGTATAACAGGTACAAACTCAAACACCTGTATAACATAACTGCTTAGAGCTATGCAAACACAAATAATTCCCTTAATCATCATTAAGTTATATGTGTCAATAGAACCTAGCAAACACTTCCGATCCACAAATACCCTGGTCCTCCTGTCATCATTAATCAATCATCTCCCAACAAATTTAATCGCTCTAAACAGTGTTAAGGAATAATATCTGAAATGGCCAGTACTTGAATACCTTACAGTTCAGTCCATATAAAAAAAACTGCCCGAATGGTGCATTGTTTTACTGTTGCAATCATTGATGTTGTGTCTGTCAGCTACAGGAACAAGAGATCTGAATCACACCCTGATCACTGTATGTGTGGTGTGAGCAGGTTCTACCCTGTGTTGGTATGCACTCCATTATCCTTCTACATTACAAAGGCTTGCCTATGAGGAGCAGTCATCATTGTCGTGGATGCGAATTGCTGTATGTAGCGTGTAAAACAGTTTGCTATGGTGCACGCAGTTGTGCGTCGTAACCGAAAACTCGGTTTTTAAAGACTTCTTACTTCATTGTGTTTTAACCTCAGTTGTAAAGGATTGTTTTAAGGATCCCATGGGATACCCCTCGCAAACCGTTTTACACGCTGCATATGGCGACTCACCTCCGCGAGAAACATGCCTCTATGAACAGTCAAGGTGGCTCGGAGGTACATGAGGCCTCTACGACAGACGAATATAAATGACGGCGTTCTTTCTGTGTCGTTGGCGTCCGAGTTGGTGGGCGTGGCTCTGCGAGTTGTCGTCGTATCCAATGGTCTTAGAGTTGGTGGGCGTGGCTCCTCCCTGCGTGCGCCATAGGTGTCTTACTTGTCTGCGGCTTAGTGAATCCACGCCCCTTTGCATGGGTGTCTTGCCTTCGTGAATTATATATATACTGTAGATAGTTGAAGACCTGAAATAGAACAATGTGTTTTCCAGACTGAAAAGATGTAACTTCTGTTGTGTTAATGATTTATTTCACCCTAACAGGAATTGACTAAATTTGCCAAGGATGGAAACTTTGGTCTTCCTTTCTTTACATTGATTAAAATAATCTTTCATATCCAGTATAGTTAATGGAGAGCTTCTTTTGTTCACATAAATATTAAGATTTTTAACTATAAGTGTTCATTGTGTTGCAGACTGATCGCTCTTTTAATTTAAGATTATTAATCTGACCTAAAGTGTCTATGAAATTTATCTTTTATATACAGTAAGATTTATTCCATGTTAATTAAACATGTATCAATAGACAATGGTTTTGTAAAATGAAGATATTGTCCAGTACTAATTTTAACTGGGTAAACACAGCATCATTAGCTTCATGGGACGATATATATTTCAGAACAATACACAATTCCTTCCATAGGGTACAGTTCACCTTTCCTTAGTTTAGTGATATGTGTCAATTGATTGGATTGCACTCACTGACCAAGATTGTACACATTAGTTATTCACAGATCAGCCACAACATTAAAACCACCTGCCTAATATTGAGTAGATCCCTCTTGTGCCACCAAAACAGCTCTGAACTGTCAAGTCATGGGCTCCACAAAACCTCTGAAGGTGTTCTATGGTATCTGGCTGCAAGATATTAGCAACAGATGCTTTAACTTGTTGTGAGGTTGAGCTTCCTTGAATGCTTTGTCATGTTCCTCAAACCATTCCTGAATAATTTTTCAAGTGTGGCAGGGTAAATTATTCTGCAGAAAGAGGCCACTGCCATCAGGGAATACTTTTGCCATGCTGGGGTGTACTTGGTTTGCAGCAATCTTTAGGAAAGTATTACATGTCAAAGTAACTTCCACATTACTCACAGGACCCAATGTTTCCAGGAGAAAATTGCCTAGAGCATCATCCTGCCTCTGCTGGCTTACCTTTTTCCCATATTGCATTCCACTGCGATATCTTTCCCAGGTAAATGATGCACACACTTCTGGACACCCACATAATTTTAAAGAAAATGTAATTCATCACAAAAGGCCACCTTTCTCTCATGGCCAGCATTAAGTTTTTCAGCAATTTGTGCCACAGAAGCTCTTCTGTGGAGTTGGTCCAGATGGGCAAGCCTTTACTCCCCATGCACATAATGGGTGCCCATAATCCTTTTGTTGGTTCACCAGTTGTCCTTTCATGGACCACTTTTCATAGGTATTAACCACTGAAAATTTGGAACACCCCATAAGACCTGCCATTTCGGAGATGCTCTGACCCAGTTGTCTAACCACAATTAGGCCCTTTTCCAAGCAACTTGCAGTTGCTACAAGTCTAGATTTCTATTATTGTCTGTTCTTCTTTGTTGTGGAGTGGACCATTGCATTTGATTTTGGACTGGTCCTAGATTCTTATCATTATAATTTGAAATATGTATGCTATGGGACATTTATGAGATGTTCTGCCCTTTTTTATGACTTAAATAATCTACCTTCCACAATATCATCCTGCTATTTTTCTTACAGTCATATGAAAAACTTTGGGAACTCCTCTCAGCCTGAATAATAATTTTCTCTACTTTCAACAAAAAAAAGATAACAGTGGTATGTCTTTCATTTCCTAGGAACATCTGAGTACTGGAGTATTTTCCAAACAAAGATTTTTTGTGACACAGTACCTAATTGTATGAAATTAAATCAAATATGAAAAACTGGCTGTGCAAAAATTTGGGTACCCTTGTAATTTTACTGATTTGAATGCATGTAACTGCTCAATACTGATTACTTGCAACACCATATTGGTTGGATTAGCTCGTTAAGCCTTGAACTTCATAGACAGGTGTGTCCAATCATGAGAAAAAGTATTTAAGGTGGTCAATTGCAAGTTGAGCTTCCCTTTGACTCTCCTCTGAAGAGTGACAGCATGGGATCCTCAAAGCAACTCTCAAAAGATCTGAAAACAAAGATTGTTCAGTATCATGGTTTAGGGTAAGGCTACAAAAAGCTATCTCAGAGGTTTAAACTGTCAGTTTCAACTGTAAGGAATGTAATCAGGAAATGGAAGGCCACAGGCACAGTTGCTGTTAAACCCAGGTCTGTCAGACCAAGAAAAATACAGAAGCGGCATATGCGTAGGATTGTGAGAATGGTTACAGACAACCCACAGATCACCTCCAAAGACTTGCAAGAACATCTTGCTGCAGCTGGTGTATCTGTACACCGTTCTACAATATAGCGCAATTTGCACAAAGAACGTCTGTATGGCAGGGTGATGAGAAAGAAGCCCTTTCTGCACTCATGCCACAAACAGAGTTGCTTGTTGTATGCAAATGCTCATTTAGACAAGCTAGATTCACTTTGGAACAAAGTGCTTTGGACTGATGAGACAAAAATTGAGTTATTTGGTCATAACAAAAAGCGCTTTGCATGGCGGAAGAAGAATACCGTATTCCAAGAAAAACACCTGCTACCTACTGTCAAATTTGGTGGAGGTTCCATCATGCTGTGTGGCTAGTTCAGGGACTGGGGCCCTTGTTAAAGTCGAGGGTCAGATGAATTCAACCCAATATCAACAAATTCTTCAGGATAATGTTCAATCATCAGTCACAAAGTTGAAGTTACCCAGGGGTTGGATATTCCAGCAAGACAATGACCCAAAACACAGTTTGAAATCTACAAAGGCATTCATGCAGAGGAAGAAATACAATGTTCTGGAATGGCCCTCACTGTCCCCTGACTAAAATATCATCGAAAAACTATGGGATGATTTGAAGCAGGCTGTCCATGCTCGGCAGCCATCAAATTTAACTGAACTGGAGAGATTTTGTATGGAAGAATGGTCAAAAATACCTCCATCCAGAATCCAGACACTCATCAAAGGCTATAGGAGGTGTCTAGAGGCTATTATATTTGCAAAAGGTGGCTCAACTAAGTATTGATGTAATACATCTGTTGGGTTGCCCAAATTTATGGACCTGTCTAATTTTGTTATGATGCATATTGCATATTTTCTGTTAATCCAATAAACTTTATGTCACTGCTGAAATAGTACTGTCTCCATAAGGCATGTCATATATTAAAAGGAAGTTGCTACTGAAAGTTCAGCCAATGATAAACAAAAATTCAAAAAATTATAAGGGGTTCCCAAACTTTTTCATATGACTGTACACCTATATTTTTCTTCTTATCTGTAGACTTTGCTGCCAAGGTGCCTCTGCACCTTATGGTAAAAATTCAGAAAATGCATCATAGTATTACAAAATAATGTGGTCATTTGCAAAGTAATACCATAATGGTATATTTTGTTTGGTTTATTTAATATTCATTATAGTTATGACTTGCAGCATATATATTTTTTAAACTTCTACTTTGTCAACATTTTCAGTCTGGATAAAAGATGTGTGATATTTTCCACAGTGGCTAAGTATGTGTTTGTTACAATACATTCTTCTTCGAGGTAACTTTGAAAGGAGTATACTGTATGTTTAAAAGTCAATTTTAATTTTTATTGAATCCAGTCATAATTTTATTAGTACAGCAATTCAGTTGATAAGCTTTAACTTCTTCTACATGTATTTCTAATATGTTCTGTTTCGTATCATTATTTGCTTGGTTAATTTTCTTCAATACTGTGCTAAGTTCCTATTGTCACTTACAGTGATTTTTGATTGTCCTGTAGGTGACGTCAGGCTTTCAGACAACTAATATGCTCACTGCACTTCCTAGCTCTTTCCTGGACCCACTTCTGTCAGTCACACTTATGGAAGATGCTGAAATACGTCTTCTGGTGCTGGAAATTCTTGTCAGTCTTATTGATCGGCATGATAATCGACCTAAGTTTTCATCTATTAGGTATTTTTAAAATACTATTTTTAAATATCCTGTAATGATAATTTGATGCACTTACTGTACATTATCAGCATTATATATCAACAAGCATCCGGTGGGTTAATCCAATACTAGGACTCTTTTTCAGTTAAATCCTCCATAGCTAGAGATTTATGACACTCACTGATGTTTCGCCCTTATCAATTCTAGTTGTTCTGTCATTTATGTTTCTTCACTTTAATTTTCCTGCCCCCATGGGATGGTGCGGTGAATTAACATTGCTCTTATTGGTGTTAAAAAGGACTATGGGACTTCGCTGATATGGGTACAATGCAGCAGTGCTAGTTTTTATTATTAATAAACTAATAAGTATTATAAATTACTCACTGCTGAGTTCTAATTACATTAGTAAAATGTTTACTAATATAGCATATTCATACTAATTTGAGGGCGGCAAGGTGGTGCAGTAGGTAGCACTGCTGCCTCGCAGTTAGGAGACCTGGGTTGGTTTCCCGGGTCCTCCCTGCATGGAGTTTGCATGTTCTCCCCGTGTCTGCATGGGTTTTCTTCGGGTTCTCTGGTTTCCTCCTACAGTCCAAAGACATGCAGGTTAGTTAGATGCATTGGCGATTCTAAATTGTCCCTAGTGTGTGCTTGGTGTGTGGGTGTGGGTGCCCTGCGGTGGGCTGGCGCCCTGTCCGGGGTTTGTTTCCTGCCTTGTGCCCTGTGTTGGCTGGGATTGGCTCCAGCAGACCCCCGTGACTCTGTAGTTAGGATATAGCGGGTTGGATAATGTTTGGATGGATAGATGAATGTTTGACGAAAGTGAAACAAGAATTAGAGATGAAAGATTCTATTACATTATGCCACAAAAGAGAACTTTAGTTATTATTGACTTGAAGGCCTACATCCATTATTATAAAGACACACCTTTCAGCTAATTCTTCATCATGAGGACATGTTCAAGATGGTGCACCCCATCAGATTTATTCAGGTATACAGTTGTGACAGAATATAGGCTTTGTCTCTAAGCACTCTAGCTACACAGTGTACCCTGGATAAATGGCTCAGTCCATGGAGGAATATAGTGGCAACAGGTTTAAAAAAAAAATCACATTTACCTTGACATCTATCTGTCATGTAACACATAGTGTAATATTTCATTTATATGCTGATTATTTAAATGAAGAACTTCTCAAAATTATAATTTATTTTTTATTGCAATTTACCATATATGACTAAATATTTCTTGTGTCATTTTTCAGACTTTTCTCTCATGTTTGTTGTTTTTTATGTCTTTGCTATTTAAGCTTGTTAGCCGCCATAGAAAGGAAATGGTCAATTAAATATCTAATTCTCTTTACAGTGTATTGTCTTGTAAACAGTTGTAATTATAACACAGTTTGCACAGTTGTAATTGTAACTGTTGGATACAGGGTAAATGGTGGTGCAATTGTTAGGACTACTGCCTCACAAATCCAACACCTTGCATTGGATTTCTGCTCTTTGTCTTTCTCAGAGTAGAGTCTGCACATTCTCCTAGTGTCTTTATGGGTTGTCCTCTGAATACCCCAGTTTTCTTTCAACATTGTTCCTCAAAAATATGACTGTTAAGTGAATCAGCAATTCTAAATTGACCCCATGTGAATGTAAGTCTGGTTGTATACATGAGTGGAACCTGAGATGAACTGGTGGTCTATCCAGGGTTGATAATGTCTATTAATGCCAGAGTCCCCCTTCCATATCCCTGAATTTGATTAAGTTTGAGAATGTTATGCTATGTTACTATTGCTTACAATTAATGTTTTCTTTTTCTAATTAAGCTATTTAATAATTCAGTTTTATCTACACTCTTACCATGTTTAATACAGTGGTACCTCGGTATATGTCCGCTTTGGAATAAGTCCAACTTGGTATACGTCCTGTTTGGACACGAAAAATTTTGCTTGGAATACGACTCGTGTGCTAGAACACCGCATGCTACCCTTGTCTATCTCTTTCGAGACAAAGCCACGACCTCCCACGAGCGTCAGTAGGCCAGTTAGCATTCAGTGAACAACCTGCGCTATAACTATATGTGAATTTTCACGTGATTTTGTGTTTTTTCGCGTAAATTTGAATTGATTGTTGAAAAGTATCAAGGTGGCATGCGTATCCGGGACATGGCTGCTGCATACCGTATGCTGAGAACGACGGTATCTACGATTGTGAAAAACAAAGATGTTATTAAAAAGTAAGTGAGGTTAAATTTTCATTTATTTCATCTAATTACTTTTGTATTTATGTATTTTAGTATTAAGTTTAAATTATTTTATACAACTTCATCAATGTATAATATGCCAATAACAATAGGATTTTTTTTCATGGGAACGGATTAATCATTTTCCCTTTATTTCTTATGGGAAAAATTCATTTGGTATACGTCCTGTTTGGTATAAGTCAAAGGATCTGGAACGGATTAAGGACGTATACTGAGGTACCACTGTATATACTTTAGCCAAGCATTTTAATAAATAAAAGGGAATAATTCCTGATTGATGTAATAAAGGTTAAAACTGTAAAATTATTGCATGAATAATTCATTTATGTGTCCAATGTAAAGCAGAAATTGTCTGCAAAGAAAAACTACATGAACAGTTGGAGATGGTAATAATTTCATATTGGCAAAAGTCAGCATTCATCTTGGTAATAATTCACGGTTTACCAGTTCTGGTGGTCTCACAACGGTTTGCTAAAAGACCTCTCATATTATGCCAATGTTCAATTAGTAAAACTGCCACAAGAACCAGCAACAACATTGAGGCCAACAGCTTATTTCCAGTTTTTTCTTAACAACCAATAAGTATAAATTAGGTATTACTTATATAATAATACCTTCAGATATAATCAAACTTGTATTTGGATACTAGTAAAAAATCTCGAATGAAATAAGCCTGATTTTATAGAACAGACAGGATTGTATTTAGAAGCCCAGTTAGTCATCAGAGCTGAGAGAGGTCTCCATTAACTCCACTGGCTAAGATGGTTGCTTTCCACTGTCTGTATAAAGTGAAAAACAGAGTGCACATGCAGGGTGCTTTGCATGGACCACTCACAATGACAAGGCTACCCATGCAGAAAGAACCTCATCATATCTAAATTATCCTCTTAGTACAGGGGTCCTCAATCACGGTCCTGGAGAGCCGCAGTGGCTGCAGGTTTTTCCTCCAACCCAGTTGCTTAATAAAAAGCACTTATTGCTAAAGTAACACTTCTGCTTCACTTTAGTGATTTTGAACCCTTATTGATTAATTTTGTCTTAAACAGCTATTTTAATTGCTCCTTATTATCAATAACATGCAAATGACAAGAGAGAGCAGCATTTCTCCATTTAGCTTATTTACATTTACACCTGTGTGTATTTATCTGCACTATTGGGTTTAATTAAATACTTGGAAGAAAAATGAAGAGAAAAAAGTGAAGGACTGAGAATTACTCATCCATTTAGCCTTCAAATCATTTGCATGATAGAAAGGGAAAGAAAATCTAGGATATGAGAATGACCTGACATGGCAGAGTTAATTTAATTTCATAGCTTGTTAGTGCTTTATTGGCAAGAATTGCTTTCTAATTAAACAACCAGGTCAGAACAAAAACCTGCAGCCACTGCGGCTCTCCAGGACTGGGATTGAGGACCCCTGTCTTAGTAGAATGAAGGAAGCGTTTGCCTTCCTAATGCAAAAAAGAAACATTTAGCATCACTCTGCCCTACTCTTGTTACGCCTGTTTTTTTGTTTCTTGTAGAAAGTGACTTTAAATGATGCACTTTGGTTTAGAGCACAGTCTTTCATATTTCAGTCATTGATACTATTAGCCTGAATATAACAGTTAGAAGATAATGCATAATTCTCAGTTATTTTACTGACAATTAAGACTGAATGACACCAGCATTCTGCAAAATGCTAATGAGCATTGTAAGACTCAATGAATCTTTTATAATGTTTATATATGATGTTTCTCAATTGCAGAATAATAATGTTGAATACTTCCACTTTAAACTTTTTACAGGATTTTATTTAATTACTAGGCTGACCCGCCTTTTAAGGCTACCGACTTTTAAGTTGACCACTTCTTAAGGCAATTCAATATGTAGATCAATTTGATATTTTATACAAACTCATTAATTTGGTTATATTGCATTTGAGCGGTATTACTTTAATACTCGTAGTTTCTGTTATTTTTGTGATGAAATTTAAACTTTTTTTCTATAATGAGGTCGCCCTTTTGAACCCCCCCTGATATTTACTACACGGTGAGCCATTTGTACTCCATCAACATTAATTATTTCCAGAGACATAATTTTGTCTATTTTTCCAGCGCATCGCGCACAAAAGCAAGGGAACGATGTGAGCACCAGAACTCTGCTCACATCATGTCGCTTCGTACCACAAGCTGCAAGTAGTAAGTCTGTGATAAGCGGAATACCGCTATGCTGTGTGTGAAACTCTGCGCCTGCGTAGCACTCACGGGACGGAAGGACAATCCCGACCGCTTTTATATAGAAGGATTTGATGTATTCTTGGTTTTAAGGTCATTTTAGAGTGTAGCTGTTTATTGGATACACTATACCTTGAATTAATTTACTTTTATTCATGAAATTTGTTTCAGTTTCTCAGCTTTCTTGCATACTACTGTGTCATTACTTTTTGACTTACTAATTGTTTTGTGTTTTAGTATTATTTCAGATATTTCTTTTCTAAAATTGAAGGTGGAGAAGTGCTCCAGGCAGGATAACCTTTTTATGAAAAAGGTATGTTTGTGTTCAGAAATGTATATTGTTTTATATACAGCAACTTAATGATCAATATTTAAGGTATTGCTAGTTTTTAGATAGATAGATAGATAGATAGATAGATAGATAGATAGATAGATAGATAGATAGATAGATAGATAGATAGATAGATAGATACTTTATTAATCCCAAGGGGAAATTCACACAATCCAGCAGCAGTACACTGACACAAAGAAACAATATTAAATTAAATAGTAATAGAAATGAAAAAATGAAAAAAATGAAATAAATAAAAATAAAATTAATGTTAGCATTTACTCCCCCGGGTGGAATTGAAGAGTCGTATAGTGTGGGGGAGGAACGATCTCCTCAGTCTGTCAGTGGAGCAGGACGGTGACAAAAGTCTGTCACTGAAGCTACTCTTCTAGTGGCCCACCAGAATTCCAGATGTCATTTTCCATTATACCAGTAGCCTGTGCTGCTTGTTAAGAGAGTTGTGATCACAAAACGATATTATTTTAAGTAGATATTGCCACCCTTAGTAATCTTGCATAGCAGGGCTTCCCAGTGCCATTTCCAAAAGGACAACGCTTTGCCACAAGCAAAATCTACTCACCAAAAATGTCCACTTGACAGTATCTCCCAACTCTTTGCCAGCTATGTCTGCTACACCTTCTCCCATTCAGGTTTTGGCTACATTTTTCTTTCACATGTAGCCTTTTATGTATGCTGGTTTGCATGTAAATTGGATTAATGCTTATGGATATAATTTGCAGTATAGCTGACATAGTGCTGTAGTGGGCAGTAGTGCCTTCTCAAAGTATTTGGACCTGTGTTGAATTTATGGAGAACCTGCCTTCAGCATGATTTTTGCAGGTTCTCCATTGGCACAGATATGTCTCCTCTGTGGATTTATGTTTACCTCTAGTTGTCAAGAAGTGTAACATCATATAGTATGCCTACAGATACCTTGTGTTAGACTGTCATCCCATTTAGACTTATTTTCCTCCCTTAGGCCCAATGTAGTCAGAATAGGCGTTGACTCTCTTTGACTTACACTGAGAAAGACAGGTTTTGTAGAATAAATGAATGGGTGAATTGAATTAATAATGATAATATCTAACTGTCTTCTACCACACCTCTACATTGCAACATGTCTCATATTTTTTTTTTGCAGCATTCACAGCAGCTGTATCGTCACATCTTTCTCTCGTGCAAGGAGGAAAACAGTAGTCATCCACATTTTGAGATCCTTTACACCTTGTTAGCTCTCATTAGCATGGAGCTTGCAAACGAAGAAGTGGTTGTTGATCTCATCAGGCTGGCATTAGCATTGCAGGTATTTTTCTCCATTCAAGTTCATTTTATTTTTTCCAATCAAGTATTTGACTTTTAAAGTAAGAGTAGCTAATCTATTCCAGTGATCCTGTCTCATTGTTTTTTTTTTAATTGTGGATAATACATTTTGTTATTTATGGATTTTACCTGAGAATTTGTTCACAGCGCTCTGCATCTACAGTCAGTGAGAAGCGCTATACAAAAATAAGTTGCATTGTATTATATTGTACAACGTTGCAGCCACCTAAAAGATTTCAATGTCTTGCTATTTCCTACATGTAGTATATGTTCATAACTTATGTGTTATATCTGTTTTAAATTGTTTGTTTCTATATTTTTATTTCTTGTAGGACCTGGCTATTGCAAATGAAGAGAGCCTTCCTATATACAATCGTTGTGCTATTCATGCACTTTCTGCTGCATATTTAAATCTGATTAGCCAGCTGACTGCTGTTCCTGCCTTCTGCCAACACATTCATGAAGTAAGCAATGGAAGGATTTCATCACTTTATTACTCATATACTGTATTTTTCTTGTAAAATCTCTCTTTAGAGTATTTACAGTAAAAGTATGAAAAACTCACATATTTATTAATAATGAAGTACACAAGGGGGTAAATAGGGGGAACATAAAGTAAAAATGAAAAGACGAAAGCAACAACACTATAACATATCTGTGCCTATTTGTGTTGGTATGGACTCTTGTCTGTCAGGTTGGTTGGTAAAGAATTTTTCATCATACAAATCTACAATCAAACACTGTCAAGAGACCCAAGGTAAAAGTTGACAGAGATGAATCCAGTATCAGCTAAGGTGTTCCTGATGCTTTGGCTGTTATCATCTCCACATGTTGCAGGAGTGTGCAGAAGTGTGGAGTGTGGATGGATTTTGGAGAGCAGCAATTGGACAGATTAGCAACTGTGGTGCTTCATTTGGCCCAGGATCCAGGGGTTATTGTGTTTCAACACCTTTTGTAATGTTCAGAAAATACTGTTTTGATACCATAAGCCAATCTAACAGTGTCTGTACAGGTGCTGTAATAACCTGGTTAGTCACAGAAACCTGCTAAAATGCCATGTAAACCCTTATTCTGGTTACTGAAACTGGGTTATTGGTCTGTGGGAAACCAGATTAGCACACATAGATTTCTCCACAAGTAACTTGAGTTTTTTGGCCATGTATATTCTTAACCGGGTTACAGTTAATTATTTTGTAGACTGTGCTTGTCTTTGCACTCTGTTCGCCTGCGCATGTGTTAGCTTCTCACACACTTTCAGCAGCCACATGCATAAGTATCCACAAGATACATTTCCTGAAGCAAACTCCTTCTCTTTGTTACAAAAATTTGTCTCAGTATTTCAAAAATCCCTACATTTATGTTGGTGATCTGAACATGCAGTGCTAAGTTCAGCAGAATCATCTCGGGAGCAGTGTTGGAGGTAGCATGTTAAAAGTAACATGTGGTACATAGTTCAGTTATATTTTAAAGTAACAAGTAATCTAATGCACTACTTGTCTGTTCATTAAAGAAAAAAATACCTGCATTATTATTATTCCAGCAACACTAGGTGTAAGGCAAGAAGCACACATACCAATACATACAGTGCATCTGGAAAGTATTCACAACACATCACTTTTTCCACATTCTACACACAACACCCCATAATGACAATATGAAAAAGTTTACTTGAGATTTTTGCAAATTTATTGAAAATAAAAAAATTGAGAAAGCACATGTACATAAGTATTCACAGCCTTTGCCATGAAGCTCAACATTGAGCTCAGGTGCATCCTGTTTCCCCTGAGATGTTTCTGCAGCTTAATTGGAGTCCACCTGTGGTCAATTCAATTGATTGGATATGATTTGGAAAGGCACACACCTGTCTATAGAAGGTCCCACAGTCGACAGTTCATGTCAGAGCACAAACCAAGCATGAAGTCAAAGGAATTGTCTGTAGACCTCCGAGACAGATTTGTCTCAAGGCACAAATCTGGGGAAGGTTACAGAAAAATTTCTGCTGCTTTGAAGGTCCCAATGAGCACAGTGGCCTCCATCATCTGTAAGCGGAAGAAGTTCGAAATCACCAGGACTCTTCCTAGAGCTGGCCAGCCATCTAAACTGAGCGATCAGGGGAGAAGGGCCTTAGTCAGGGAGGTGACCAAGAACCCGATGGTCACTCTGTCCGAGCTCCAGAGGTCCTCTGTGGAGAGAGGAGAACTTTCCAGAAGGACAACTATCTCTGCAGCAATCCACCAATCAGGCCTGTATGGTAGAGTGGCCAGACGGAAGCCACTCCTTAGTAAAGGGCACACGACAGCCCTCCTGGAGTTTGCCAAAAGGCACCTGAAGGACTCTCAGACCATGAGAAACAAAATTCTCTGGTCTGATGAGACAAAGATTGAACTCTTTGGTGTGAATGCCAGGCGTCACGTTTGGAAGAAACCAGGCACCGCTCATCACCAGGCCAATACCATCCCTACAGTGAAGCATGGTGGTGGCAGCATCATGCTGTGGGGATGTTTTTCAGCGGCAGGAACTGGGAGTCTAGTCAGGATAAAGGGAACGATGACTGCAGCAATGTACAGAGACATCCTGGATGAAAACCTGCTCCAGAGCGCTCTTGACCTCAGACTGGGGCGACGGTTCATCTTTCAGCAGGACAACAACCCTAAGTACACAGCCAAGATATCAAAGGAGTGGCTTCAGGACAACTCTGTGAATGCCCTTGAGTGGTCCAGCCAGAGCCCAAACTTGAATCTGTTTGAACATCTCTGGAGAGATCTTAAAATGGCTGTGCACCGACGCTTCCCATCCAACCTGATGGAGCTTGAGAGGTGCTGCAAAGAGGAATGGGTGAAACTGGCCAAGGATAGGTGTGCCAAGTTTGTGGCATCATATTCAAAAAGACTTGAGGCTGTAATTGCTGCCAAAGGTGCATCGACAAAGTATTGAGCAAAGGCTGTGAATACTTATGTACATGTGATTTCTCAGTTTTTTTATTTTTAATAAATTTGCAAAAAACTCAAGTAAACTTTTTTAAGGCTTTTTTTTAATAAGGCTGTAACATAAAATGTGGAAAAGTGCTGCGCTGTGAATACTTTCCGGATGCACTGTAACTCCATTGCACGGCTCAGTCACACAGCTAACAAAAAACAGTGTGCTGTTGTAACAGAAACCTATAAAAAAATGTCAATTTAGTTTTAATCCAGCTCTTTGCTATAGATGTTGTGTAACAGCGTGACGGAGCGGCACAGTAGCCAGTGATCATACCACAAATCATCAGTCTGTCACGTTGAGAATATAAAAAGGGGATGGGTGTAAATTACTTCACATCACATGAAGGACTAAAACTATTTACAAAACTAAGAAAGTTATTACATCCTTCATGCCTGTTTTCGAATCTATAGCATCCGGTGATGACGTTTAACTCTCTTTTTTGCACAGTTTAATGATGTCAAAGCATTCTACCACAGAAGAACTCCAGAAGCGTACTAGGTTTTTAAGAAACCAGGTTTCTGCCTTATCTAGGTTACTCAGCTTTTCCTGATTATGAGTGTGCATGTAAACCCAATAACTGACTAACTCGTTTTGGTTAAACAAATAAAACTAAATAAATGCTTTCTTGTGAATTTATACAGCACTTGAATGTAACCAAAGCTAAGCCTTGCAAAATAAAAGTTGAAAGTGAGCACCGTAACAATGATAATAATAATAATCATCATCAGAAATTTAACTGTATATTCTGAAAAAACTATATTTCATAAGCAGGCCTTTGATATTGGTGCAAAGCTTATTAAATAAATGAACCACAGTGACGTACTAAATATTATTGCTCTTTACTGCTGCCTACATATACCTGCTTGTCATCCATCAAAGTAGTACCATTGTGGACCTAGCTTTCTCGTACTTGGCCGCATGTCTGTTTCACATATGTTATTGGCCATGTCTGTTGTTTTTCCAATGCATCTAGCATGTGTGCATAACATACTTCACTTACAGCAGCATTCCCTATGACTCCATGCAGGCATCTACTGTACATAACCTTTGTCAGAGCTAAGTGTAATTCTACCTATCCTGGAGGTCTCCTGTGAGATTTTTACTCTGGCCTGCGCTATCTTGGTAGTATATTGTCCATGACAACCTCTTGCTAGTCAGGCATTAAACTAAAAGAAGAATCTATTAGAATAAAATCCCATGCCACAAGACATAAAAGAGAGTTTAGGCATGAATGACAGGGAATTACATTTGGATGCTAAGAAGCAAAAGCTTTTAAAAAGTTAGCCTATGAGAATTTTTTTCTTATTGCTGGAGATATTTAGTTTTGAGAACTAAAATAGCTTTTAATGCAGTATTCAATAAAAATAAAGTAAATAATCTTTTGGCTTTTGAAAATATTTTACCTTCTATTTAGACCTATCACAAAATGTGAAATTTCTGGTATGTGGTTTTTAAAAATTTAAAGTACTTAATGAGCCTAAATTTGAGAGAAGTCTCATAGTGGCATGCAAAATATTGTATATATAATAGCACTGTCTGGAGCTGTAAGCATGAGAATTTTTAAACTGTATTTACTTATGGCTCATTAAAATGATAAGAAGCTTTTAAGAAATAATCATGGATTCATCAAGTCTGCCCCATTATCACTGCTTCACCAGAACTACACTTTCAAATAAAACACACAATACGATATATCAACTTGAATTTATAATGATGGTAATGGGATATTGCTACAGTGTTCATATAAATTTGTTACATTTATTTTGTACCATGTTGGATATTATTAGCATATCACCAAACAAATAACCTTTCTATTGTGAAAGCTGCCCTATAGAGCTTTACAAATACAGATCTAAATTGCAAAAGTGCACATACATACAGATATATGAAAATGTACAATAGGTACACCCCTTCTACATACTTTTACAAAACAAAAAATTACATTTGCAAGGTTTCTTTTTGAGCAATGGTTTTATTCTTAAATAGGATTACAGATTTGTCAATATATGTGAAAAAGATAACTATAAAGTCCATAATTACACTGTAACTACTATGTAGTTACCTGTATAAGTACAGTGTAACTACGACTTATTACTCCGTACTTACTGTGTAATACAAAGTAACATTATAGTTAATTACTCAGTTGTCATTGTTATTCCACAGTTTATATAATTACAATGTAACAATTTATCACTGATCCAAAAACAAGTGTGCTTACATAGTTACATTGCATCTGTATTTTCAAAATGTAATAAAAACATCAGGGTATGTAACTACAACTATGTAACAGATGGTCCATGGTCTGGGCAATTGTAATGGAGAATTGCAGTGATAACTGTATAGGTTTTCGATGATATGCATATTGTAATCTTTTTAGTTAGCCAATAAAAGGTGTCATTTTGCTTGGCTTTTCTCTACATTCATAATGGCTAACACAGTACAACACCCTAGTACTGTATAGGATACTGTTATGCATTAGAGTTTTCTAAGCCATAAGGCATTATAGAAGATGTCATAACATTAATTTTTTCTTTTTATTTAATATTTAGGAATAAATGTGTGAGAATGTATCTGTTTTCTGAACTCTGTTCCTTAAATGTAATAATGTGATTTCTTTGGCTGTGCATGTAAAGACTTGTACAGTGCGGTGTCTGCAAATATCATTAAAAAATGTGTAAACTAGTAAAAAAAAAAATACACATATTTACTTACTTTTTGTATAATTAGCATGGTTGGATGGAGTTTTCTTAACAACCTTTATAAAAGAATGAGGACCTTCATATCTTCAAGCCCAATGAGTGTGCTCCAATATGTCATTATACCAAATGTACATGTCTCCATAACAAATAATTTTGGAAAATATCGTCTGCCACAATCAAGATCCTGTGCACTGTTTTGTATGATGTTGAAGGTGAATACATGCCTAGAACAGACCACATAACTGGCTAAGATTATACTGCTCTACTATTCACTGTCACACCTTCTGCTTTACAACAGTTCTACTTACTTACACTGCTCACTTTGCAAAGGCTAAATTGTGAAACTGCAGATTTGAAGAGATAACACACCAACCCCACCCTTCAGACCTAAACCTGTATGACTATAGCCATTTAAGCAATGTGAAGGGCTACCTCCATGCAATGGGTTATGCCAGTAATGACTATGTAAAATCAGTTATACAAGTGTGGTAGTGCAAGCAAGAAAAAAAATGTTCTCTTTGAATGGCTTAGAAAAGCTTTGTGAACATTATAAAAAGTGTATTAGTGTTTATTATTGTTGAAAACGAAAGTTTGGTTTTACCGGCATTTGTCTTTATAAGTGAGATTTGAAACCTTTTGATCGCCCCTCATATATAAATATATATTACAGCTGAACCACTGACAGATGGTAGGTGAAGTGATTTGCTCAGGGTCAAACAATGAGTCAGATGCAGGAACTGAACCAACATTTTTTGGTTTAAAGTTCATTGCCTTAAGCATTATGCTCACTAATTATCTAACTCTAAAACCACACTCATCAAAGGTCTAATCACAAATGTCTAACAAAAATTTGTACCTTGTGATATTCAGGTGATTGAGACTCGTAAGAAGGAAGCACCGTATATGTTACCTGAAGATGTGTTTATAGAGAAGCCCAGGTAAATCAATTGATTTTGTAGTGTGCAATTTCAGCATGTCAGGCATGAAATTTCAGTGTTTTAGTAGTTAGCATAGTGATTATACTGTAGTTACTCACTTGTCTGTAAGCTTCTGAAATATTAAGTCACTTTGAGATTAGCTGCTTCTGAATCCAGGTTTGTGGAAAATGCTCTTCACCAGTGCTTAAGCCATTTCAGAACTCATCTCTGTAAAGCCCAGCCTTGTATTTTATTGGCTAGCACCTCATGGTATAAATTGCCCAATGGTGCTTTCAGCATCATTATAAATAATATAGATTGGTACACCATAATCAAATGTTTTTGTTGGTTCCTTCTGTAACTGCAGAGTATTTGTGAAAATCCATGTTGACCATGCACTAACACACTACTCAATACCAGTCCACCCAACTAATACTTAACATGAGAGAGCTAGTGCCCATCCCTGCTGCATCCATTGCAGTCACACTCATTGATCTTCCTCTTCTCCTTTCAGCTGCTCCCGTTAGGGGTTACCACAGCGGATCATCTTTTTCCATATCTTCCTGTCTTCTGCATCTTGCTCTGTCACACCCATCACCTGCATGTCCACTCTAACCACATTCATTAATCATCTCTTAGGCCTTCCTCTTTTCCTCTTGCCTGGCAGCTTTATATGTTACCAAATTAAAACAACTTTTATTTAATGAGCTTCTGTAAAAAGCCAAATTTCCACTGCGGACAAATAAAGTTCTATCTATCTATCTATCTATCTATCTATCTATCTATCTATCTATCTATCTATCTATCTATCTATCTATCTATCTGCCTCTCTGTATATTTTGATATATTTTTGCATATTTTAGGGTACCAAAATCCTTGGACAAACTGGAAGGAAGTATGCTGTTTTTGCAAAGCAAAATTAGCGAGGTACTTGGAGGAAGTGGATACAATGCAGACAGGCTTACCACGCCATACATACCACAATTTACAGGTATGTACAGCAATTTTCTTGTGATAAGAGGTATGATTATAAAATGTGTGTGACTTTTTTCTTACAATCATTGAAGATTTTTTGATAGAAGCCTGTTTCATGGTAAAGCAATACAATGTTTACACAAATTAAAATGGGACACTGTTTATTGTAACAGAATGGCATTTATGCCAGTCTTACCTTACAGCACTGTTACATCCCAAATAACTGGGTATACTAGATCTAGCAAGAAAGTTGTACCTATAGCATTTCTTCCTTGACTAGCTGAAATCTTAACTAAATGC
This sequence comes from Polypterus senegalus, assembly GCF_016835505.1. Classification (NCBI taxonomy): domain Eukaryota; kingdom Metazoa; phylum Chordata; class Cladistia; order Polypteriformes; family Polypteridae; genus Polypterus; species Polypterus senegalus. Next base: position 263,479,996 of record NC_053156.1, read on the forward strand.
TCTATTCCATCACATTCATTCTTTCAAATTTTGGTTATATATTGTGCTGGAAATAAATTCTTTCCACAGTCCATCTAACAACTCTTAAGGTGAACACAAACAGTCAGCAGCAGAGCAAGAGTTTACCACAGTTTCTTCTGAAAGGCTGATGAGCTATGAAAGGATAGAACAGTGATTGATCTCTGAGATGATTTACAATTAAGGATGCCACATAAATGTTCACTCAGTTTAATTTATTTAAACTAATGATGTTATAGTACATAGAGTATGATTAGAATCTGAGGACCATTTATGTGCAACTGAATAAACTAGTAATGAAGATATCAAACAAAGTGCTTAAAATCTGCATAGTTTATGTATATGTCAGAATTTAGTTGTAAACTTTACTGCAAAAGAAAAGCAAATAATTAACATTGGACCTGTTGTAATATTTGGTTAGTTTAAGCTTAACTTTTAAATTTACTTAAATGTAGGTTTTATTAATATTCAATAATAATTGTATGTTTGCAATACAGAATACATTTAAAAGTACCACACATTTTACAGTCTTGCTTTAAAAGATATAAGTCTTTCTTCAGAAATGAACCTGCAAAGTCAAAAATTCTGATTTTGCCACTGGATAATTGAGTGATATGTAGCAAGTCTGTATCTTCTGATGTATTATTTTTGTAAATACATTCTAAATCAAAATATTTTTCTTTCACAGCAAAGTATAGCAAAAATCTGATAATACCTATTATGCTGGTACATAGCATATTAAATATATACTGTAGTATAAGAGTCACTAAAAAAAAGTCACCAGTTATATTCCATTTTTTCTCAACAGTTTCACTTTAGAAATATACTGTTGGATATCATTTGCCTTTATGGGATTTGCATTGTGTGTCAGATATTGAAAGTTACTATTATTGTATTATTTATGTAAGGGTCATCTATTTCAGTGACCCAATATGCTGGATATTCTTTAGATAAAGAAGACCTGGAAAGAAGTATAGGGTGATAATGAAACCTGAATAGTTAACCTTTGACCTAACATACTGCATGGCTAAACATTGCTTTTTCTCTAGATGAGGACCGACTGTCTAAAAGAAAAAGTATTGGGGAGACAATCTCCTTGCAAGTGGAGGTTGAATCCAGAAACAGTCCTGAAAAGGAAGAGGTAAAGTAATTAATTTCCATATATAGAACACAGTTACAAAATAACTTCTAATTTCAAATACAGATGAAAAAAAATCTCCAAGGTTAATCTAATGCTTTAGGTAGAGCTGAAGTTGAGAAGACCATATAACATCCATTTTATCTCCAATGGTCCCAAAGAAATTTACATGTTCCAGCAGAAAAACAGACCATAAAGTGACCACAGTCTTCAGTATGTCCAGGATCAGTCTTTTAATAGTAAGAGACTGCCCTCCTATCAGCTTATTCCATCGTGTTGCATCCTTGAGACGGTGTTGTTCCCGGAGTAGATGACAATATCAAGCAGTATACAAGTCACTTTGGACTGATATGAAACCTCCAAACTTAAACTTCCTCAAAATGAATAGCCTGTGATGAACAATCTGTATAATAGGTGTGTGTTGTTTACTCAGTGTAGTTAATTGTTCTCAAGGACCCCAAGTGTGTATTAGCTACTTCTAAGAATACCTTTTTATAAAGTTTTAGGACAATAATATGAAGTAGTATATATTACAGTATATATCAGATTGTTTAATAGGATTAGGTATTACAGTCCCTGGCAATTCAGCACAGCACTTGCCTTGAGTGGGGCTTCCCTGGTGGAGTGACATTGATGATGAACACTTAGTCTTTCCACCAGTACAACACATCATCGGTTGTGTACCAGAGCCTCATAGGATATTTCGGCCTTTTACCCTGAGACACCCTCAGCCGAGGCAGGCCCACCACATGCTGAACAGACCTGGGAGCATGTTGCTTGGTTAGCATGTGGTCATTTGACGACCCATACTGTCTCCTTTCACTTCAGCAACAGCCAGTGACTGCTTTTTTCAGTGACAATGGTGAGTCCCTTAATTGCCTTTCACTGGGCATGCCCGCTAATGCCCACTTCCTTCAGCAGCCTTACAGGGGAACTGGCTACAAAGCCCCTGCAGCCCATCTCCACTGGAAGCACCTTTACCTTCCAACTCACTCCTCTGCGTCAGCTGCAAGATTGGCATACCACAGCTTTTTTCTTTTATATGCTTCATCGATGCCAAAACCCAGCCACAGGGGATGCACAAACCAGTGTATTTCTTCGTGACAGTCCCAAGCCCGAATAAATGGGGAGGGTAACGTGAGAAAGGGCATCCGGTATAAAATTTTGCCAAATCAATATGCGGACAACAATACAATTTTCCATACCGGATCGGTCGAGCCCCGGGTTAACAACGACCGCCACCAGTACTGTTAGCCAACAGTGCTGGCGGAAATTGGGCTACTGTTGGCCGAAGAAGAAGAAGGAGAAGAAGAGGGGGGAGACGTGTCTGGAGGCAGGAGGAGGGGAGGAAAGTAAAGAGAGTGGAACTGAGAGTAGGAACTTTGAATGATGGCAGTATGACTGGTAAGGGGAGAGAGTTAGCAGATATATATTGTGCGTGCAAGAGACTAAATGGAAGGGGAGTAAAGCCAGGTGGATTGGAGGTGGATTCAAATTGTTATATCATGGTGTGGATGGGAGGAGAAATGGGTTAGGAGTTATTCTGAAGGAACAATATGTCAAGAGTGTTTTGGAGGTGAAAAGAGTGTCAGGCAGAGTAATGATTATGAAACTGGAAATTGAAGGTCAGATGATAAATGTTGTTAGTGCATATGCACCACAAGTTGGGTGTGCAGTGGGTGAGAAAGAAGATTTTTGAAATGCGTTGGATGAAGTGATGAACAGTGTACCCAAGGAACAGAAAGTGGTTATTGGAGCGGATTTCAATGGCCATATTGGTGAAGGGAACACAGGAGACAAGGAATTGATGGGTATGTATGGTGTCAAGGAGAGGAATGAAGAAGGTCAGAGGATAGTGGATTTTCCAAAGGGAAGGACATGGCTGTGGTGAAAATGTATTTTAAGAAGAGGGAGGAACATAGGGTTACGTACAAGAGTGGAGGAAGATGCACACAGGTAGATTACATCCTATGCAGAAGAGTTGATCTGAAGGAGATTGAAGACTGCAAAGTGGTGGCAGGGGAAAGTGTAGTTAAGCAGCATAGGATGGTGGTCTGTAGGATGACGTTGGAGATCAAGAAGAGGAAGAAAGTGAGGGCAGAGCCAAGGATCAAATGGTGGAAGTTGAAAAAGGAAGACTGCAAGGTTGAGTTTAGGGAGAAGGTGAGACAGGCACTGGGTTGCAGTGAAGAGTTACCAGACAGCTGGGAAACTACAGCAGATGTAGTAAGGGTGACAGCAAGAAGGGTGCTTGGCGTGACATCTGGAAAGAGGAAGGAGGAAAAGGAAACCTGGTGGTGGAATGAGGAAATACAGGAGAGTATACAGAGGAAGAGGATGGCAAAGAAGAAGTGGGATAGTCAGAGATGCAGAAAGTAGACAAAAGTACAAGAAGATAAGGCACAAGGTGAAGAGAGAGGTGGTGAAGGCTAAGAAAAAGGTGTATGATGAGTTGTATGAGAGGTTGGACACTAAGGAGGGAGAAAAAGACCTGTACCGTTTGGCTAGACAGAGGGACTACGCCGGGAAAGATGTGCAGCAGGTTAGGGTGATCAAGGATAAAGATGGAAATGTACTCACAAGCGAGGAGAGTATGTTGAGCAGATGGAAAGAGTAATTTGAGAGGCTGATGAATGAAGAGAACGAGAGATAGAAGAGGTTGGATGATGTGGAGATAGTGAATCAGGAAGTGCAACGGATTAGCAAGGAGGAAGTAAGGACAGCTATGAAGAGGATGAAAAATGGAAAGGCCGTTGGTCCAGATGACATACCTATGGAAGCATGGAGGTGTTTAGGAGAGATGGCAGTGGAGTTTTAACCAGATTGTTTAATGGAATCTTGGAAAGTGAGAGGATGCCTGAGGAGTGAAGAAGAAGTGTAATGGTGCCAATATTTAAGAATAAGGGGGATGTGCAGGACTATAGTAACTACAGGGGGATAAAATTGATGAGCCACAGCATGAAGTTATGGGAAAGAGTAGTGGAAGCTAGGTTAAGAAGTGAGGTGATGATTAGTGAGCAGCAGTATGGTTTCATGCCAAGAAAGAGCACCACAGATGCAATGTTTGCTCTGAGGATGTTGATGGAGAAGTTTAGAGAAGGCCAGAAGGAGTTGCATTGCGTCTTTGTGGACCTGGAGAAAGCATATGACAGGGTGCCTCGAGAGGAGTTGTGGTATTGTATGAAGAAGTTGGGAGTGGCAGAGAAGTATGTAAGAGTTGTACAGGATATGTACGAGAGAAGTGTGACAGTGGTGAGGTCTGCGGTAGGAGCGACGGATGCATTCAACGTGGAGGTGGATTTACATCAGGGATCAGCTCTGAGCCGTTTCTTATTTGCAATGGTGATGGACAGGTTGACAGACAAGATTAGACAGGAGTCCCCATGGACTATGATGTTTGCTGATGACATTGTGATCTGTAGCGATAGTAGGGAGCAGGTTGAGGAGACCCTGGAGAGGTGGAGATATGCTCTAGAGAGGAGAGGAATGAAGGTCAGTAGGAACAAGACAGAATACATGTGTGTAAATGAGAGGGAGGTCAGTGGAATGGTGAGGATGCAGGGAGTAGAGTTGGCAAATGTGGATGAGTTTAAATACTTGGGATCAACAGTGCAGAGTAATGGGGATTGTGGAAGAGAGGTGAAAAAAAGAGTGCAGGCAGGGTGGAATGGGTGGAGAAGAGTGTCAGGAGTAATTTGTGACAGACGGGGTATCAGCAAGAGTGAAAGGGAAGGTCTGCAGGATGGTAGTGAGACCAGCTATATTATATGGGTTGGAGACGGTGGCACTGACCAGAAAGCAGGAGACAGAGCTGGAGGTAGCAGAGTTAAAGATGCTAAGATTTGCACTGGGTGTGACGAGGATGGATAGGATTAGAAATGAGTACATTAGAGGGTCAGCTCAAGTTGGACGGTTGGGAGACAAAGTCAGAGAGGCGAGATTGCGTTGGTTTGGACATGTGCAGAGGAGAGATGCTAAGTATATTGGGAAAAGGATGCTAAGGATAGAGCTGCCAGGCAAGAGAAAAAGAGGAAGGCCTAAGAGGAGGTTTATGGATGTGGTGAGAGAGGACATGCAGGTGATGGGTGTAACAGAGCAAGATGCAGAGGACAGAAAGATATGGAAAAAGATGATCCGCTGTGGCAACCTCTAATGGGAGCAGCCAAAAAAAGAAGAAGAAGATGCTTCATCAATGCCATCCTCCCAAGGGACTGTCAGCTCAATAAAGAAAACACAGCAGCAGGAGTTAGACCATAGGATCAAGTCTGGGTGTAGATTAGTGCATGTGATTTCAGATGGGAAGGTGAATGTCTGATTTAGGTCAACACTCATTTTCCAATCCCTGGCTATATTTACTGGGCCCGAGTCTGAAGGTGAGGGCTTGGTCCACTTTTGTTTCCCTTCCCAGATGAAGAATGTTTGCTACAGGAACGTAGTCTGGGTATTGAGGCCAAGAACCTTAGTACTTAGTTATGACGCCAAGTGTATCTTCCTTGTTTTAAGCTGTTATTACAATCCACCAAGGTGTGTTTGAGGGTTTCCGGGGCTGCACACTGGTGACAGGCAGGATGTAGGTTTGTTGGAGAGGGCAGCACATCATATGTGGCTCTAATGTTGAAACTCGACCTGTTTGTTTCCGTGTTCTACAACTCTCTCCATGTGATTTTACGTTGCTGTATGCCATGTCATCCAACAGCCTTACTGGTCTTGGTAGACTGCTCTTGCACATCTGGCTGCTTCCTCTTGGCGGCGCACCTCCTCCACCACCAGCATTCATTTGGTGCAGCCTTTTGCCATGTGGGTGTTGTTGGTCCCAAACCAAGTCCCCCTCTGCCATGTTGGGCTTGCCCCACAATGTAACAGTGTCTGAGAGTGGCCTTTGCTTCTGCCACTGCCAAAGCTGCATCCATTTTCCCTCCTGTCGCTAGGATTGGAGCAATGTCTTTTATGAAGGGGTCACAGGACTCTGAGTTTCACATAATGTCTTTCTTTACCACATTTATACCCCTCCACAATGCTTGATATAGTCAGAGAGTGGGCTCCGTTCCCATACAGGCCTATGCAGCTGAGGCATCTTGGTCTTCCTCACATGTGCACTCACCATTACTTCCAGCCATTAGTTATGGAATAGTGTCAGCTTGTACATGGTAACTGGTCACATGAAACGAGGCAGCAAACCAAATTGGAAGCACCACAGCTTCAGTTTTCCAGGGAGAGCAGTGTTGTTAACACAGGTCTTTGAAGTCTGTGGTGTACCAACACCCAAAGCTTTTGATGGGCTTATCCAGGATTGTTGGAATTGGCATGTCGTTTATATAGAATAATTAAATAGAATATTGGTGAGGAAGCTGTTGGCAATGGAGATGCTGCAGGATTTGCTGAATTTTATCTCCATTCATGCACAATTGATGTTGTCTTAGAGTTTATCCAGCAGGCGTTTGGTGCATGCTTTTGTTGTTGTAATAGTTATCATGTCATCCATGTACACCCTAATTGAAGGAAGACATAGTCCATTTTTCAGATGTTCCCCTCCAACCACCCACCATGATGCTTGGATAATGAACTCCATCGCCATAGTGAAGGCCAGGGGAGAAATGGTGTAACCCGCCATTATTACAATCTCAAGCTGCTCCCAGGTGGTGCTACTATCCTGTGTTGTGATGCTGAACTGGATGTCATGGAAATAGGTTTGACCAGTTTTTATGCCCTTTGGAACACGGAAGAAGTTTAATACTGGCATTGGCAATATCTAGAAAAAACACCTATAGATCTTTCTTTTCCTTTTTGACTGTCTGCACCTGGCGCCAAATAATGATAGCATGCTCCAAACTTCCTGAAAAGCCACCTATCCCTGTCTTCTGCACTGAGGTGTCAACAAAGCTGAGAGTCTTTGTGCTATAACACTGAAGAAGATCCTTCCTTCCATGTTCAGGAGACTGATCTGGCAAAACTGTTTGATGATTGAGGAGTTTTTCTCCTTGGGAATCAGGATCCTTCCTGCCCTTTGGTATGATTGGCATGATTATCATTTGGTATGATTCATTTTTTCCATGCCACCTTCATTAGCTTCCATAATGGAGTATTCTTATAAAACCTCTGCCCACGGGCAGATGCTAATCTATTCTGCTTTGCTGTGCTACCAACTTCACTCCATGTACAAATATACAGTAAATGAAAATATTGTGTTTGTGAGTGTGTATACATAAATTCTGTATATAACAATTTTTGTTTTATTTTTGCAGAAAACACCAGCGGAGGAAATTACATTTGAAACTCTGAAAAAAGCCATTAGTAAGTAAAAACTGTAAATTGTGATCAATATTAAAACACAGGAACTTGTTATAAACCTTCAGAAGATGAATCTTAACATTTATTTTATAGTAAGCATTTTATTAGCCCACCAGGACATAAATTCTTAAAATATTTTGAATCATGGTATTCACATTATCCTCATACTGAATTTTTGTGCAGTATTTTCTTTATGGAGACAGATGCTGCATATTATTGCTTCAAGTAAATTAATACAGTAAACAATAAAATTTATAGAAGCCATGTAAGTAGTTTAGTTAATGATATTTTAAATAAACTATCAAGTCACAAATTTCTCCTTTATAGCTGTGGACAATTTGTTCCCCATATCACAAAAAGGACATAAAGTAGTTGAATTAGAGAAAGTCTAGAGAAGTGCTATAATCCTTATTTCATGACCAAAAAGTAGCAGTTATTAAAAAGGGTGAAAGAAATTGTTAAGAAGACAATTTAGGAGAATGGAATAAAAGGCATAATGGCCTTTGTTATTTTATAAGGTCCTCCATGAGGATAAGTGGTAGTTATTAAAATATTAAAGTGCATATTTTATGGGAATGCTACAAAACACCCTTTTCACAAAAAAGACAAGTATAATTATTTGAATTAATTTACCAGGCAATATTTATAGTTGCACCCTAGGGTTAATGCGTTCATTTTCTGGACCTATCTGTTCTTCCACTCATTTTTATGTATCTGCTTTATCCAGTTTAGAGTCACATGAGCCAGTGCCTATCCAGGAAGCTATGATCATAAGGATCCAACATTGAACAAGTAATACTGTCAGTTTTCGAGGCATCAATTAACACATAATCTTTCATTATAGTGCAGGATTAAACTGAAGTGCCTAAAGAATACCCATGTATACAGAAAGAGAGTGTTTAAAAGACATTAACCATAGAGAGATTTGAAACTGGACTATGAAAATGTGAGACAACAGTGCTAGTCACTGTTCCACACCATAGAAACACATATAAAATGCATTCTAATATAACATTGTCTAGCCTGGTTTGTCAAATACAGGATGGCAGTGTGTCAGAGGGAATACCAGCAGCACTGGAAATGGGAAAAAACTAATTCTAGATGTATTTGGGATAAGCAAGGATCCCAAAGAAACGGCCAAAGATAGAATGTACAAATTCCTCACAATTACCAGACATACTGTGGGATTTCAACGTGGGATCCTGGAGTCAACAACTACATCACCATGCAGACTCAAATTGATATGAATTTACAAATTGGACAAGTTTTCTTATACTAAATAGTCGAATATTGTCAAAATATTTTAATGTGTTCTTAGAATTAGCCAGGCTACTAGAACAAGTTTTAAAGTAATACAGCTTTAAACTGGTCTTGTTGGAAGAGTAGGAGTCATTTTACATTCAAATATTTTTATTGTCAACTATAATGGATAAATGTGTGCTCTGCTCCGAGCACAATATTTTTCCAAAAATTAGGTTACAGAGTTTACTAGTTGTTGAATTTCTAAGAAGAATATTTAACTTATGCATAAACATTTGTGATAGATTAAGGCTTTCTCGCACCCTTGTACCCTCAGACCACACGTCAGACACCAGATAAAAAGTCCAATTATTATTTATTATAATAATAATGTGCACAAAGCACGCTCCCCTCCACAATAAACAATAACCAATCCTCCAAACTCCCAGACACTTTGCCCTCCTACCACCCAGCTCAGCTTGTTTGTCTGGGATCTCCCACAGTCCTTTATACTCCTCGACCCGGAAGTGTTTCTGAGCCCTCAGTCCATGTGATTATCCAACACTTCCGGGTCGGGTAATCTTCTCTTTTCTTCAGCCCGGAAGTATATCATTTCTTCCGTTTCCACGATTGTGAAATACTTCCGGGTTATAGGGAAAGTACAAGTCCCTGGGCCTCCCTGCAGTGTCCTCCAGTGGCCCCCATGGTATCCAGCAAGGCTGTGGTGAAAAACTCCTAGTTCCATGATGCCCTGCTGGAATTTGGGGCCCTTCCATGTTGCAGGGATGGCTCCATCTGACGGTTTGGGGTTGTTGGCCGGGATACACGGCCGGCAATCCCTCACACCTTCTAATTATATAACAAGAGCGCTTTACAATTTATATCTCGATGTACTTTTTATTTTTTATAATTTTTAAGACACTGGTTTTTTACTGTTTTTGTCAACATATGTCATCATAATGCCAAATTATCAAAACATATTTAATCAAATAAACAATCCAAGGAATAATTACAGCCAGCCTTCAGCTTTCTTCTTGAGAAGTCCTTTTTCTGTTATGTTGGTACGTACAAGTTTAAGTAAATATGAATTTTTTTTCAAGTGCAGGAGATGAGTCATTAGTGACAATATTTAAAGGTGGATTTAAGAATGCGAGATAAACAAGTGAGGCATCATTGAAATGCAAGTGCCAGTAATCAATCAGCCAAAAGCATCATGAACTAATGAACAGGTACTTTACAGATACTAAGAACTAATGAACAGATGCTTTATAAGCTGAAAGCGAAAAGGGTCAAAACACACAAAATGGGCAAGAACCACTAACAAAAGTTATGGGAAAGAGAAAGAAGGGAAGGCCCACACAAAACATCCACAAGAAAAAAACTACTATAGTTGCATTGTCAAGGCACCTCAGTATGCCTGTGTAGAGTGACAGGAACCACTATGAAAAATTGATCGTGTTAAGCTTGGTGCACCAGAAGCAAAAATATATATATATATATATATATATATATATATATAGAGAGAGAGAGAGAGCGCATCCTGAAGGTAGTTATAGGTACAATTGGTGCAGAGAGAAGAGAAGAGAGAGCGACATCCTAAGGTAGTATATATATATAGTTAGGAGAGAGAGAGAGAGAGAGAGAGAGAGAGAGAGAGAGAGAGAGAGAGAGAGAGAGAGAGCGCATCCTGGAAGGTAGTTGCTGATATGGTACAATAGTTCCTCTAGGTGACATCAAACAGTGGAGAGGTAAAACAAGTGAGGTTCTCCTGATCTGGAGAATTAGAGAGCTAGTAGCTTTAGTGTTGCCCTGAAGACTTGTTTGTCAGCTGTGATATTCCTTAATATTCTTCAGTAATATGTCTCCAAGGTTACTTTAAAAGTGTGTTTGTTAATAATAAATTGCTTAAAAGTGAAGCTTATTGCAGGCAATGTATTATACAGTACAGCAGAATTGTTTGATATGGTGTTAAGTTTTGTATTATTATTATGAATCTGTGTTTCCAATTCTTTTTTTTTCATTTTAGTTGACAGTGTGGGCATGGAAGAGCAAGAAAGAGAAAGGCGGAGGCAGGTTGTGGAGAAGTTTCAGAAAGCCCCTTTTGAAGAGATTGCAGCTCACTGTGGAGAACGGGTAAGTTTTGGTTCAATTTATATGTACAGAAAAGAGAACAGAAGAGGCTGCATTGGCAGACTGTACAAATGTGGGGTAGAGTCTGCATTGGGCGATGGTATTGTATAGCATTGGATCTTCTTCTCTTGTGTTGTGTGCATCTCTGAAGGGAAAGTCAAGAAGCAATGGAATTACAAATAAATGTTCTCTGTACTGGCTTATCCTTAAATGAGCAAGAATCAATGTCTACTTGTCTGTGGTGGCAGCTCAAATGATTCTCAATAACTGAGTAATAGTCTCAATTTTGCTTTTTATTTTTTTTCTCCAGCCTCTGGAGTTTTTTTTTTGTTTGTTTTTTCTGTCCACCCTGGCCATCGGACCTTACTTATTCTATGTTAATTAATGTTGACTTATGTTTATTTTTTATTGTGTTTTCTATTTTTCTATTCTTCATTTTGTAAAGCACTTTGAGCTACATTTTTTGTATGAAAATGTGCTATATAAATACATGTTGTTGTTATTGTTGTTTTCAGTATTTCTCTTTACTACAAAGTTACATTCCTTTCCCTCTAAACTCCATCTGCAGCTTCATTCTCTTTACCCTAACAGTTGTCAGATGGAAAACAGTTAATTATTTTCTCTTTCAAGAAAAAACAAGCATTTTTTTCATTGTTGTTTATTTTTATAATGCTGTCTGTGACCAAAAAATGCTATTTACTTGGAGTTTTATAAATTAATTGCAGATTTATTTTTACATTTCTTAATATTCTGCATCTGTTTTTTTAAAGGCAACCTTGCTACAGAAGAAACTTAATCAGATTTTTGAAATAACTATCAGGTGAGTCAAAGGTGATATTTATGCTATATTATTTTGTAATGGAACCTTGGGCGTCAGCGAGCCCCATACCCCTAAACACTATTACACAGAGCCCAGGTTCAAATAAAGGATGGTTTATTAACCAATTTCCTCCACAAAGTAGCACAAGCACTGGTCTTCTCTTTACACAAAATTTCTCTCACAATTCCTCTAACTGTCGCACTTCCCTCCTCCATTCAAATGTTGCTCCACATTCTCTTAGCTCCGACTCCCTGGATAAGGGATTGCATTCCTTTTTACTAAGGACCCAGGAGTACTTCCGGTGCCAGGGCCACTGCCCGATGGAAGTACTTTCCGGGTCATACGAAAGTCCAATAAATTGGGGAGCGCATCTCCTGACAGCGCCCTCTTGCAGGATCCATGGTCCCTAGCAGCGCTGTGTTGCCAGACTGCATCTCCCAGTACACCCTGCTGGTTCCCAAATTGGCACCGATATAGAGGGCTACTACCATCTCATGTTCTGGGAGAGTAATGTATCCCCCGTAACATCTTTTCCAACTGATAGGCTGTCTATCCATCCCTTCTGGCCGTCTCTTCTAGGTCTGGTTTCTTCCTCTTTTTCCGGTTGGGATGCCCATCCAACCCCTGTGGCATTTACAATTCCTTTATAAAAGGAATATGTTATTTATCTCATAAATATTTCTCTATTTTTATTGTTTTCATCAATTCTTACATTCTTGTGAATATTATAAGAACATACAAAAATCATTAAATGACATTAGGATTCAGTCCAACATAGCTGATTAATCCTTTGTGCTCATTTTTATTACAGTATCCCATGATTAATCTTTAAATACTGTAATTAACTTTAGTATTGAGTTACTTTCATTTTTGTGACATTCATAATGGAACGTCAGGGAAACCTTTTGGCAGTTTCCAGGAGAAGCCACATGACTCAGAGTCCACATTTATTAATTTTATTATTCAGATTCCTGTAGTTCATGCTTACAGCATGTCCATATAAATGAATGACTGAATCAATGAAGATGGACATCATGGTTGTGCTTTTCCAGGTATCCAGCATTAGGCAATAGCAAGGAGATTTTGTATACACATTATTATTAGTTCTCTTAGTGCATTTACTTTTGATTTTTTGAAAGAAGATACTTATAGAACCTAAAAGCAAGTTAAAATAGGTGTTTAAAGGATGTCACTGTTGGAAAATAGAAAAGAATGTCTAGTGTTGCAATAGAAAAATACAGTAATGCCTCTCGATCGCGGGGGTTGCGTTCCAGAACCCCCCGCGAAAGGTAAAAATCCGCAAAGTATTTTTTATATATTTTAAGCCCTTATAAACTCTCCCACACTCTTATAAACATTTCCCGCACAGTTATACAGTATAAACCCTTTGTATTCTCTTAGATATCAGGTAAGATTCGTAAAAATTATGTATGTAAACACACTGTTTATATACAGTAAAACCTAAATATTATTTTAAAGATATCGAGCATCTCTGATATCACATATTACGATAGACAGGCCACCAGCAATAAATATGTACAATGCAAGAAAAATTGTATACAGTAAAATGTGTGTACAGTGACACTAAATGTACGTACATGTACTAAGTACTGTACGTAGAAAATGAATTATGGTTACTCACCAACAATGACACGACGACTTGTCCGATAATGATGAGTTTAATTTTACTGCACAACAAAGGAGAGCATTACAGCTCTTCTAAAGGAGCCTCTCCAGGCGACTGTGTAGCACCGCCGTTGTTCTTTTTCTGGCAGTCCTCAATCCAAATCCCTAAAGCAGATTCCATCCGGACTACCGCCTTATTACATCCACTTACAACTCATTTTGCGCCCTGGTTAATGGACACTGCAGCCGTAGATCTTATATTCTTTTCCTCCTTTTTAAATAAAAAGAATCGCGGACTCATTGATGCCGTAATTGTGTCCTGCAGCGGTGTAGCTGTTCCCTTCCTTCAGCATATCCAAAACTTCTACCTTTTCGGCAATCATTAGCATCTTCCATTGGCGCTTGGGCATGGCCCCTGAAGCAGTAACAGGAGCAGATCGTTTTGGAGCCGTAACGAAGGGCTTGACTATGCACAAAGATAAACACAAAAGAGCACAAAAGTTAACTCTTTACACAGCGAAACACGTTGTTGCTGAATGAGTGAGACGAGACTTTCTGGTTAACACAGAGCAATCAAATTCGGCGCTCCGTCGCTGAACCAATCAGCACACAGGAACTTAACTCCATGCTCTGATTGGGTAGCATCTCAGCCATCTGCCAATAGCGTTCCTTGTATGAAATCAACTGGGCAAACCAACTGAGAAAGCATGTACCAGAAGTAAAAAGACCCATTGTCTGCAGAAACCCGTGAAGCAGCGAAAAATCTGCATTATATATTTAGATATGCTTACATATAAAATCCGCTATAGAGTGAAGCCGCGAAAGTCGAAGCGCGATATAGCGAGGGATTACTGCATTGAAAACTTTGTGTGTGTAATGCTTTGCATATTTTCACAGCACAATAATACTGATTTTATATAAAAATTATGTTTCAGTAGAAACAATGACTTTGAATGAAGTTATACACTTGATGAAACATTTTTAGTGTGGTCGGTGCGGTAACGCACTTTATCAGTACATGCTCCCAACCAAACAACCAACTGCTGTCTGGAATGATTTCATTAATTAAGACACTGACTCACTTTATTAGGAAAACTTTTCAAGTAACACTGCCTATTCTCTTTTAAATGGAAAGTGGCAGGACCACTACGCTTATTTAATTAAAAAATGGTATCAATGATTGCTCAAGGTCTGAGAAGTGAGTGTCACGTTGTGATTCTGCCAAAAAGCCTACATTATGAAGTGTAATTTACTTTACTATATTACTAGAGAGACAACTTAGTTTCATTCCCACATGGTAAAGATGTCATAAAAACCTTCTTTATATGTGCATAGGTGTAAAATTAGGATAGAATATAGTCGAGGTGAGTTTATTCATTTTTTCATATTTTTGTGAGTTAACTAATTTAAAAAGGATTAGCACTATCCTGGCAAAGATCCTCCCAAACTGAAAGAGCAGTACTTTTTTGTGTTTTTAATTATTTTTATAAACAAAACATTGTCATCAACTAATGGAATACACAACTGCAGAAAAGAAATGTTGGGGCACCAACCAGGTTGCCCCCTTTAATAACTGAGGTGTCTGGAAAAATAAACAGGTGTACAGTGGTGCAGAAACAGAAACAAAGACACAAACATGCTGAAGTGTTTTTGGAGCAAGGGTAATCAAGTTTTCTAGGTCATGGGTTCAGGTCGCAGCCCCATTCACTGGGCTGCCATTTCTAAAGTGAGACACCTTTTTCCGGGAGCATCCCAACTTTACAGTCCCTGGAATGGAAGGGACAGAGTTACTTGCCCTCAATGGGAGTTGTTTGGAGTTATTGGTGGAAAAGGAGGCAATACAATCATTGAAAGCACCCCCTGGTGTCCCAGAGTAGTAGTGCTTACCTGTGACGAGTTCAGAAGGTGAACCCCTGTGACAACGTATAGTTTGGAAGGTTTACGCACTGGTCAAGAAATATTAAAATCTCTTGCATTAAGATGTGAGATAAATTATATAAAAATGTACTTCCTATTTTAATTCTAGCATTTTGAGACTTGGTAGCTATAATTACATTTTCTATTTGTTCTCCATTTTCTGAAAAATGTTGATCTGTTTAACCAAATGATTGTATATACACCTCACAATTATGAAAATTCTTTTTTAGGCCTCCACCAAGTCCATCAGGCACCATCACAGCAGGATATGGACAGACACAGAGCCGATCTGTTCCAGTGTATGAAATGAAGTTCCCTGACCTCTGTGTGTATTAGCTGTCACACACCTAAGTCCATGAAGATTAAAGTAAAAGCATGTGTCATTGTGTTTAAACAACAACAACACCAGGAATCTTCATTTTCTTGCAGGATTTCAAATGATAGCCAGATTTTTTGCCAGTATGCATTTTGCTGTGTTGGCATAATGTTTCACATTCATTTGAATGCACTTTGAAATTTACAGGACTTTGGGTAAAAGTCTGAATTTTATTAGTTACTTTAAGATCTAGATAACCATTTTCAGATTCTAGTCAACCCCTATTTGTTGTTTGAGAAATCAATCCAGCAACAGTAAAATGACCTCCATCAGTTCAAAAGGAAATGTATGAGATGAAGGTTTCATTTGACCTTTTTTGTCTTTGCAAAGCATTGAGCTGTCAGTTGACACATTTTGCATTTTGGAATTTTGCACTAATATAGGGGCAAGTTTAGAGTTCTTCCTGGACTTTCCCAAGCTATGTTTCTGTAATCAGTTACTGAATGTTTGGTGTTCATTTATAAAGTACTGTTCTTATTTAAATGTTTAGCTGACATGAATTGAGAAATATAACCTGCTTGTGACTAAGGGATGATTTTAGCATTCTAGTTTTGGTTTTGAAATTCAACTGTCCAGTGTACGTCTTGATGTATAGGTAAAAGATTACTGATAGATGTCTTTCAGCCATGAGCTGTTCAATGAATGTTGTACAGTAATCATCTAATGATATTTCAGTATTACATCTCATACTGTATATTGTTTAAATCAGATACTTGTTAATTTAAAGTTTTCAAGACGTCAAGTTTAATGCTGTATACCACAATTAGTATGAATGTATTGTTGCCTGCTTTTATATAAGGTGCTGTACTATTTTGTACCTAATATTTACAGCCATAGATGTTAATTTCTTGTCAAGTGCAGGCTACTTTAGCTGATTTCCTAATGTAAATCTAGATGTCACTGGGGGTTGACTTATTTTTGTATTTATTTAAAGTGCATGACACTCCTCATCCTCCCCCGGCAGTTAGTAATTACTTTTTCATCGAGTTAACTTTTGAGCTATTTTCAATGTTTTCTTAAGTGGTTCTTGGGTGTTGTGCAACCCTCATAAAACATTAATACAAAAATTATCCTGCAGAGATTGAGGGCTAACACTACCTAGTGCTTCATGCACAACATGTTTTTAAAGCAACATTTTTTTAAATAACATAAATAAGTTATTGAGGCAGAGCTGTAGATGGAAAAAGATAATAGGGAATATATAAATTAATCACCCTGTTGTATAACGCATAATAAGATGCATATACTGTATATAGTTACTAATAGATGATACTAAAAATATTTATTTTTGACAAATTTAAATAAAATAAGAGCACATCAAACACTTCCTGTGAAAAAAACAAATTGAGGTAGGCAGACATTGAAAACACAGTTTGAGCTGGTATTCTTTAATGTACTTAATGTGAAAGCCTGTTAAGTTAGCAGTGATGGCATAATAATTAAATGGAAATGTGTTAATGGTTTTTCAAAATCTTTCTGTGGCTGTGTTTGAACTATGCATTCTGAGGAGTGTGCATGCATGCAAATGTTTGCCATATGCACATCTTTGGATTCATTCCACAAGCCAAACATAAACTAATATGACAATCGTATCATTTTTCTACCTGCAGTTTTAATTATGTAGGAAGCTTTGATGCAAAATATTAATAATGAGAAATATGCTACATTTTTTTAGATTTTTTATATATTCGTAAACAAAATTTTCTGAAAATATAAGCTGTGAATTTTATTTAGTTTGCAGGATATTAACAAGGCACACAAATGTATATCTACAATGTCATCTATAAAGATCTCTGGGATGTTAAAGTGTTGTATTTCTATGTCTTTACCTATTATACAAAACTCTATAGTTGATAATGGAAATGTGCTCAAACTGTCAGAACTGAATTTTGTATCTTGATGAGAAATACATTTGTATTGTTAAAAACGTATGAGCTGTACTTAGTCACCGTAGACAAGTCTGCCTGCCATTATTTTTTCTAAAATGGAGATTATTCTTTTATGAAATGAAAAGACTAAGAGCACTTATACATATTTATGACTATAAGTATAGTAACAGTAAAGTAGGTAACCTTATAACGATTATATACACAAACACACAATTCAGGGTAATTGAATTTTGAAATAGTATCAGTCTGAATGTTTAAATATAAACATGTCATGGTAACATAAATCTACATTAAGATAATGTTATGGTGTAGCCAGTCGACAGTGGAGGAGTTGGAATATAAAAATGCCTGTTAACAGCAGTATTGACAATATTTTTCACATTTCATAAAGAAGAATGTAGTTATTTTAGACTGTCACCACATCCAAGCCAAAGACTTTAAAACCCATATTATTTATAGCGTATGAGGAATTGATTGATATGACCAAAATGGGCTTTCGTCTGATTGGAGGACATGCAGCACTTTCTGGATGTCACTATCAGGTTTCATAAATGTTTTTGGATGCTTATGCTTGATTGTTTCATGCACTAAAATGTGCATCAGCAGTCAGTGCAACACTAGTGTTACAGGGGAAAAGGAATCTTGTAAACTTTAAAAGTTTTTTTAAATATTGAAATACAAAAATATTTGGCATATGTCTATAATTTATTTATACATTTACACATTTATATCTCAGAGTTCTTTTTTGATGACCCATCTCTATTTTTTTTCCTAATAATCCTACGGTTTAAAGATAACTAGAGGTAGGATCCTCTTGTTTTTGCTGAAGTATTAATTTGTTTGTCCACGGAGAAAAGTTATATGTGTAACATTATTAATTAGTTGTCATAATCTCTACTTCTTTATCTTACAATGAGTTTATTACGTAACTTTTTTTATGCATATCAGTAAACTTTTTTTAAAGTAATAGAACTATTATTATTATTATTGTTATTATTATATTCAATATTAAGTTACAAATTAATTTGTACAGTTTATGTGACTCTGTTGGTACTATAGACCTACTATACTCAGAAGGCTGAATAATTAAATTTCATATATCAGTACCTGAACAGCTCTGGTGCCAGTTTATTTGATACAAACCACATTTTATGAAGCCTGAGGAAGGAAAACATTCAACATGAGTCTTACAATATATCCTTTGCACTGGGTTATAACAGGTTTCTTTTAGAGTAGCACTTTAAAACTGTCTCCCTGTTATTTTTATTTTTTTTTTTTGTAGTATGTGAAATGATGTTTATTAGATGCCTCTGTATATTTTGTATTTTTTTTATAGATTTTGAGTATGCTTTGAGCAAGATACTTTACGTACCTGTTGCTAATCTAAAAACCTACAATAATGAAGAATTCTACATTTGTTAGTAATTATTTGTGGAAAATAGAATATCATTAAAGTAACTTCAACAAAACACCGTCAATCATATAATGTGTCCTTATACCTAATGTACACAACATGGCAGTGTTTGTTTTTCAATATTCACATTGCTGACACGGTGGTAGTGTGGGCAATACTGCTGCTGCCACTTCATTGCTCCAGTGGCCAGTGTTAGGTCTATGTGGAGTTTGCATGTTCTCCCCATATTTGTATCGCTGTTAATTACTGATGACTGAGTGCTGGTGCATGCTTGAGTATGTGTAAGTGTTCACTCTGCTTTCTACCTAGAGTCGCTGGGTTACGTTTCAACTCCCTGTAATGAAGTATGTAGGTTCAGAAAATTAGTTTTCAGTTTTTCCCATTTTTAGAGTGCCCAGTGATGGCCTGTCTTCTGTGTTGTTGGAATTAGTTACAGCAGGGTCTGGATGTTGGCAATCTGATTTTTCAGTCCTTCAACCCCTATCTCTTTTTTTTTTTTTTTTGTTAAAATTTTTTTGATAATATTTTTTGATACTTTATGATAACACATACAGGAGCAAATGGGAATACATTACCAGGCCAGACTATTTATCACAGGTTATTTACTGATAGCTAGTTGAGGATTAAAAAGTCCAGTTGGAGATACCTAATGCAGTTATTTATGAGAAAGTATCAAATGACAGGTATGCATCTTAATAATCAAGTGAAATTAAATTAACATAGAAATAATATGTTCTGTTAATACCAATAATTGGCTTCTGAATAAGAAATTGGGTTGAATGAAAATATGCAGCCAGTGCAGCCATCCAGAGACTGACTGGGTTTGTCATATAAAAAGTTGGTTCAGAATATGGAATGATGCATGAATATTTTTCATTTTCCATCTATCTATTTTCCAAACTCACTTATCCTTTCCATTTTTATAATTTTAAACAAAACCACTGTTATATTTTGAAATACAGATATATAGTTTGTCCCTGTTAAAAAAAATAACATTTTTGGAAACCTTTACAGATTAAAGAAAGAAGCATAAAGCCAGTTTCATCCATCCATTTTCTAACCCGCTGAATCCGAATACAGGGTCACGGGGGTCTGCTGGAGCCAATCCCAGCCAACACAGGGCACAAGGCAGGAACCAATCCTGGGCAGGGTGCCAACCCACCGCAGGACACACACAAACACACCCACACACTAGGGCCAATTTAGAATCGCCAATCCACCTAACCTGCATGTCTTTGGATTGTGGGAGGAAACCGGGAGCGCCCGGAGGAAACCCACGCAGACACGGGGAGAACATGCAAACTCCACGCAGGGAGGACCCGGGAAGCGAACCTGGGTCTCCTAACTGCGAGGCAGCAGTGCTACCACTGCGCCACCGTGCCACCCAAAGCCAGTTTTCAAAAAAAAAAAATTCTATTAGACATTAGGCATTTTTTTCATACCATTTAGCAAAAACCTTGGAAACAGTAGCAGGATCTGCCAAATGACTTGGTATGTTTTCATTGATAAATTAGACCTGTTACACAGCTGAATCAATAGTGTGCCCTGCAATCGACTAGTACCCCATCCAGGGTAGATCCAGAATTACATCTGATGCTGCTGGGAAAGGTTATTGCAGTCCACAACCTATAAAGCAGACACAGAGAGTGTTCAATGAATATACAGAAACACACTAAACACACAACTATGTATACACTGGCAATCAAAACATTTAGAACACCTCAATTTTTCCAGTTTGTATTTAAATTTTAAGAAGTTCTAATCCAGTGAATGACTTGAAATGGTATAAAGGTGAGCAGTTGACCGCCACAGTTTAGCTTAGAAAATGCTAGGTTAGTATATTCTTATTTTGTCTTAAAAAGTATAAAACTGTGAAGAATATTTATACATACAGTAGTTTTACTGCGTGTGCATCTCTTTTTTTATTTCTTTAATGCAACCATGCAGGGAGGTTGACCTGTATTTCTGTTTCTAAGATTTTTACTTTACTGTTATATATTTATTTATTTATTTATTTTTATGGTTTTATCTATTGAATTATTTTTTCATATAAGCTAATAGATTTGTCATCCTTTTTATTTCAGTTCACGCTATAGTCAAAGGATCTTTAATGGGGGCCTTCATTATGATGCAGTGGAAGTGCTGCTATCTCACAACAGGGAGACAGGGTTTCATGTGCTGGGTGCTCCTTGCATGGAGTTTGCGGAGTCTGCATGTTCTTTTCATGTCTGAGTGCTCCAGCTTCCTTCCTCAGTTCAAAGACATGCACGTTAGGTGGATTGGCAATGCTAAATTGGCCCTAGTGTGTGTATGTGTATGCGCGTGTGTGTGTGTGTGTCTGTTCACCAAGTGATGGACTTGTGCTTTTTTTAGGGATTGTTTCTGCCTTGAGCTTGATGCTTGCTGGGATAGGCTTCAGCTACCTTGTGACCTTGCCCTTACATAAGTGTGTTAGGAAATGGCTGGGTGGTTCTTTAACAGATAGAAAATGTAGACAACACACCTTTGACAAGGTCCATTGGAAAAGAAGTAGTTGTCAAAGGAAACTGAAACACTTTACATAGACACAGTTTCATTTAGCTATGCCATGTATTGAGACATAATTAATAGCCTTGAGATGCGTTACTTTAAGTTGAACATTACTTCAGGAATGAAAATTTATTATGTATAAGTGAGTGTGATGAACAAAGTGTTATTTATGCAAATACTGTGAAGATCGCATATAAAAAATAACACAACCTTATTGTTATTTTTAAGCATTGTACTTTCATTTAATACTTGTGTCAATCTCAATTCAGATACATTCTGAAATCTATGAAAATTATTTAATTCAGCCTGGATTAATATTCATCAAAGCATATGAAATTAATTGCAGTACTATGTTATTTTAATTGTACTTAACGCCACACCAGTAATGTTAACAGATAAAATGTTCTACTTACTATACAGTATATGTCTATGATGCATGTTCTATTAATGCTTTTTTCTGTGCTCTGTATTGTTTTAATTGCGGTTTTAAATCATATATGGTGCCTTGGGGTGTGACTTTATGTTAATTGCACAAAATCATGTAAGTGCACATCTGGTGTGATCAAGTATGTCATCTTATTCTCTGATTATTCTTATATTCTTATTTAGTAGGCATTCATTTCATAGTTGTAAATAAAAAAAACTATATTTTCCATTTGTGCGTTATTTGTAAATGCAGCCTGTAGCTGAATGGAGTGCTTGACTGTCTGATACCCCAGCAAAGGATCTTGCATTGTACAAATACTGTTGTACCCATTTGTCTCATAATAGCCCTGTGTTGTACGGTCTTGCACCAAATTATATTATTGATGTCAGAATCTTCATAAAACAAGCTAAGATTTGCATTTAAAATGCCTCTAACATATTCAATTAGTTTTCCAGTCCTGTGTCAATTCCCACCTTGCTCCTGGTGGCACTGTGATAGGCACCAGCTCTCTGCAGCCCTGCACTAGGTAAGCAGGTTAAATTCTTTAAAATGTGCTCTTCATCAAGAACATGGGAGGCACAGAAGGAAGCTGATAAGAGTATATTTTGCACAAACAATAAAAATATATTTGTTCCCACCAAGAGCAATAAATACATGGAATAATTTGCCAAGCCGGGTAATAGATGGTAATATTTTGGGGACCTTGACATTTCTTTGAAAGAGTTAGGTAAATAAAGATACACTAGGCTCTGCTGTTAGTGTGGAAAGATGGTAGAACACCAATTGTAACAGGTGACACTGAGGTTACATCCGCACTACTATGTTTTCAATTAAAAAACGGATTTTGAAATGAAAGCAATCCATCCACAATGGTATTTTCACTTACGAAAGTATCTGCATCCAAAAACATCTAAAACAACTGAAAGCACGTAAGAAGGGATGGTAGTGCCATTGGCCACAGGATTTATCACAAAGCTGAAATGACTGCTAAATTATTTGCCTTTTGCGCATGTAGGCAGCATTCAATCTTTAAAAATTGCAATTTAGATGCATACAAGTAAGCAAAACAACAAGTGCAATGGGAAGCAACCCTTCTGTGTCAGCTGTTTGACTATATGGCTTTCTTCCGTGAAGGGTGACTAATCGGGCAATGACACTGTAATGAGCAGAATCCAATCAGGGAAAGGTTACATAATAAATATGAAAAAATCAAAGCATGATTGGAGTCTGAATTTTTTAAAATCTACATTTTTCCACATACACATTGTAACAGTAAGTCAGCGTTGAAATTTAGTTCAGAATCTATTAAAATTCCTACTTCTTTATTATCATACAAAGCAGAACTAGAACATGAAATTATATAAATATTCTCATTGCCCAGAAGATGTTGTCAGTTGTTATGCGTTAGTTGTGGTTTGCAGTGGCTGCGTGTGCATCTTCCAGTGGCCTGGCAGCTCATCCAGTGTTGAGTATTACCATTGATAAGCTCCATCTTGCCATGTCCCTAAACTTGAGTTAAGCAAATTCAGGAAATGTGTGGATGGATAAACAGGTGGAGGCTGCTTTTATCATCATTTTCAATATGTATTAAGAATAATTTGAAATTAACATAAAATTTAAAATCTTGTTTTGTCAGTAAAAGTATGCATGTTTAAATGTAAGGCAGGTGTGATGAGGATATGAAGTTACAGCAAAGAGCGCAGAACTTTCTACAGCTGCCTGCACCTTCTCTTTAGCATACACACAATAGGTGTCTGTTGGACGTGGGCGTTCAGATGTGTGCATTTGCTCATCATAAACCTCTAGATGTCAGTGGTGTTTTTCTGGTTCCAACCATGATCAGTGAGGAACAGCAAAGGTCCGCCAATGATAGCATCAAGAGAAAAACAGCCGTACGTTATGATCATACATCACAAACGAAACACAGAGACTGAAAAAGTCTCCACAGATTGAGCCTTATGCTAAAACTGCATCAGCGGGCCAAAGCAACTCATATTCCTTCAGTATACTGTATAACTAATTTGGTTTTAGGAAATCTTTTTGTAAAATATATTGTCAGATGGACTTATTGCACATGAACTCTGTTTTAGCCATATTAATTATGCAATTAAAATGGAAGCATGGCCAAAACCAAGGCAATTAATAGAAATGTCTCAAATATCTCATCTTTTTATTTATTGTACTGATGTAATGGGTTTTCACTGCCGAAATATTTGTACGATCTTTGCTTGTTTAATGGAAATAGTCCCTGTAATGCTTTTTTATTTCTGGGGAAACATGAAAGGCTTCTTGTTTGGATTTGTCTTAATGTTCACTTACATGTTAGGTTTAGGAGCGTTACATGTTTAGACACTTTTTGCTTGTTTGTGGATTTTGGTTTTAAGTGTTGCTTCTTAAATTTGTTAAACTTACTTTGTTGTATTCCAGGTTACTTGTATTAATTGCTGCTGTGCCATACTGTTTATCGCTGTTTTTAATAAGACTTCTTGTGATTTGGATTTTTTAGGTTGTGCATTTACATGTTTGTATATAACTACATCTTTAAGAATGAAGAAGTCATTTGTCTCACTAGATGAACAGTATGGTTTTGTGGAAACTTGCTGTGTGTTGTAAATGTGCCAAGTCATCTTCTATATCAATATTCCAACTGTGTGTTTTTTGTGCTAATGTATTTAGCATCTAGTTTTACTAAAAATGTAAAAGCTGTTCAAAATGCATATGATGTACAGAAAAACTAATAAATATCTTATTCAGAATAACTACTTTATGTTTTAATTTTTAGAAACACCAGACCCAGAAACAGAATGAGAAAAGCAGTTTAATGACATTTATTATCTATTGTGGTTGTTGGAAGAACTGCAGGTTCACACCAGTGGAAATTGGGATGCCAACCCAGTCGTCCCTGTTTAATAAATGCAAGTCCAACAAAACATGCTCTCGATGGCACTAAAGAAACAAAACAAAAGTAGTGTCCCGTTGAATGACGTTTCTCTCAGCTTTCAAACCTGGTAAAGTCACAGCGGAGAAGAAGCTCTGTCCTGCTGTATGTTCTTGTAATGAGTGACCTCTCCTTCTAGGAACAACGGCATATGTAGCAGGTAAAATGAAACGAGCAGAGTAATTTGCTCTGACTGGACGTCTTCTTGGAACTGTGGAGGGCGAAATAGAGGATAAAGTTAGTGTCAGTGCCCCCTCTCGACCCAGGGTGGAAGTAGATGCCTCAGCAAAACCAACAGGATGGTCCACAGATGTAAATGTATGACACTGTGTATATAAAATGCTAAGGTCTATCCATCTGGCAAACAACTGGGGCTAGAACCTGTGGTCATGGGTTAATAATGGCAAAGTGATTAGAGAACCAAATAACATGGCGGAAAGAAAAAGATTAGCAACATCTGCTGAGGGTCGAGCAATGACGGGATGATAATGTGATGAAGAACACCATAATAAAAAAAAAAGTCCAGGATACACAATGCAGGAGTACCCCAGAGACACATGCATGGTGACAATCGAGAAGATCGTCAAGTAGTTGAAACTCCCCACCATATGAAACCATTCTTTTTACATCCGTATGTCAATGTTTCTATGAAGACCACTACTGAGCAGTTACATCAACAACGTGGTCAGTCTCAAACTGTATATTTCCATGTTGAAAACAAAAAAATGTGAAATGCCAAAACAGAAAAGTTTGCTTGCTCTGAATGAACCACCAAAAGTAATAAAATACATTTATCAATTCTATAGGAACGGAAAGAACAAACTGCTTAGAAGACAAAGAAGTCCCAACAGCTCCTTATTTTTAGCTTGGTTCTTATTTGCACATGGGTCCCCATGTTTCACTAGTCTACGTAAATAAAATTGAAACACGCTCTGGCCTGTCTTGAATTTTTCAGCTTCACTTGATGTTATTTACCTGCTTTGCACACTGAGGACCTCAGATTGAATGTCGGTTTGTTTGTTCTCCAGTCCTACCAAACAGCTCAACTGATTTTCACAGAATTTTACATGCAAGTTGCCATTCTAGGCTCCATGGCATTTCAAGAATTTCACTGAGGGTTGCTTAAAAGGGGCAACTCAAGATCTGCACATTATTCCAAAATGGTCATCTTACTGAAATCATACAAGTATAATTAAATCGAAGCTACATGGTGTTTCAAACTTCAAACCAAGGAAGGGGGAAGGGGCTGAGGGCAAAAATGCATCAGTCCACAGCAGCTGAGTTCATGAAAGCTTTGCATTCATTTTACTGTGAATACTCTGCACTTTAAGACCTTTCAAATGTTTCATCAAGAAACAGGATTGTAACCAAAACCGCCTTACCACGCCTGAAATGTTCAGCCGATGCCAATGAATTTGACATACTGTATTATATTTAGGTTTGGCACTACTTACAGTGAAGGCACCATTTCACATCAGTCATTCAGTAGAAACAACAGCAGGGAGGTGAATGTGGGGGGAAGTGGGACCAACGGCAAAATGGCACATCGCTCAAAAACAAAATTTTGTTTTTATATTATACATCCATCCATTTTCTAACCTGCTGAATCCAAACACAGGGTCACGGGGGTCTGCTAGAGCCAATCCCAGCCAACACAGGGCACAAGGCAGGAAACAATCCTGGGCAGGGTGCCAACCCACCGCAGGACACACACAAACACCAAGCACACACTAGGGCTAATTTAGAATTGCCAATCCACCTAACCTGCATGTCTTTGGACTGTGGGAGGAAACCGGAGCGCCCGGAGAAAACCCACGCAGACACAGGGAGAACATGCAAACTCCACGCGAACCCAGGTCTCCTAACTGCGAGGCAGCAGCGCTACCACTGCACCACCGTGCCGCCGTTTTTATATTATTGGTCTGGAAATATATTCTTGAACTTTCCAGAATTTCATTTGAAGGTGTACTGGAGAAGAATATCTAGCATATAGTTTAATCATTTTTTTATTACTGTCTAACAATGTCTATGTTATTGTAAAAGTAACAACAGGAAGACGGTTAGATCTTTGAGGCACCTGGCAGCCAACCCCCCCATATAATTCTCAGTAATAAATGCAAAGAAAACACGTGTTATAATGCCAAATAAAGTCGTCCTGACTTCTGCCTAAGGTAGACTACCATATATATATATACTTGCGTATAACTCGGGTCTTGAAACCCGAAAAATTGATCATAAAATCCGACCCCGACTTATGCGCCCGTTCAAAAATGGGATGCTTACATTTTTCTTTTTTACATCTTCTTGCCTCCCCCAATCTCATATCAGTTTCTCAGGTGCATCGATGTTTGTTGCAGCAGCACAGTTACCAATTTCTTTTGCTACTTCAACGATGTTTAATTTAAAACCAGCTTCATATTTTCTTCTGATCGAACACTCTATCGTAGATAAGGGATGCTCTTACGATAAAGGTATAAGTAGGTGAGAGATACAAAAATCACTAATCAGTGTAAACGTTGCTTCGGGATAGTTCGGGTATTACCGCGTGGTCACGTAGGCACAACACAGAGAGAGAGAGAGAGATGTTAGGAGCACACGCTGATACAGCGCATTGTCGCACCCACATAGAAAAAAAGGCAGTGTGCTCCGTGGTTACTCTCTCAGGGGGGCGTTAACATAGCATAATCTCTTGGACCAATAGCACGAGTTTTCCACATTCAACCAACATTATAAAATACCAGAAATTATACGTTAAAATCAACTCCCGACTTATCCGCGGGAGAACTTATCATAAGTATATATGGTAATTAGGATGGTGGCTCTTCCATATTTAAGGTGTTCTGGGAGAAAGAGGTGAGTCCTGGTGGATGAAATCCAGAGGTGACTTCAGATGGAATGCTGACAATCATTCTTTCTTGCAGAAGGGGAAGAAGAGAGGTCATTAGAGGACAGCGCCACCTCCTTTCTCGGCAGAAAATTACCGTCACCCAAGCCTCCAAGCTGTTTACCATGCACACGTGTGTGCCATTACCGTATATACTCACGTATAAATTGGGTCTTGAAACCCAAAAAATCAATCAGAAAATCAGACCTCAGCTTGTACACCCATTCAAAAATACAACACTTAGACTTCTTGCCTCCTCCAATCTCCCACCAGTTTCTCAGACACATTGAATTTTGTTGCAGAAGCGCAGTTACCAAATTCTTTTGCTAATTCAACGACTTTTAATTTAAAACCAGCTTCATATTTTCTTCTGATCGAACACTCCATTGTAGATAAGGGATGCTCTTACGATAAAGGTGTATGAGGGTGTGAGATACAAAAAACACAAAACAGTGCAAACGTCACTTTGGAATAGTTTCGGATATTACCGTGTGGTCACGTAGGCACAATACATAGAAGAGAAAGGCCGTGTACTCCATGGTTATTCTCTCATGTGGGTGTTAGCATATCATAATCTCTTGGACCAATAGCGTGAGTTTTCCGCATTCGACTTATACAGCTGACATTATAAAATACTGGAAATTATACGGTAAAATCAAGCCCCGACTTATCCACGGGAGAACTTAAACACGAGTACAGTATATACGGTATATTTCAGTCTGGGTTCCTTCCCTGGCTGGGGTTCAGGTCCTTATTGCATGTCGTTTTTGTTCATTTTTGAGTTGTTTTTTATGTTAATGTTACATTTGTTGATTATATGAATGTATTCCTTATTTTTGAGTGATCACCTGCCCATCACCATCAGGGACTGCCCACAGCCCCATAAAGGCGAGAGTTTCTCACGGCTCCTGGCAGTTCATTTGAATGCATAAGGGTTCACTTTTACTGCACTTGTACAGCGCTGCTGCTTTTGTGTTATCTCAGGATTTTTTTAAATTCTTCTCTGTTTTTTGACCATTCTCTGGATTACTGCATTAGGACTTTGTTTGTATTGGAAGCCAATTCCTTTTGCCTTTTATGCTATTAAAGAGCATTACTGAAGAATAGATCTTTTATTTTATAAAGACCTATTGTTTGCCCTTACATCTAGCTAGATTTTTTGGACCAGATCTTCCCCCCTCTAGTGGGCATTTTTGGAATCTTTCATGACTTATGTGCTTTGGGACTGGCAAGCGGCCTAAAATTGAATTAAGAGACTATTTCAAAAAAAGTAATAATGCTAATAATGAACAAAAGTAACATTAATATAAACAAATACTTCAAACATGAGAAAAAAGGTGGGACACCCCATGTAGTGGCAAGGTTGGCACCAGTGTACACAATGGGCATCTTGTAGTTTGGGACCGACCGGGATCAGACTTGAAAGAAGTCAGACATGGAGACACAGACACAAAAAGGTTTGAATTTCCAAAAACAAAAGTGGGCTTTATTTACAGATTTACAAAAATATAAAAATAATGTCCCAATCAAAAATAGTGAATTACATTTACAGTGAATTTTGAACGCCCTAAAATAAAAAAAATTAAGACAAAAATGTATATACAGTACACAAAACTGCTGTCTTCCTAAAGAAAGAAAAGAATCAGGAAAAAATTACTCCCACCAAAATCCACTCCACAAAAATATACATAAAAAAAAGTATATATACACAAAAAAACAAAACGTGCACCACAAATCCAAACTATAAGAACAATGCTGCACCTAGGAGATGTGTCCTTACATTCCAAAATATTTCCAAATACAGGCACAAGCCACTGTTTGGTATAGTAAATGAACGTGCCGTACTATCCACACCACTGAGTCTAAAGGCAGGATGTGTCTTATAATCTTCAGCCAATCCTGTGACTCGCTGCTCCCTTCCACCAATCCCGACTGACGCAAGTCCCTTCTTCTCAGTCCTTGCAAGGCACTTTATTACAAAGGGCTGGCAGCCTCGTGTGCGCGGAAGCAAGTAGGAGCGCAATTTTGAGCACATCCCGATACGCTACTTTCGGACAAGACGGAATGCATTACTGTACATAAGCAAGTTACTTTTTCTAGGGACTTAATTCTGGGATGCATACACAAACTTAACTAAACACTCCGCACCTTTCCGTTTGCTAGCGACAGGCGCCTACAAAGATGCTCGCCGTAATGACGGGGTAGACACAGCGTCCCCCAGTAGGCCTGACCTTTCACCGGCATACTGCTGAGTGAACCCGCAGAAGCCAACGTTAAAAATAATCGTGAAAGCACACCTCGCACTTCAACGATTTAAACAGGAAGGTGTTTTAACTTTGTATTCCGTAAAAGTCGACTCGTAGGACTTTTTTCCCCCTTTAAGGTGGTAAAGCCTGGTAGGCAGATTGCCACAAAAGGACATAAAACAAGGGGATCACAGCACAGTAAGACGAGACTTGCAAGGGGATTCGTCTCTGTCACTCTCTCTCCCTCACTCTCTTTTACTATTTTTCCATCCTGAAGAGAGCAGATCAGAAAGAACTGAGTGTAACTAGAAGTTTATGTGCCGCCTCAAACTACACATCTAGCATTTTCAGGTTGTATGGTATGGTTTGCCAGCACTCACATCTGTACTTGATATCTTTAATATCTTGGCTATATTAGATTACCAATAATACATGATAATTAGAAGCATAACTCTCTTTCTCCTGCCTGTTCTTTTACTCTGTCTACATGCTTGAGGTTATAGATGTGAAAGAGAAGGGGGAGTACCTGGTGGTGTGGTAAAAGTATGGGATTTACGACATTATGTTAAGGTCTAATGTACATAATAAAAGTATAAAAGGGGAAAATAGGGTCACCTAGGACTCTCATGTAACGAGAGGGCCAATGCCACCAAACCACATGAGAGGAAGTTCCTGAAATTGTTCTTGTATATTACAGTTAACCCAATGTAACATGTCGAGTTCGTGGAGTTTCAAATGTGTTATCATAAATGGGGTCTCAGTAGAGGGGACAACACAAACACCAGTTGTTATGTCCAACTTATGATTCAGTTATTTAGCAAGCCATCTAATTTATTATGTGGGATCTAACTTCTGTCCGTAAACCCAGGAATACAAACAGGAGCATTCATTGTTCCAGTTCAGCAAGGAGTTCTGGCGATTCTAGAGTCCAATCATATACGTAAAGAACCATTTCTCACCGCATGATAGGGAGGAGTGTAGATGACGGATGGGACACTTGCATTTCACCCAACAATGACAATAGGGTCAACATATTAAAAACACATAAATATTTGGTTTCTTACCTAAACTTGTTATACAAATCTACCTGGGCAATGCAGGGAACTTTGTCTAGTTAACAATTGTCTGGGCATCTAATAAAGCAGCGCACTCTCCACATTTTGATATTTTGGGGGGCACAGTGGTGCAGTATTTGTACTATTGCCTCATGGATCCAGCGTTGTGGGCCTCCACCCCGTGTTATCTCTGAGGAGATTTTATGTCCTCCTTGTTTCTGTGTGCGGTTCCTTCTGGATACTCCTGTTTTCGTCCGATGTTTTCAAAGACATAAAGGTTGAGATATCTGGCCATTCCAAATTCACCCTTTTGTGGAGGTGGTTGTGTGCGAGGCGGCTCCTGTCTGGGGCTACTTCCTACCACTCACCTCATACTGGCACTCTATACTATGATCCTGAATTGGATAATGCAGACTTCATAATATTATAGAAAGTTTACTTATAAACAGGATTACGTTTAAATAAAGGGAGCTTGTTCTTCATATAATATGTTTTCAAATTGCTTCTGCTGAAATGAAAGTATTAATGACATTAATGAATTTGTTACCTTGGTGTTCAGAGCCGTGCAGCATTCACAATATTTTACTAAACATTATGAAAATGCGTTGTTTCCTGTTGCTCTTCACATAACTAAATTAAAAACATCCCAGAAGCAAATCCACGTTCAATTCCTCTGATGATCAGCTAAACTTCAAAATAAGGCATGTACTGAAAAGTGCTGTCTCCTCCAGACGTCTACAAGGTAGAAGCATCTGCTCTTGTGAGTTCAAACACATCTGCCGGTCATTTTCAGTGTTAAACTCGCACATTCTCTCTGTAGTGCGCCTGAAGTGGACAGAGGCTGCTGCTGAAAGAAGACGCCCTTGTAGTCAGAAGGCTGCTTGACCACCAGAGAGATGGCCGTTCACATTTAACTCCTCTGAATCCAGCAGATCTGAATTGCGAAGTGCAACTGAGAGGGACGATGGCTAAGCGAATTTCTTGCCCGTGACACCCCCTGTGTCTCTGTGTTTTTTTCTGGTAATTCTACTGTAAATTGACCCATCTGCTGTAGGTGTGTGCCTGAGTAGGCCCTGCAATGGATTGTCATGTTGTCCCTGCCAAGATGGACTCCAGACCTGGTCACCTGGGACTGAATTAAGCAGGTGTGAGAGTTTATGTGTAGTATTTATTAGTGCCTTCCCAAAGTATTCAGACCCCTACACTTTTTCACATTTTGGTATGCTGCAGCCTTATGCTAAAATCATTGAAATTTATTTTTCCTTCATCAGACAACAGTCAATATTCCAGAAGGACAAAGCAACAGGATTTAAGGAATTTTTGCAAATATATTAAAAAAAATATCAGATGAACACAAGAATTCAGACACAGCTTAATGCTCTGGTGCATCCCATTCTATGGATCATCATTGAGATGTTTCTACAACTTGTTTGGTCAGTTCAACTGATTTCACAGGATTAGGAAAACACCCCCCTGGCTATAGAAGATCCCGCAGTTGGCACTTTGAGAGGCGACCAAGAACCCAGGAGTCCCTAGGGCTGAGCTCTGGAGAGCCTGTATGGCTATGGGAGGAACTTCCAGAAGGACAACCACCACCGCAACACTCCACTAATCGGCATTTTATGACAGAGTTGCCACATGACACATGAAAGCCCACATGGAGTTTATAAAAAGCACCTAAAGGACTCTCAGAATATCAGAAACAAGATTCTCTGGTCTGACGAAACCAAGATGGAGCTGTTTGATTGATAGATAGATGGCAGAAGAAGAACACCACATTCCAAGAAAAACACCTGCTACCTCCTGTCAAATTTGGTGGAGGTTCCATCATGCTGTGGAGCTGTGTGGCTAGTTCAGGGACTGGGGCTCTTGTTAAAGTCGAGGGTCGGATGAATTCAACCCAGTATCTACAAATTCTTCAGGATTATGTTTAAGCATCAGTCACAAACTTGAAATTATGCAGGGATTGGATATTCCAACAAGACAATGACCCAAAACACAGTTCGAAATCTACAAAAGCATTCATGCAGAGGGAGAAGTGCAGTGTTCCCCCGACTTGAATATCTTTGAAAATCTATCGGATGATTTGAAGCAGGCTGTCCATGCTCGGCAGCCATCAAATTTAACTGAACTGGAGAGATTTTGTGTGGAAGAATGGTCAAAAATACCTCCATCCAGAATCCAGACACTCATCAAAGGCTATAGGAGGCGTCTAGAGGCTGTTATATTTGCAAAAGGAGACTCATAATATCTCTGTTGGGGTGCACCTGTCTAATTTTGTTAGGATGCATATTGTATATGTTCTGTTAATCCAATAAACTTAATGTCACTGCTGAAATACTACTGTCTCCATAAGGCATGTCATATATTAAATAGGAAGTTCAGCCAATGAGAAACAAAAATCCATAGAATTAAGAGGGGTTCCCAAACTTTTTCATATCACTGTAAATAGATAGATAGATAGATAGATAGATAGTGTCATGGGCAGCTGGGTACCACACCCAGCCGGGACGCCTATATAGCGCCTTTGCCACGAGAGAACATCCATCCTGGTTGCTACGGAGGTCACGGGAACCGAGCAGGGAAGTTCAACCCTACAGGGGCCCAGGAAGTGCCGGCAGAAGTTCATCAAGGGGCACCTGGAGCATATCTGGGGAAGCATAAAAGGGGCCGCCCCCCAACAGTCGGGGAGCTGTTGTCGGGTGGCAGAAGATAAGGCTTCAGAGAGTGGAGAGAAGGTGGCCCAAAGAGGACCAGTGAAAGGTCGAGAGATAGGTGTTTGGTGCTGGAAGCACTGTGTGCTGTGCGGGACTGTGGACATTGTAAATATTTGTAAATAAATTATGTGTGCTGGACTTAAGACGGTGTCTGTCTGTCTGTGGTCAGGCTGGCTTTCACAATACATAGATAGCTAGATAGTGGTGAAGCATGGTGGTGTTTGCATCATGCAACAGAGATTAGACACAGTTAAGGCAAAGCTGAATAGAGCAACGTAGAGGGATATCCATAATGAAAACCTGCTCCAGACCACTGTGGACCTCAGAATGGTCCAAAGATTCACCTTCCAACAGGACAATGCACCAACGCACAAAGCAAAGCGGAGTAGCTTAGGGTCAGCCCTGGGAATCTTCATAAGTGACCCAGACTTGAACCCAACTGAACATTATTGGAGAGACCCGACAATAGCTGTCCACTGATGGCCTCCATGCAATCTGGCACAGTTTGAGAAGATCTGCACAGAAGAATGGCAGAAAATTCCCAAATCGACGGAGAGCTTGTCGTGTCAGATGCAAAAAGACCCCAGGCTGGAATTGTAGTCAAAGGTGCTTCAATCAGGTACTGAGAAAAGGGCCCGAATACTCGTGTCAAGGTGATATTTCAGTGAATCATTTTTAAGACATTACCAAAATGTTTTATTTTTTTGATAGATAGATAGATAGATAGATAGATGAATGAGAGGCCCTGTACTTCATTACCTGAATGTACCAAATGAAATAAAGAACAGTGTTTTGTAAAAGGAGCTGACAACTTGCCATAATGTGGTCATTCTCTCAGTATTGTGTGCAGGCATTTTTGTCCAAAGTACTGACTTAGCATTGAAAGGAGAGCATTTTGTTGATGTGCATTTCAGACAATCTGCACTTACTGGATGCTTGTAGTGATGAAAAGCATGTGGGCGCCTGTTGAATTTCTTGGAGCGATGCTGCAAGTAGGATTTAATTTTCCTTTTGGTGACTGAGAAGTTCAGTTGAAAAGGGGGTATAAATCTGAGCAGACATTCTAGTATAATTCTAACTTCAAGGTAAGGTAGTTACGTCAATTAAAGAAGACAGAAGTTTTGATGGAAAGAAGACAGAACTCTGGAGGTAAAGTTATTATACTCATTAATCATGGCGCCAGAAAGTGACGTATTGCATGTTGAGTAGAACATGCTGTAAGTAAGAATGCTGTTGTGCTCTCTACAAGTGACAGTAAGGACCCTATGAACCTATGAAATGCCATAAAAAAGAATCCAGTTTATTTAAGCTTTATGGATGACAACAAAAACCATGCAGTTTTATTGATAGTAAATAAAATGTAAATTCCTGCGGTATAGGTGTGTGCAACTGCCAAACTTGTGTCAAGAAATGAAATAAGAGAACACTTTAAAAATAGTTTTGGTTGCAAAAATGTATTTCTCTATTTAGTTCATTTACAGTATTGTACAGCTCCAGAATTAAGAAAATAGCTCTTCTCTTCATCCCTCCCGTCCCCAGACAACTAGGCATTCATTCATAAAAGCATTTTATTTGTATGTACAATATTCTGGTGACTACATTTAAAGAAGGGCATTAATCAGAAAAAGCTTTGTTTTATTTTACTTTTTTTTTTTTTTTTTTGCTTTTGACATCGAGCCCCTTAATTAATGCAGACTATCTAGGAGATCATACATTGGTTAATGAAAAATAGACACTGCGCGCACTTTACTGGCCCTTTTTCTCATGGCCGTCCTTAATCATGACATTTTTGAAGAGAGTCAGTAGAGGCTTTTGGCTCCTTTCATCCCAGGACTTCATGAAACCTCCATAACGCTTATCTTTCGGGGGATCCCTCCAGCGGAAGTGATCTATTGTGTAGTTCTTGTTTTGAGGATGAGGGGTGACATTCACATACGTCTTTGCTTTCAGTTTTTGGGGATAACTGAACTCCACTGACAAGTCCCGGCGGATTTCTGCTGGGTAGCTTTCTGCAGACTCTTCTTCCACTCCGTTAGGATAAACCTTCACAGGACGACGCTTGCGGCCAACAGGTTTCCCCCAGCGGAAGTGCTCCATGGAATAAGACCTCTTATTATCTTTTTTCTGTGCGGCTTGGCCCTCCATTGGCTCCATTTCTGCCTGTCTCTGTGGTGGGGATAAAATCTCAAGCAGAATGCTAAGGGGTGTGTTTTCCCCCGAGCTCCCTGTCCCACCCTCCTGCGAAGTGCTAATCAGTGTGCCATTAGTGTTACGCCCTAAACTATTCCAACGAAAATGCTTCATGATGTAGTTTTGGACATCCTCAGGCGGAGGCTGCAGATGACCATTTCCAGGAAAGATGGGAGTCTCCAAAGACAGGTCAAGCTTACAGGTTTCTATACATTCCTGCAGGGTAAATGGGGTGAGAAAAGAGAAGATCTTAACCATTATTTCTTTGCTTTCTTATGTATGATGTCTTTATCTGTTGTGAGCTGATCAAAAATTAAAATGATATTCAGGGAGAAGCAGGCACAACCAAAAGAATCCTACTTGCAAACAACTTCAGCTTACTCGTGCAGAATCGCCTGCAGACAATAGCATGTAACTCAGGTCATGTGCTGTTCAGAGACTTTAAAGTCGGCTCACTTGCTCAGTGTTGTCTGTCCTGTGTAGACCATCTGCAGTTCTGCTCCTGCCTCCTTTCAACTAAATGCTTCAGAGGAGGCTCCCTTTAACTTCTTGTAATCTGAATGAACCATCCCTGGAGCAAAACAACTAAGGAGTTGTCAAGTTTGCTGTGTGTTTGAACAATGCTCCAATACTATTTACTGCTTCAAGTTTGAGAATAAAAGTCTCTTTGCCCAGTTCTCACCAGGCTGTCTGTTTGTGCGACTTTCACATCTGCAGACTTTAAAAGGGAGCTACGTGGTACTGATGAATATGTGATAAGAAATAACTGTACTTGAGTGAACAGTATAAACAAATTAAAACTGTAAACATCTAATAATGATGATATACTCACATTTTTTATTATTCCTATTTTTAATAGTTATCTGTTTAAGTTCAAAACTAGACATTTCCCTGTAAATCTGTATTGGGCAATGAGCATCAACAAAAGACAAGTCACTAGGAAAAGCAGACATTACTCCAATGCAGGACAATTGTGTATAGCATAAGAGTAAGCAGCTCCTAGATAGATACTTTATTAATCCCAAGGGGAAATTCACTTAATCCAGCAGCAGTAAACTGACACAAAGAACCAATATTAAATTAAATAGTAATTATTACTACTACTTATTATTATTTGACTGATGCCTTTCTCCAAAGCAATTTACAACATTTAAGTTACAATTGAATACAATTCTTCTGTTTTTCCAATTGGAGCACAGGCCGCTGCATTTGAACCCACAGCCTCAGGGTTTGAAGCCCGCTATCCCACACTGCCTGCCAATAATAATAGCCCTTATAAAAAATGCAAATATTGTATATGGAAAAGCACTTAATTACTTGCATAGCACTTCTGATACACCTGATTAACCAATGGCACTGACACCCACTGTCTAACGAAATTTCACACTAGCAGATCTTCATTACTCATGTTGCTATTGTCACGTTCCTAAATGCAACTTTTGCTTCATTCTGCTAACTGGAAAATTATTTTCAAAGTAAAAAATATTTAACAACCTAAGGATGTCTGAGAGCAGGAAGCAGATTACAACTTATACTTGCGTCATACTAACCAGGATGTTAGCTTCCGTGGACAAGTCTCTGCATCTGTAGTCCTCCCAGCACTGACTCTGTGCACTGATGCTGTACAACCACAGCACTGCCAAGACGCAGTTCACCACCGGGCGCAGCATCTCTGAGATCCAGGTATTGAAGCTCCCTGCTCGCCTAGTGTAAAACAGATAATATTACGTCATTCACCATACTTGATGATCATGCTCACCTGATCGTGAAAGGCAGAGTTGTCCATGAGGTCATTTATTGTCCTCAAACTTATACTTCGGTGAAAATTAACAGGAAATATCTACCACAGCAGTAACGAATACACTTGACTTGAGCATTCATAGTTTTCATCCTCTTTCTCTGTACGTTTAGCATTCGTTTGCTCAGAGGTTGATGCGCTTACTGCTTCCTGAGCAGCTCTTCTTTTCTCCACCCTAGCAGCCCGCTTCTTCTCTTCTTAATCTACATCTTTTCATATTAAAGATCAAGTCCGTGTTTGTGTTGCAATTACTTAGTATGTTATCCTTAATTTTTCACTTGAGCTGGCACTTATGTCTTCAATCTGCCTCAAGAATGATTTAAGATATGAAGAGGTAGGGGAAGTGATGGCGAAGGTGGTAGGGATGAGAATGGCGCCCGTACGCATGCACTGCATGGCCACCCTGCTGGCCGCTGCCGAGAGTTCATTCTGCAATAAAATAAAATAAAAAGAGGAATAACCTTGGAGGTCAAACATCACCCTGAAAGCGGATAGTAGATGTCATGTAGTATATGTGTACCGAATTTCAGGTCAATCTGTCAAAATGGTTTGCGAGCTACAGGTGATTTAAAATCCTGGACAGACAAATGAACAGCCACGGTAGTGTATTATATATAAAGATATTCTGTGATTAATTTCAAATGACCTGCTTGCGATTGCAATGTCTTGAAGCAAATGCAGCACATTCACTGTTGGCCATTAAACTGATGTTGTATGGTGATATTCATACAGTGCATCTGGAAAGTATTCACAGCGCATCACTTTTTCCACATTTTGTTATGTTACAGTCTTATTCCAAAATGAATTAAATTATTTTTTTTCCTCAGAATTCTACACACAACACCCCATAATGACAATGTGAAAAAAGTTTACTTGAGGTTTTTGCAAATTTATTAAAAATAAAAAAATTGAGACAGCACATGTGCATAAGTATTCACAGCCTTTGCCATGAAGCTCAGAATTGAGCTCAGGTGCATCCTGTTTCTCTTGATCATCCTTGAGATGTTTCTGCAGCTTAATTGGAGTCCACCTGTGGTAAATTCAGTTGAGTGGACATTATTTGGAAAGGGACACACCTGTCTATATAAGGTCCCACAGTTGAGAGTTCATGTCAGAGCACAAACCAAACATGAAATCAAAGGAATTGTCTGTAGACCTCCAAGACAAGATTGTCTCGAGGCACAAATCTGGGGAAGGTTACAGAAAAATTTCTGCTGCTTTGAAGGTCCCAATGAGCACAGTGGCCTCCATCGTCTGTAAGTGGAAGAAGTTTGAAACCACCAGAGCTCTTCCTAGAGCTGGCCGGCCATCTGAACTGAGTGATCAGGGGAGAGGGACCTTAGTCAGAAAAGTGACCAAGAACCCAATGGTCACTCTGTCAGAGCTCCAGAGGTCCTCTGTGGAGAGAGGAGAACCTTCAAGAAGGACAACCATCTCTGCAGCAATCCACCAATCAGACCTGTATGGTAGAGTGGCCAGACGGAAGCCACTCCTTAGTAAAAGGCACATGGCAGCCCGCCTGGAGTTTGCCAAAATGCACCTGAAGGACTCTCAGACCATGAGAAACAAAATTCTCTGGTCTGATGAGACAAAGATTGAACTCTTTGATGTGAATGCCAGGCGTCACGTTTGGAGGAAACCAGGCACCGCTCATCACCAGGCCAATACCATCCCTACAGTGAAGCATGGTGGTGGCAGCATCATGCTGTGGGGATGTTTTTCAGCAGCAGGAACTGGGAGACTAGTCAGGATAAAGGGAAAGATGACTGCAGCAATGTACAGAGACATCCTGGATGAAAACCTGCTCCAGAGCGCTCTTGACCTCAGACTGAGGCGACGGTTCATCTTTCAACAGGACAACAACCCTAAGCACACAGCCAAGATATCAAAGGAGTGGCTTCAGGACAACTCTGTGAATGTCCTTGAGTGGCCCAGCCAGAGCCCAGACTTGAATCCGATTGAACATCTCTGGAGAGATCTTAAAATGACTGTGCACCGACGCTTTCCATCCAACCTGATGGAGCTTGAGAGGTGCTGCAAAGAAGAATGGGCGAAACTGGCCAAGGATAGGTGTGCCAAGCTTGTGGCATCATATTCAAAAAGACTTGACGCTGTAATTGCTGCCAAAGGTGCATCGACAAAGTATTGAGCAAAGGCTGTGAATACTTATGTACATGTGATTTCTCAGTTGTTTTATTTTTAAGTAAACTTTTTTCACGTTGTCATTATGGGATGTTGTGTGTAGAATTCTGAGGAAAAAAATGAATTTAATCCATTTTGGAATAAGGCTGTAACATAACAAAATGTGGAAAAAGTGATGTGCTGTGAATACTTTCCGGATCCACTGTATTATTATTGTTAAATGTCTTGCAGGAAGGAAGGAACAATCTCAGGAGGTTACAAATGTATGCAGTGACAGTGCTGCAAGTTGAAAGCACTGCTAGTTTGTTATGTTAGGCTTCACAAATTGTGGTTTCAATGCAAGCAGCAGTCTGTTGTTTAGGGTGCTAATAAACTCATCAGAAGAGGATGATGGATTGCGATAAGAAAGCTTGTAAATAAGCTCTCAATATCCAAGGGAAGTAGGAACAATCTTATTGATGCCTCAAACACGTGTGCACAGTGGTTTCCATGAAGCCAAATTGTTCATCATAAAATTGTGCAGTAAACGGGGGTTTTCAGATTTGCTGTTTTATTTAAAGGCTTAGGGAGGAAGCTTTTTGTCATGGATCAGCACTAGAGATGAAGCAGTAGTCACTCAAATCGCATCATCTAATTTCTCCTTCAAAGAACAAGTTTATATTTACTTCACAGAAAGCATGGCTGCTGGTTTCAAAACATTTTTTTGGTAGACATTATGTCATGTCATCAAACTGTTAACTCAGGTCTGTATGTTCAAACTCTTCACAGGTTTCAGAACTTCAGCCTCAAAGAAATGTTGCTGAAAGCCACCTTCAAAACTAAAACACACTATTCCTGTTTATTAATGTTTTACTCTGCTGGCCTAGCTCTCTTTCTCATGGGTGGGGTTTGATTTGTTTCAAATCTAGTTTTATTAAACTTGACTTGCTTATTTGATTTTAGTAAAATTAATAAAATGTTAAAAAAACCTAAAACACACAAGCATACAAGTCCAAAAATATTAGAAACACCAACAAAATTTTGGTGGACTCTTCTTCCTAGTCCACACCATAGCTCAGCTCTTGTTCCCGCAGACTTCCTACTCCTTAGTCCTTCAAAGATGCCATCCAAAGGGTAAAAGTTTGGGATGATGAAGATGTAATTTAAGGAGCACAGAAGTCAGTAAATTGTGAAAAAAATGCATAATTACATAATTTAAAGACACAATGTCATCATTTTTATTATTATTATTATTGTTATTATTACAGGTATTATTTGAAAACTGACTTATTTTAAAGACTGTTTTATTTTACAATCCGACTTTTCCAAACAGCACATTTCTGAATGGTTACTTTATGTATTTCCTAATGCCTCTGTTCGTGATGGTTTCGTCACTTGTCAATCAAGACCAATGGGCTGAATGGATTCCTATTGGTTAGTCAGTTGCTATTGAATTTTATCTGATTATAGACAGTAGGCTGCTAAATATCTCCAACACTACCTTTCTCACATTCAAAGTGATAAATCACCAAAGCAGTAACAGTCATGACAGTTTTACAAATAGCCCTAGTGCACTTGTACTGCCTGATATTAGGTGTAGTCCCTGGATTGGAACTGGTTTTTGGGTTGACACTCCTTTATTACTGCCTCTCTCCCCACCAATACAGCATATATTCTACATTTTAAACAGCTTACAATTTTATTTATATAAATTTTAAAACTGAACCTTTGCAGTCCCCCTGCTTTCGGCAATACTTCTAGAATTCCAATAGGGAGTCTGTTGGACAAGGTGATGCCATTTTACTGCAGTTGTCTACATTGAGCCAACGTTCTGTATTCCACTTGGCCTACAGCTGATATCCATAAGTACAACCATCTATAGTGTGGAGCCATTTTATCTTAGCCAAAATGATAACAGGTGGGTTCTTCAGTTGATCAAGATAAGTCTACGTGATAGTAGTGAGGTAAAGGCAATTACAATCAATATTTCCTTCTCCATTTTAAGCCCAACATGGAGTATACCAAACACAACTGTTAATGGCTTAGGAGCGACTTTGACACTAAGGGTGTCTGGTAGGCATTCAAAGAGTTTTGTCCAGAATGATGTTAATTGGGTGCACACCCAACCTTGATGAATTCTATACTATTTAACACCACTAACAGTGATGCAGAGACATACAATTGTACACAAGTCAGGCTATTTCACATTAGGTAGTTTTAGTGGGGAAAGAGTCACAGAGGCAAATTTTAAAGATCCCAAAACAAACAGGGGAACAAGAACTAGCAGTGGGTAACAAAAATAAAGAGAATTTAAAATGCATGCCCTTCACTGAAGAACTAAATGGTGCAGTGTGTTGGGTCCTAACCCTCCTGATGCTACTGTCATATACAGAAGAGCTCATCTCTTTCTTGCCGTCTCTACCACCATCACAACAGCACTTTTAGGGTGAACAGCAGGATGTGCTATTTGTTGACTTCTTCTTGAACTTTTTATTTATAATTCCTTTTACTTCTAGTTTATTCCAGCTTTATTAGAACATTAGAGCAC
Source organism: Polypterus senegalus (assembly GCF_016835505.1). NCBI lineage: Eukaryota > Metazoa > Chordata > Cladistia > Polypteriformes > Polypteridae > Polypterus > Polypterus senegalus. The sequence continues at coordinate 263,522,304 of NC_053156.1, forward strand.
TCTAGACGAGAACAGGCCATTCAGCCCAACAAAGCTTGTCAGTCCCATCCACTTATTTCTATCAAGAAAACATCAAGTCGTGTCTTGAAAGTCCCTAAAGTGTTAATGTCTGCCACAATACTTGGTAGCTTATTCCAAGTGTCTATCGTTCTTTGTGTAAAGAAAAACTTCCTTATGTTTGTGCGAAATTTACCCTTAACAAGTTCCCAACTGTGTCCCCCGTGTTCTTGATGAACTTATTTTAAATTAACAGTCTCGATCCACTGTACTAATTCCCTTCATCATTTTAAACACTTCAGTCATGTCACCTCTTCTTTTCCATAAACTGTAAAGGCTCAGCTCTTTTACTCTTTCCTCATAATTCAACCCCTGTAGCCCTGGAATTTTAGCTTTTAGTTTCTTAGCTCTTAGTTTAGGGTGAACGACTGTTGCTGCTGCCAATTTATAATATTAAAGGGGCTTGAAATTACATTTTTTTCTGCGTATCTTAGGTTAGTTCTGCATTTGGTATTATGATACAATTTTTTTGCTATTTCATAGCAATCTGCTAATTTTGTAATTGTGTTTTGCACATTGTTTTACAAGCATATTTAATTTTTCTTTCTTCAGGTGTTTTGTCTTCACTTATATACAGTATAAGGGGAGACCCAATAATTCCCAAAATTGTTTAAAAATTGTTAACTGTACCACGTATAGCAATTCCATTTTATTCACCACTAAAATACTCCTAGAAACATTTCCTGTACTCATCTTTTTTTACCGTGTCTACAGCTTCCTGCTATTTTATCCTGGATATCTTCCATAGTAGCAAATAGTCTTCCCTACAGTCTTAAAATTTTAAATTTCAGGACCAAAAAAAAAGTCCCAGGGAGCAAATATGGGGAACGCAAAGCACTGTACTTGGTCAAAAACTCTTTGACTGACAAAATGGTTGGTGTGGGTTCAGAAATGCAGTGTTACAGTGTCCCTACAGATTTTATTTTTTCTCCAGCCGTCTGGAGTTTTTTTCGTTTTTTCTGTCCCCCCTGGCCATTGAACCTTACTCTTATTTGATATTAATTAATGTTGATTTATTTTGTTTTATAATTGTGTCTCTCATTTTTCTATTCTTTAATATGTAAAGCACTTTGAGCTACTGTTTGTATGAAAATGTGCTATATAAATAAATGTTGTTGTTGTTGTTGTTGTTACGTGCATCACTGCTTTAGTCATTTTTTTTCCTGATGCTTTCCCTTCAACACCTCAGCAGTTCAGTGTAATGCTGCTGAAGGAACAAACTAATACCAAGCCCATCAATTTTTTAAAAATGTGATCATGATGCACCAACATTGATGGACTGAAAGCCAGAAGTCTACGTGACCATCATCATCAGGTCCTTCCATGAAAACCCTAAATACAAAGAAAACTGTTTCACTTTTGTTAGGTAGAATGCCCAGAGGGGACTGGGCGGTCTCGTGGTCTGGAATCCCTACAGATTTTATTTTTTTCTCCAGCCTTTGGAGTTTTTTGTTTTTCTGTCCACCCTGGCCATCGGACCTTACTCTTATTCTATGTTAATTAATGTTGACTTATGTTTATCTTTTATTGTGTCTTCTATTTCTCTATTCATTTTGTAAAGCACTTTGAGCTACATTTTTTTGTATGAATATGTGCTATATAAATAAATTTTGATTGATTGATTGATTGATTTTGATGTTTAATATGACCTGATTCGCCTTTTTCTGCTTTAAAAAAAAAAGAAAATATTCAAAGTCACGCACAGGATTTCAGAATAAATGTCAGCAATATGCACCCGGTCTACTCAGCAAAATGCCACTTGGCGGTCTGATTAACAAGACTGTAGGCAGACGATACCTTGGGGCAGAGCTGATAACCATACCCTACTCCCATTAATGACTGATTCTGGGAATTATTGTCAGTCCCTCGTATATGGTGTTTTTTTTGGCACTCATTAGGAACTACAGTAGCTGTGCTGGAACACTACAATAACACCACTGTGATAGCTTCACTTTCTGACTTTCTGTGTTATGATACACATTTTTGTTGTTATTTTATTTCATTTTATTATACTCGGGGGCTTCGCTCGCCAACCCCCGTGTTTGGTTTTCCGGATACACACTTGTGAGATTTTTTTTTCTTTGAATCGTTGCTAGTTCATTAGTTTCACTTTAACTTCATAACTTCTGTAAAAACATTATTTGGAATATTTCGTGTCCCAATATGCTGAATCTTTTAAATGAGGTCTGTGAGACTTGTGTTTAATGACTTTGTACCATAATTTAGGATAGGTTTCTCAATTTGGAATTTCAGCACCGACAAAACGATCTACATCATCAGCAGTTAATAATTTTTTTTGCAAAGTAACCAATAAATGCATGTGAGTTAAACTCCGCTTTTGAAATTCTCTGACTTAAACTAATTTCCTTTTGTTTGCGTCAATGCAATCTGTGCTATGTTTTTTTTGATACTGTAGCGACTGACGTAATAAAGTGTCACAAAAATTCTACTTTAACAATCACCGACTGCGTAACCCCAAACACAACTTTCTAGCACCCTCTCCAACTTCTCTTCCCATGGGTCTTGCCTCCCCCCTACCACATCAATCAGTACCCAGCTATCAGTCTTCCGTGCTGCACTCTGCCCTCCCTCGATCGGACCTAACAGTCACTTAAAACAAAAAAGGCTTCAGCTTGGCAGGGACGCTACAATACTTTCGACTGTTACTGCTTTCATATTCTGTACCTTTCTCTGCATGTGTATCATGCCTTGGATCTCTTTTCTCCGCACTGCTCTTTCTTCTTTGCTGAGAGCACAGGATCTGTGTGTGCCACGTGACTTTATATGACTGAATGTTTTGCAGGCTGGCTGTGCTCTTATTTGATAAGACGGGTGTGTCTTGCAAGAATCTTATGTTCCATGTCCCTGCAAGATTGCCCTGGGAAAATCTCTTGGCACCAAGCCTCATGTTTACGGTACGCGAGACGCTGGATGGATTTCGAGAACTTCCAAGAAGATCACATATTGTCGCCTTGCTTTAACATTCCAGGATTTTTTTTATATATATAGAGAGATGTGTGCTGCAATTGATGGGTCACATGACTGCGATTGATCATGTCAAAGACATTGCAGGATGCTCTGGTGTAAATATGAATGCAACACAAGTAGAAAGTATCCTTGGTTGGATAAAACATAACTCTCTAGCAGTAGTTAGTGTCTCTTCTCCAGTAGGCCTAGTGCTAGGTTTTTCCGTTTTGTGATCTGTTTTTGACTTTGAATTTTGGTTATCCCCAGTGTGTAGTTGGCTCAATATATTTTTGATCTTGTCTGGCACTGACTCTGATTCTGGTTCATGTTATTATCTTAGCATTTTGGGCTCCATTTTTGACCAGACTAAGAAGTTTTGTGCTATTGTTATGATGCAAGTTGGGTTACGTCATGAGTCACAACCCCAGCGTCAATTACAGAAAAGAGTTAAATGGGCATCCAGGGTATTTATTCTCTGTCTGAGGTAAACAGATATAAACAGAATAGATAGTTTTTCTTTGATTTACATTTTTTTCTGGCAATGACCCTTTGTCAATGTTTTCATCAATGATTCCTGTGTTTAGTTTTGATTTTAAGAAAAGTATGGTGTGTCTTCCTGTTTTGGTTTTTTTTTTTTTTTTTGAGTTCTGCAAGTCCCGTTTCTCTGTCTTTCTCTTAAAAATACAGTTCCTTTAGTGCTGGAGTAGCACAGAGTTATGTTGCATGACAACATCTCCATTAAATGGTCCTACCTGAAGAAATCAGTGAACTTAGCCTCAACGTACAGCATTATCAGCAGTTACTGCTTGTACTTAAAACAGAGGGACACCAGCGAATAGGCCTCATTGTGCAATGTATTCTTTTAATTCACTTTTTTTAGTTTATTTCTCAACAAAATGCTGTTTTAATAATTTGCTTTATAATAGTGACCTTCATATTATAGGCTGTGGAAATTAATATTAGCAATAAAAACTGGCACCACTGGAATCAGTAAGCAATTAAAAATGAATGTGGAATTTATCTTGAGGGCTTGACTGAAATGATTTCAATTTTTTTTTTTTTACATTTTTTAATAACTATCTGGACAATTATCTCCTTCTTAGAAGAATGATTATTGGATTTCAAATAAAGCTATCTATTTTATTGAGTTTTTCATTATTGCGTTGTGGAGAGCTGGCACCTCACTTCATTACAGTCATAACTGCCAGGACAGTTCTGAAACACTATTTTACCTAACGAGATGCTTTTGAAGTAGGAGGAAACAACCCCTCAACAAACATGGTCTCTAGGTCTCTGCAGCCATGAGACAACAGCATGTCGACCATGTGAGTTTACGAGTGCCTCAAGAGGTCTCGTTTGGAGAAAGTGGAAGAGTACACAGTCATTAAGCTGTCTTTCATTTCTGCCCTGAGAGTGAAGGAGAACACCTTTGAAGAAACGTGGTCTCACCTCTTTCCAGTCCCCATGCTATAAAGGAGACACCACCACATGAAGTTGAGGTGCAGTGGTAACCAACTGCTGAAGGATGCAGATCCAGCCACTAGGAACCAAACCTTGGCTTTGCTTGATACCCATGACTGGTGGCCCTGTGTCATTTCCTTTTTCTCACTTGCTCGTGTTCTTTTCTTGCCTATGACAGTTAAATGGGTTTTTCTCAGCTTGAACCCCTAACCTCATTACATCTCTTTTTTCTTATACTCACAAGTCATAACCACTATTCCATTGTGACAATTAGTTTAGTAATTATCACTAAGTAGATGACCCCATAGCGCAATTAATCTATTCATCTTTTTTTTTTTTTTAACTCCTTTAACTTAAGTTTGTATCACAGAGGACTGTGTGGAATAATTAATTAGTGTAAGTAAAATTAATTTTTAAAAATAGAATTGTTACAATGTTAAAAATATTTAATTAAATCGACTGTTTCCTTAATTGCTACCAACAGGGACAGAGTAACAGAGTGTCATCCACATGAGCGGATTCTAAGGAACTGTGAAGTCCTCAAAGCACAGGTGATCAGAAAGGAGTTGGAACCCTCTCTTAGATAAAAATAAATAAATACATAAAATTAGTACACAAAAATAGGATCCTCATCTGCCCAATGATAAAGATATCGCTAAATCAGGACTGTCAATAAATAAAGCTTTGCAAAGCTGTTTTCTGCTTTTTGTATGGGATGGGATGTTTTCATTTGCTATATGTACTGTATATGGATTATTTTGACAGGAAGGTCAGAATGTGGACAGTTTTGTAAAGTTATATGTTAATCAGATCAGTCAAACAGCAGAATCTATGGACAAGGGGTCTGGAAGGCTGTGGCCCTTTTGTACTGAGAAACCTTTCAGATTTGACTGGATTGTTAAAGGAGATGTATGCCTGGGAGTGTGAGCACTCAGTTGGTCTGGGCCAGCCATGATTCATCTGGAGGTTTTGTTTTACACTCTTTTAAGGCAAACTGGCCTTCCCTTTTTGAAGCAAAATATTTAGAAACTTTTATTTATTACTATGGGGGATGTCCTGTATCTCAACTTTGTCAGCGGTTATACAAAGTGCACGCATTGTTTTCTTAGTTTGCTACTCTATATTTAAGTACAGTACATATATGTGTTTAGTTTATGTTTGTACATGTAGCTTGGTTTTACATTTTTCTGTTATTCTTTCATATTTGGAAATTTTGTTAGGGTATTCTGGAGTCTGTCATCTAAGGCAAGTGATAGCTAAGATAAAAAAATTGAATTGAACAGAAAACAACATTTTGTTTCTGCATTTATGTGAAAGACTCCAATAGACAAACAGATGGGTAGATAAATAGATATGAAAGGTGCTATGTGCTAGACAGACAGACAGATAAACAGAACATAATTTGTCCCCAAGATGAAATTTAACTTTTTACACACATTATTACCTATTAGTACGCCAATTTAAATTCATCATTGATGCTACTTACAGTTTATATCAAATGGTTAACCTGACCGTGTTCAGTTTAAATCATTCACTTTCATCAGACAGCCCCCCCTTAAGCATGGATTCACTACTAACCAATCATTAGAAGATAAGCAGCATTTCCTACAACACCAAAGCATACCAGTAGATCCATCCACTCATTCATTCTTCAGGCCAGTTGGTTCAGCCCCATGGTTGTGGGAAGCAAATACAAATGTGGTCAGTCAATAGCACTTTTATGGCAGTTCAAGGGTTTGCTGTCAGCTTTGGCTTCTGGTGATGGCCATCTAGGTTTGTGGCTTTGAAGCTGCAAATTCTTACCAAGTGTAATTACTTTATAAAGTCTGGCATTTTGAAGTTTTGTTTGGGTTTTAGTTACATTTCATAATTCAAAGTACATTTAAGTTAATGAGAAACCCCCGCATTTTGAACAGAATGTTTTATGTTAATTTGAGTGGGAAACTCCTGGTGCATATTTTAAATAGATACATGCGGCTAAAGTTCAGATGATATGAAAATAATTTGTCTCACCCTAAAAAGAAGATCAGACAGTGAAGTAAAAAGATTTGTGGGGCAACTACCAAACATGGATAAACCCAGAAAATGGCAGTTGAGCCAATGATGATTACATGTAACCAATGTGTCAGAATATCATGAAGAATGTTACACTTTTATGATACACCTCAGGTTGTACTGTACTGGTACTGCATTTAATAAGGGTGACCTGACATCCCATATGTCCCTGCACAATCTGATTTATCAGCCTCAACTATCCCTGACTGCTGTACATCAGACTGCTATATTTATGCATTAATCCCATCACATCAATTCAAAGGGCCTGACCAATCACAAGGCTTGCAACTGAGATATCTGTATCTTGCCCAGAATTCATATTTGTGAGGCCTTTTGTTTTCCCCTTTATTTCCTAATTATTCTACAATTTAGATCAGAGTCAACCTGGGGTTAGGCCTCATGCACAATCAGCTCTCTTAAGTGCTGTGTTTGTCAGGCCATAGTTACCTGAGAGGACTATAAAGGACTCCTGCTGGCCACAGTTCTTCACTGCAGTATTAGTTAGCTTTTGCTCATTGTGCTTCTTGATTATTCAGGATTCATCTGTTTTCGACCCTTGCTTTTTTGATGTCCTGAAGTCAAGTCTTTCTGGTGTTAATTCTTTAATAATTCACTCCGTTGTCTCCTTTAGTTTTTTTTTTTGTACTTATTTAGATTGTAACCCAATTAAGTATGGAATTAAAGAATGGTTGTGTTTATTGTTTTAGCTTGAAGAAAGTTTCTTTAAGTTAGTATTGCAACTGTTTGTTTAAATGAATAAATTAGGAGTTTCTTTTCTGTTAATTTAGTCTTTTTCAATGAAGTAATAAATTACTTAAATTATCCTGTGGAGCTTTGGGACAATTCTCTTCAGTTTTAACCTTACTGTTTTAGAAGGTGACAATGTCAATGTGTGTGCTGGCAAAGCAGCTTATGTTAGTGGTCTTTGCACCCCTAAATAAAGAGAAGTATACAGTCCATGGACAGAGAGCTGTATTGACTCAGAATGAGACAGTAGAGACTTTTAAAATGAACGGCAGCAGGAGATGAGATGTGCTCGAAAAAACTGCCAAGGGTCGTAACTGGAAAGGACAAACAATCAAACATCAAATTTTAAACGCAAACCTAAAATCAAAGTCTTGAAAAACAGAAAAAGTATTTGTTCTTAACCAGGAATAGAGAGATCAGAACGAAGCAACACACCCCAAACAGGAAGCTCCATAATAGAATGTGCTAACTTATGCGGCGCTCCAGATGATGTCATACTGTACATCACACACTTGCAAGTGACACTGGGAAGAATTGTTGTAGCAACAGCTAATGTGATCTCTAAAAAATAGCAATGCCCAACTCCAACAAAAATGATGTTGTGATAAGACATTATTAAAGTTCAGCTTTTTAAAAATTGTATAAGGCAACAAATGGATGTGAAAATCATACTCCTTGAGATCCAAAACCACATATTTCATGTACAACATCTATTTAGATTTCATAGGGAAGGCAAAAAATGGAGAAAACAGTTTATCATAGCAAGAGCATGGACCAAATGTCAAATTTGGCTCTCAGACAGAGAATATCCAGCCCAGCACGTCCAGCTAAAACCAACATTTGTGAATTGTAGTGTAGCTGTCGTTTAAGCTATCAGTAACTTTCTGACTAGTTTTAATTTTCAATAGTGTGCTCAGTAGTTTTCATGCATAATACATTGTCTACAGTATACAGGTTGCATGGCCTATATGATTTAAACTGCTGTTTACGACACTTTGATGATAGACTTGTTGTGTGTGCAAGCAATGTAAATGTGGGTTGGTCACGCATGTATGTCGGAGGAGCACCTTCCAGGTTTATCCAATGTAAGCAATACCACACCAGGGTGAGAGAGGGCATAGTCACTAATGTCTTTGTCTCTTCTGTCATTCTCAGCAACTAGAAGATGCCTACAGAGGGCGACAGACTCTGCCCCTAATGGTGTCGGGGGCTGTAAAAGAACAGAAACCCACAGCTCCCAACAACAACCCATTTGACTTCTGTGATGAGAAGACTAATATATTTGTTCACGTTTGCATTAATTCTGACTGTTTAAACCCCACTGAGTGTTTTTTTTGGTTTACCATTATTGTTCTAATTTTCTAGGCATGACGAGTGTCCTTCTAATCGCCCACAGGGTGAAGGACACAGTTGTGCATTTAGATTCTGGAATTATAGCAGAGTGTTTGAAACTGTGCAAAAAAAAAATATATATATAAATGAGCAACACTACTACACAGCCTATACTGGTCCTGGTAAAATTTTAACTCTAGAATTCTCTCACTGCTCATACCGTCTCTTTATCTTCTAACCATGGTGGTATGCCGAGTCCTGGCTTTGCACCTTTCAGTTTTAAGATTACCAGCTCATTTTCTCTTGAGTGTCAAATCCACAGGGGATACATAAGATAAAAATCAACCTTTACATACCAATTTAATTCACACATTGGCAGAATTTAGGTGACATGGAAGTCTGAGGATTTTAGATCTGTCAAGTTAATATATAGGAGGGTTTTATGGTATAGAACCGATAAGTATGCATGTCGCAGTGCACTGTGAGCTTCAACTTATGGAGAGGAAAGGGTGGAAGCAGCCGAGCCTGTTGTATTATTACCACAGAACCTAGTGATTCCTTTTCACACCACCTCTCTGTTCATTATGGTGGGGAAAATGGCAACAGTGTGACAACACATCTGAGCAAGGCAATCTTCTGGACTGCTGTACAAAGGAGCAATTTAATTATTTAAACTTCATAATGTGTATGTCACTGAATTCACTTGGCCTTTCTACAGCCAAGGACCCAACATCTCAGCTATGCTATCTAAATGGAGTAAGACAGACCTAGTCCACAAGCTTCACCAAGAATGAAGATGAATATTCACAAAGAATCAAAAGTGAACAAAAAGGCTTAGCAATTCTACATTAAAGGAAACTTCAAAAAAGAAACATCCTAGCTGAATTTGAACAGGTTCTGTATTCTTTGTGCATACTTTTGACAAAATCTACACCTCTGATTCAGGTTTGCTCGACATCCTATAACTTATTTCTTTTTTACTTCAAACACCTGCTCACTTTATACATAACATTAATCAATTCTAAACAAACCCCACTAATTAAAAAAATTAACGAGTATAGCTATAACTTGCAGACATTTCCTTATTGTATCAGCAACTGGATTTGAATCCTGGCCTCATCTGGGTTCAGTTTGCTTGCTCTCCCTTCTCTTATATTCCTAAGACGACTAGTTTGGGTTGAATCATTTTAATAGGTATGGATATGCCAGTGCCCTGTAGTGAACTAATACCCAGTCAAGGCTTACTTTGTGCCTTGAGGCAATTGCACCCAAGTAGATTTTGGTTCCCACGACTCAATTTAGCGGGTTCACAAAAATAAAAGGATACTCGCAAGGAACTTACTGACAAATGAATTCACTCTGTGTACTCATCCATACACTCTATGAAGTTTCTCAAACACTTTGTAACTCTAAAATGATTCCTGCAGCAGGCAAGTGCTGTGTGATATTTGAAAATCTGGAAATAAGTCCAGATTTCTTCAAATTCTATATAAAATGTGAAATTGGTAAAAGAACTTGTAAATTATAACATGAAAAGTACATTACATCACTTATTAAAATTGAAGAACAAAAGAAAAAAGAGATGAAAACTAAAGAAGTCAGAGAACAAATGTGCCATGAGATAGAGGTCAGGTAAATGCAGACCCGGCACCTTTGAGCCCCGAGCCTGCCATGCACTGCTTCGCTCATTTGTTCTCCATTAAATCGATACCTGGCTGGAGTGAAGCACAAAACATGTATCTGTGTGTCACCGTGCAGCCAGGCTAGTGCTAAATAGGTGAACTCCCTAAGCTGACCCTTTTGTTTAGACTAATGCTACTGTGTTAGATCAAATAACAATGCAAAATGATTAAAAAGGCACCTAACAATTAATAATTATGAAAAATAAATAACAAACCTAAGTCACCAAGATACCAGATGAAGCTTTTCATGTCTGGGGTCTTATGTGAGCCATTGATGAATTACTTCCTAGATGCACCTCTGTTTCATGGTCAATAGATTATGATTACTCATAAGCATACATGATAAGGATAATGCAGAGAAAAGGAAAATAGCTGTTAGTGCCCACCATTTAATCTGTTCTGTTCAGTGAACCTGCTAGTGAACACAGAGGACAACAGCATCGGAGGGTCAGGGCATTTTAGAACTGCTTACCTTTGTTACAAAGTAAATAATACAAAAGACTGGCATTCATGGCTTTGAGTAAAAGCAAATGAGACGACAAACAGGAATGACAAACACACAAAAGAAACAGACCTCCAAGGTATGAGGAGAGAAGACCATACTGCAAAGGATGATGATTACTTGCTCTGCTTTTTTTTTTTTTTTTTTTGCAGTCTTTATAAAATGGAATTTGTACATGAAAAAGTAAAGATGGAGCAGTCCCAGTGCCATGGAAAGCTAAAGGGAGCATTAACCCTCAAATGAACTTTTCTGGCCCCTAAGTTTTGGGCAAAAGGGGTTTTGAACACTTTTTTCCTATTTAATTTGCACCATAAAAGATAAGCGTACTTTATCAGATAACTACGCTGACTGCTAAATCACACCAAAGGTGAGCCGTCATCGCAGTACAAGTGCTCGTCCTCTCAGTTCACACCGGCACCATCCCACAATGAAACACTTCAAGGGGGAATAAAAACAGCAGCTTTCATTGTTTACGAACAGCCTGTTATTAGGCATCACTTGTTATTTATTATTAGGTAGTAATATTTCTATTGTACTATTATATTGTATTAAGGATTACTTGTGTTCTGTTCTGTGTATTGTACTGTATTGACCCCCTTTATCTTTTTGACACCCACCGCACGCCCAACCTACCTGGAAAGGGGTCTCCCTTTGAGCTGCCTTTTCCAAGGTCTCTTCCATTTTTTCCCTACAAGGGTTTTTTTTTGGGAGTTTTTACTTGTCATCTTAGAGAGTCAAGGCTGGGGGCGGTCAAAAGGTAGGGCCTGTTAAAGCCCTTTGCTTCACTTCTTGTGTGATTTTGGGCTCTACAAAAATAAATTGTATTGTATTATGGTAGTTTCTTAATGATCATTTATCAGTTATGGGGTAGTGCATTACTGGCGATTTAAATTTTTTTTTGGAATCTTTTTGTTTGTTTGGCAAGTGAGCTGAGCAATAGATGTGGGCATTATACATGAAGTAACGGCCATCATCAGGTGTACATAGCATAAAGTATACATAATTAAATCAAAGTAAACAAGCATAAAATGTACTGATTCCAGAGTAACACATTACAATACGTTGGGGTAATGCATGCACCCCATTCAATGATGGTCCCTGCCTTGCATAATCCCAAAAATTTCCTAGGGCAGGGGACGTGGACCCAAAGGTGTTATTTTAGAAAAACTACTGCTTCATCCAGAATGTATTGTTGTGGTGTGATTACCATTGACGACTGATTGACTGTTGTGAGCCGGCAGCAGCCAAGTTAACTTAATTCAAATCAGTTTTTCCACACTGATGCTCACTTCAGTTCACACACTTAAAATGCATTTACTTGTACAGAGACTGTGCTATATTAACATGTACACTGAGTATGATGCTAAGTGAATAATGCACACCAAGCAGGAGAAAGACAGCACACACGATAGATTTATGGTAAGATGCATTTGGGGCCCATCATGATGTGTGGTTTTGTTTTTTTTAGAAACAGTGCACTCGGGCGCCAGAGGGGTGTAGGTGTGCATGATAGCATGGCAGAGCAGTTCTGGGGTGTTGATGGGGTGATCGGTCAATCTTGTATTCATTCCCATGCAGATGTGTGCAGTTCAGCCGATTGGCACATTAGCACTCTGGGGTCTGTAATCAACACAACTGCATTTCTATTAATATAAAAAGGAGACTGAGCAAGTAGATTAGAGATTGAAAACAAAAGGAAAAAATTGACATTAAGGAAAGAAAGTACAAAGGTTAAATTGAAGAAGCAAGAAGAAGCAGGGTGTGGCTGAGCCGGTGCTGTAATGAGGAGGCGACCCCAAGAGGAGTGAGTGGATGGTGCTCAAGGGGCACCCCAGGAACAGGAGTGACCAACCGCTCTGAGTGGGCTCCAGCAGGGATGTTGGTGGTGGGGAAGGAAAAGGGCTTGTGGGTCTCCTGAAGACCCCTAAGGATGGCTATGTGGGACACGAGTCAGATGAGAGACGAGTGTGCCTGTCAGTGGACATCGCCTGTTGTAGAGCAGATCTGAAAGTGAGCAACAGGGAAGACAGTTTTGAAGGGAGGCTGGTTTTAAAGAAACAGCTCATGTGTATTTTAACCCCAATGTTATTGTTGGATATGTATTCATTTGTTTATTGAACATGACTTTTACTGAAGATTTTTTTTTTATTGCAAGATGCACTGTGCTTCGTGTTCAGACACTGTTGTTAAATGAAAACACTTTTGCACTTTGCACCTACCCTCTCTACGTCCTTACTGTCTGGCTTTTCCTTGGACACAACTATCAACAACCCAGGTTCAGAGGACATTAGAGCAGATGCAACCAACCCAGGCCATCACAGAATGTGGCATCTGAGTGATATGGGGGTACCAGACAAACTTATGCAACTTCCCAGTAAATTTCTTGTATAAAGGAATTGATTTTTACTTACATGTCTCCTCGGGTTTGTGTACTGGGTCCTCCCTGCATGGAGTTTGCATGTTCTCCCCATGTCTGTGTGGGTTTCTTCTAGGTGCTCCGGTTTCCTCCCACAGTAAAAGACATACAGGTTGGGTGAATTGGGGATGCTAAATAGGCCTTTGTAGGTGTTTGAGGTGTGTGTGTGTGTGTAATTGCCCTGCGATGGACTGGCACCCTGGCCAGGTATTGCCCCCTGCCAAACACCCTAAGCTTGCTGGGACAGGCTGCAGCACCTCCTGTGACTGTGGTCTGGATTAAGCAGGTTAGAAAATTACCGGACATGACAGATCTCATCAGAACAGCTGACAATAAAATTAATAAAATATACACACACATAAAAGGTGTGTTTAACCTGACTTGCAATCTATAAATACACTGCCTGAGGATCTATGAATCTGGTACAACAGGTGATGGTTTGAGGAAGTGGAAGATACAACCATAAAACATTTTTTTTTTTTTTATCGCTTAATAGACTAACAAATGGTTGGTTATTCAAGTATAAATCTGACAGGTTTTATAATACCAAATTTAAATAATAAGTATTCATTCACTATTCATAGTTGTTAAAAAGGAAAGTTGAGTTTTACTAGCATATCTGCAATGTCATCATCTGCACTGAAATACTTATGTCTCCTCCCAGTGGCCCCCCTCAGAAATTTCAAATACAGATTTTTGGCTGGGAAGATGCAGACAAAGACCAAGCCCATTTCATTAAGGCAAATTTAGGAGCCAGACCAGGATGGGATTTCATATGGGACAAACAAACCTGCATGTACACCTCTGAAGCAGAGAGAGAACAGAGCGATGGGGACAATATCAAACAGACCGGACGGTGGCCAGGCCAGGATCTCCACAGAAGCTATCTGTAGTTGGAGGTGGAGGGTGCTACGCTAACCAGTGGGCCACCAAGCAACGAGTGGAGTTACACCATGTTGAGCAGATTATATGACACAAGGAAAAATAAAATGAAAAATCAAGAGATGGTCTCAGTACACTGGAAATTCGTGTATACCTCCAGCGCCTAATACGCTTCCGTAAAAAAAAAAAAAATAGTGCGGATGATTCTTAATTAAAGCGCAGGTCAATTTTGTTTTGCATTGGCGCGTTGATTTAAACTGAAAGAACCATAAACATCAGCACGAAACAAAACCTGAAGGGGGGAGTGAAACTCCACACAGACAAAAGGCCGACTTTTGAAGGATTTCAAATAAAAAAAATGACTTGCTGTATATTTGAGATTTAGACGTGAAAGGTTTACCATGTACATGGGTTTGAAAGCCGATATAGAAGTTCAGGAGACGTTAAATGTGGATCGGACTAAAAACAATTATGACGGCGTTCGAGGGTTCCAAGGTTTAGATATGCCGTGGAGAATAAATAGAACTAACAAATGAACCGTATTATGACACAGATTTCTTTAATAGAAAAAACACTGAGGGGAGCAGGGTGCCGCGGGTACTAACGATACCGCCTCGCAAACCCGTCAATACGTCTGGTCTGGGTTGGGTTGTAATGAATGCACGTTCTCCGCGTGACCACGCCCGTGTTCTCCGGTTTAAACCCGCTCTCCCTACATAGTGGCGAATGAAGCACAGTGGGGTGTACGTGAGTGCCGCCCGACGTGAACGGGCACCCCATTCATGGATGGTTCCTGCCTTGCGTCCGAACTTTAAAACAGCGCAAGCTGAAGATGAATACTGGGTGGTGTACGATACTTACTCAGGTGTGTGAAAACCGTGGGACTGCCAAGCCCGAACTCGGGTACACGTTTTTGTTTTATCCGACGACTATTTTGAATTGGATTCTTTCTTTAAGCAACCTGATGTTTCCCAATTTCCTTGTTTTCAACTTAGAAATTATATAAGTGGATTGGATATTTTTTTACTTGAATGTAGCCGCCCTAGCACGCCGGAGTAGGCGTATAAATACCATACGCGTGACGCAGTACGATAAAGTCCTAAAAATTGAACACCTAATAACATACCTGACCAGATAGGGGGCTAAATGTAGTAAGCATTTGTAGATGTCGATTCGGTGGTTTTTTAATCCTGGTTTTGTAGGTTGTCGTCATCTTGATGATTTGTGTTCTGCTTTTTTAAGACATAATGGATGCAATGAGAAGTCAAGCAAGATGACACCTTTTATTGGCTAACTGAACCGATTACAATATGCAAGCAGGTAATCCTACCTGAAGAATGGGCCGGTCTCCTTTGTCACGAAAAGCATGCATATTGTAATCGGCTCAGTTAGCCAACAAAAGGTGTCATCTTGCTTGACTTCTCATTACACCCGTAATGCCTAACACGGTACCGAACCCAACTATTAAATGAGCACGTCTGCGGGTCTCAACCTCATTCAGTGGCGTTTGCAGTGATGTCCACTCGGCGTCCATTTTTAATCATTAGGACACAATTAAGAAAGTAAACTTCACGCGCTAAAGCTATGGCAAAATACAAATTGGTGTGAATTTCACCCAATTGCGCGTTTTTAAATCGGAACATTGCAACTGCATACTACTCAATCAAAAAAATAAAAGATACAATTTGATTCAAAATCAATAGAGAAAACGGATGAAAGCAAAAGAAGACTCAACCCCCATCTAAGCCCACTAAATATTATTATGTTTACGGTAATAGAGAATATAAAAATCGCGCTGTATTCCTTTTAAAACGCAGAGTAAGAAAGAGAACATTTATTTCGGGCCAAAACAGAGGTAAAACGGCTCGTTCTTTGTGAAAGTGGTTGGGATAAAGCCCTGCATCTGAAGTGAGCCTTGGGCTGAACGTGAGAACCACTGCTTTAAGTCCCACGTGGAATCAATTGACAAGTAATCATTTTAGGACAGGAGTCCTCCATTACAGTCCTGGAAGACTGCAGTGGCTGCAGGTTTTCGTTTCAATCAGTTTCGGAATTAGAAGAACGCCGGGCTAGCAGATCATGAAACCTGGTATTTAATTATATGTTTTGTTAGTTCTTTTGTTCTGCCAAAATAAAAATTGTAAAACTTTACCCGAATGTTTTGTGGACCCTTCCCTTCTCTGCCATTTATTTCAAAACATTGCATTAACGGATACCTGATGATGCCTATATACGTGCACAGCATGCTTAAATGTAAGCACATTAGTAGTAAAGCTGCTGCTTCCTCATTAGAAACCCATGACAGGCAAATATTAATATGGCTAATATTTACTTATTACTAAATAATGAGAGGTACTTTTTCTGTTACCGTGACGCAAATAATGTTAAAGTACCTAATCAGGTTTTAACTTAAAACATTGGTTAGGGAGAAAAAAATTCAGCCAATGCGGACCACCCGTAATCGAGTTATTGGTGAAACCAAACAAATAATTTATTTAAACGTTTAAAAAAAACTTTACGTATTCCTTCAATATTCCATTTCTGTATTCTAATGAACCATAAAATAATCGGCATCGGGCAAAACAGAAATCAAAAATAAATAATTCTTCCCATTAGCCACCCATTTTCAAATGCATTACTTTAAACGTTCTCTTTATGATATCTGATTAAATATTCTCAACTGTCCAAGAATCTGGGAGAAATCTGGAACCATCATATCAGATAGCCTTTTATTTTCACTATATGTGCAACCATCTGTTATTGACTGGTTTTACTGGCGAGCTAAAAAAAAAAAAGTCTGAACGGTGGGGCTGGAAGTGCCGTGCGCTAAAGAAGGGAAAGGATGCGAAAATCCATGGTTCTTTTTTTTAAATTGATGTTTCTTTAAAATGTATAGTTATTTCAAGCTGACAACTTGAAACCTTTCCTATCCTTAAGCTTTGTGAACTTAAATGGAACAACTTGAACTACAAGTGAATAAAATGCGTGGCGTGTTAGTTGTGGGTTAGAGCCAGTGCCTGCAGTGGGGAAAGAACTGGCGGTACTCCTTGTTGTTTGGCTGGGAACCACTGAAACTACTTAGAAACGGAGGGCTGGCTGGACCCCCCTTGGAAATGCGAAAGTGCAGATGCTGGTGATGATAAATTTAATACACGAGTAGGTAATGTCGGTACTCTTAAAGCCAGATAGGGAAGTACCGGTGCCGAATATCGGCGAGTCCCGCTCCACTGCCTATAATGTAGTATAACGACACGGTTATTCTTGCTACGTTATACATATATATTTGCTATAAACATTATACGATAACGTAAACAGCAAACCCCGGTCAGTAAAACGACTTAATTTTTCTTTTAGGGTGCTGGAACTAGCTAGTCGAGATTAAATTTTCTAACATAAACCCTAACTCCTAAAATATCGGCTCTATAAAGGCACGTACTGGGTTGTGTGGTTCCCCGTTGAACTATCGCTTAACAAAGAACCATTTTATTCTGGCAAGGGATCTTTGAAAGTTAAATTGGTTCTTTGGGCATTGTAAATGTTCAAATAGGTGGAAAAGCAGCGATCTGTAATGTGTAGTAGGCAACCTAGCAAGATACTAACAGATCAAGAACATATGAGATTAGCCTGATTTATTGCATCCAGTAAGAGTTCTTTTAAAATCGGACACCTAATGGTATTTTACAATTCGATTAGCGTCCGTTGTTGGTTATTTATGAAGCCCGATGCGGGTGCAAACAAATAACGGTTGTTTCTGGAACTTGCATATGGATGGTTCTTTTTGGAACCAAAAATGTTTCCCCTATGGCACTGCACTGAAGGATCAGTTTGGCCCCTTTATTTATGTATTTATTTATAAGAGAGCATAATCAGCCGTCACCTACCCTGTTACTCAGTCAAATGCTGCTTTACAAAAACCATAATAGATGCACTACAGCGTACATCGCAATCACATTTGTATTAAGTTGTAGAAAAATAAGGGGAGCTGCCAAAAAAAACACCAAGGCACTAAGACAACGCATCTGAGCGGGACATTCAATCTCACCATGCCGGATTTGAGAAGCTGGAGCACTAACTGCTGCGCCACTGTTGCGCCCTGCCCCGTTACACTAGCCATTGTGAGTTCGTGTGCGAACATTTAAAATATGCACGAGGGGAGATCATTCAGTCCATCGGGCTCGTTTGGTGAGCTAGTCTTTCTCAAAATGTCATCGTTCACATTTTCAAGCGGTTTTAGGGTATTCACTTAAGCTTCGCGACTGTCTGCTTCATCCCAGATTCACAAGATCCTGCTGTTAATAATTCAACGTTGAGATTTTGCTTTTTCATTACCGAACTAAAATACCCGTCACCGCTAAGCAGACGGAGCCAGTCCTTTAACCCCAAAGCATCTCCACCATAAAACGGATGGTTAGAAATGTTGACTATTTTGCAATATTTAAAAACACTACAGATCTCCTGGAAAGATACTTTATCTCATCCTCACATTCAGATAGTTACCTCCGCCCGTCCATCTACGTGTAAAGTTTCTTCCGCCCGCACATTTTCTACGGTTCTTCTAAAACGAGTCGTCACGAGTTCTTCGCTTCTTGGCTCTGGCCAGTGCCAGGGGTTTTCGGTGCCCTCGAGTTGTTACAGCGATAGCGGCCTCATGACCTTTGACTGCCCACCCTCAAGTTTCTTTTGGAGCAGCAGAGGATAATCTCGGTAGATGGGATGTTTTGCATTTTTCTTTTTGTTCTTCCTCATCGCCGGCGCCTGCTGTCCCACTTTGAAGGGCGTTTAATGAAAAGAAAAGAAAAAAAAAAAACACAACTGGAATTGAAAGCTGTCACCCGTCATGTCGTCTGGGCAAAAACGCGTATCCTTCCACTAAATGAGCTTTTTCGTTTTCTGCGATTTGAAAGTTGCAACAGTTTTAGAATGATCGCTTTAGTTCTTCCATTGCAACTCTAAAAATTAATTTGGGGGAAATGGAATGTAGATGTTCAAAATGAGCGCGTATCTAAAATTGAATCCTTAGTTTATATAGCGCCTTCAATAAAAAAAAAAAAATCTGTTAAATAGCGTATCCGGTGGTGAACACGTTCATACGCCTTTCTAAGCAAGTCACCTAAATATCCGAAGGCATGACTTATACTGTCGAATGGACACACACGGTATTATTGGGCAGGTTACAGGAACAGAAAGGAACGGCACTGCACGAGCGCTACAATTTGTTTCACGCGAGGACGTTTTCTCAACTCGATCGCTTTTTAAATGCACTTAAGTCGCCGAAAACTGAATCCGTCCAAACAAAGCCACATGTGTGCTGGGCAGTTTAGCTAATCAAACGGGGCGGCTGGAGAAAACCCTTCTGAGCATGGTATGTCACGCAAACCGCACACCGATACCGACAGGGCAGGATTTGAACCAGTGCCGTGTTTGTGGGATCACGCAGTTGCAGGTCAGTCAAGTAAAACGGAACATTTAGCTTTGGACGTGGCTTCTTTCTTTCTTTCTTTCTTTCTTTCTTCCTTCAGTCCCATTTCAAGCCAGTCTGTTTACAGTAAACCAGCCCTCCTCAAACACGACCATTTATCTTTAATACTGTTAATCATTTCTTCTCAGTTGTTTGCTTCTCTCTATTTTAATAGCATTTCAAAAACCTGAAAGGGATTATTTAACAAAGCGCACATGGGCAAACAGTTAAAACGTTTACATCTATTGCTTATTGAATATCATTGTATTTTATAGTCTTCTTTATAGTGTCCCTAAAGTTGGAGTAAGAAGGATCTCTAAATGGATATATAGATGTAATTTATTCATTTTTAACTGAAAACAGTTCTCAAGAAAAATATATTTAAAAAGTGTGAATTTTTCGGTCTACCTTTACTAATACCCCCTATAAACCTCAGGAATCACAAAAACTGTCTGTAATGGACTGGCGTTCTCTCTCTATGGCTGTTTCCTGCCTTGTTCCCAGTGATGCCTTAGTATGGTTTGACCCTCCATGACTTGGATTAAGCAAGTTTCAGAAATGCATGACATGAAAACTACATATGGAACAGTGAGTAAAGTGAGAGGAGCATAAAAAAATAGTAAAAACACCACATGTTCAGGTTTTCTGTTCAGTATAAACTTCTTTCTCTCTCTCTCTCCTGCTATCCATTATACACAAACACACTCAAATATAAGCACATGCATGCATACTTACATACTGTCAAATATACCAAAGACAAAAGGCATTTTTACACAACAGACTGAAGACAATCTGACCTGCTGCAGTGACCCCCGAAGATCGGTTTCCTCTTCTCTCCTCTCCGACACAGTCCTTTGATCTCCTTTTCCTTACAATTCAGGAAATTATAGGACATTCAAGGTCTGTATTGCTGCCTCCTGGTCCTGCTGCTTCTGTAACTCCAAGCTCCAAGGAGGCTCCTTTTATAATAAACCTGCAGCTTGACTCAGAGTATCCCCCTTCTCCGATTCACCTTCAATAGCGTTCGGGCAATTGTAAATGGGTGGGATTCACAGGTTGAGGCTCAGTAGAAATGAAAGATTAAATGAATGAATTGTTGAAACTCAGATCTTGCGTCATTCACTAAGGAGTGGAGGATTATCGAGCACTCTTAAAATTAGAAATAAGAACACATTTTCCACACTATTGAGCCATAATTAAAAGACTGATGTGATAGCTTCCAATTGAGAACTTTACCCTTTTAGTTTTATTTTTGATAGTTTTTGTCACTGTGTTGTTAAATGCTCTGCTTGATTAAATTTGACATTCACACAGCTAGAATAATTGCACAGGTCTTTTATGCAGTTAAATCTTATAAAATCCCTGACACCTGGAAAGGCTGATGTGACTTAATCGAGGCATTTCCAAAAACAGCCTCTAAACACTACATTAGTCGCACTCGCACAAGGGGACGTATGGAAGAACACATGTAATACGTTATAGGATTGTGCATTTTTTACAATTCATTTAATTTGACTTTCAAGAGTGGGGAAATCTTCCGGAGTATTCATTAAAATATTCACTTCTTGTTGCGTGTGAATTAAACTTTATAATGAAAATGTTAAGTGGTGAAAAAAGTAAACCTGTTAAAAAGGCAGACAAAAAACACCCACAATACAACTTTGCATACATAAAATCGAATTGATAAACTTTGTATATCACATTAAAATTGATTATCAATGATGAGCACATGCAAGTAAGAATTTCACTGTACTCTGTACGTGTGGCAATGACCATATAAACTGATAATGTTGGTTTTTGTGAATTGCTTTGATATATTTACATTTTTTAAAATATCTTTTCATTTAGTATTTTCCTCTTTTTCTATCATTTTGTAATTTTTTTTTCATTTTTTTTTATGCCAGTTTGGTTAATGGTCTTGTCTTTTGTATGATGAACCCAAGATGGTGGGACAACCTGATGCAGCAGC
Organism: Polypterus senegalus; assembly: GCF_016835505.1. NCBI lineage: Eukaryota > Metazoa > Chordata > Cladistia > Polypteriformes > Polypteridae > Polypterus > Polypterus senegalus. Next base: position 263,543,832 of record NC_053156.1, read on the forward strand.
TGATGAAGCTGCTTGTCTCGCCCTCTACAATTGCCTAGCATGCCTCGGCTCAGGCTTTGGTCTTCCCTGCTCATGTTGTTCGATTCCCATGTCAATTCACCTTTTTCATTTTAAGTTTTATTGGCCTTCGGACCGTTTTGAATTTTTGGTTAAATTTCTTGATTTTTGTATTTCAGATTTGAATTTGCTCCATGTTTAATTTAAAACTGAGATAACACAATAGTTAGCTTTTGTTTTAATTTTTGGCACTTTGGACATTTCCTGAGATCAAGATTTATTTTTGAACTTTTTCAATTTAAGTAAAATTGTTACTTGTTTTGTTTCTTTTGGTCAGGGTTTACCATTTCTCTATTCGTTGTGATAGGCCTCAGGCCTGTTTTGAATTTAAGGTCAAGACCTCTTGAATCGCAATAGATTTCGGTCTCCACAGACATGAACCTTTTACTCCTGGTTAGTTGGTCTTTAAGGTAAATATTTGGAGACATAAATTCTTCTACAGTATCTGGCAATGTCTCATTAAATTATCTATCTATCTATCTATCTATCTATCTATCTATCTATCTATCTATCTATCTATCTATCTATCTATCTATCTATCTATCTATCTATCTATCTATCTATCTATCTCATTACACACATGCTATTCCAAGGCAGCCAACAAGCCCTAAGATGAAGAAAACATCACAAGATGAAGGGTTATTGAAAGGTACTAATGTCTCATTCTCTCTCTCTCTCTCTCTTCTCTGCCACAAAGAAGACAAATAATCCTACACACACCTACTCCAGCACTCAAAATGGCAGGGGCTCCACTTCCTCTTCCATACCCTGCTGAGATGACATCATTTCCTTTGCCTTATCACAAAGACGTCACTTCCTTCATTTACATTTCCTGTAGCCGTTTAATTTTCAGTATTTAAGGGTGGAGTGGTGGTTCTGAGTATCTACACTGGTATCCCGAAGGTTGCCAGTTCGAATCCCCATCACTGCCAAAAGAGATCCTACTCTGCTGGGGACTTGAGCAAGGCCCTTAACCTGCACTTGCTCCAGGGGCGCTGTACAATGGCTGACCCTGCGCTCTGACCCCAAGGGGTGTGCGAAAAGTAACAAATTCCTAATACAAGAAATTGTATAAGGCGAATTAAAGAACAAAAAAAAAAAATAGCCCCATTTGCTGTGTATCTGTTGTCAGATAAATGATTTATTTTGAACTACTTTGTTCATTAGTTTTGCTTCACCTTATCCATTGGACAATATATGGGGCATTTCCCCAACACTTCATGATGACTGGAGTCGATGTATTTCACAATTGGTGTAGTCGGCAGGATTGATTGTTCCCAACATGTCAGAGGAACAAGACCTCGTGGCAGTCAAGACACAGCTGGGGGACACCAGGACCCAGCTGACAGAAGCAGAGGCATGGGCAGCTGCGGTGGTAAGGTCGGAGACTGCTCAGTCTCTGCCCCCTCAGTTAACCTACCTTACTGAGGGGGATGACGTGGAAACTTATGTTTTGATATTTGAGTGCACTGCAAAGGGTAATGCTTGGCCAAGGTCAGAGTGGGCGCACCTCCTGGCGCCCTATCTGAAAGGGGAGGAGCAGAGGACTTACTATGACCTCTCCGAGGTGCAGGCTTCTGATTACCCCACCCTGAAATCGGAGGTCTATAAACGCTACGGTGTATCAGTGGCGCAGCAGGCAAGAGACTAGCGGGAGTGGCAATTTGACCTAGGCCAAAATCGATAAGGTCTCGGGCTCTGAGGTCTGGGGTAAGATCAGGCATTGGCTAAGGCCGGACGATAACACCACCCAGCAAGTGATCAAGCAGCTGGCCTGTGAGACCTTTTGTTAATTCCCTCCCGGAAAAAAATCACCCAGCAGGTCCACAAACAGAGCTTCCTTAATATGGATACTCTGATCAAGGTGGTGGAGCGTCATTGGGCGGTCTGTAAGTCAGGGGGATCGGAGATGTCAGCCTAGACAGGTTTATTCTGCAGCCCCGAGCCCACCCAACAATACACAGAATCTCCGACACGAAGAAATGAGAAAGCACTCAATACTTCCCGGCTGTTTCAAGTGTGGGGGGATTGGGCATATGTTCCCGGCGTGCCCAGTGGAGCCCATGGACCGCTCCCACACTAAAGGAGAGAGGTACTGTGCCCTCATTAACCCTTTATCATTCCCATATACAGGAGTAGTTTTACTAAATGGCCACTAGGTTACCTCTGTGTTTGATTCCGGGAGCAACATATTCATTGCTGCTCGCCGTTTTGTCTTACCGCGACATGGGCTCAACTTTTAGACCAGTCTAAGGTGTATTTACAAGGACACCCGTTTTTACAAGTCCGCTAATTGCACAGCCATGGTGGACAGTTCTATGGCCTGCCTGGTTGTAGACGTCCTGCCGGATCCACCTTACCTGGTAAAATTAGGACAAGACTGGTCGCACAGTATCAGTGGTAAAGACAGTGCTCCTGTTGTTGCTAGTGCTGCTGACCTATCGTTGCCAGGTTTGTGAATTAGCACATGCCCACCTATTCGCTATTCGGCGCCCATCTAGGCACCGAAAAAACTCTAGAGCGGATTAAGCTTCGATTCTATTGGCCAGGGATTAAATGAGGAGGTCTGATGCTTCTGCACTTCATGTCATGAATGCCAGTTGCGTCAGATTCCTAGGAGGGACAGGGCTCCTCTCATCCCCATCCCTTTAGTAGATATTCCCTTTGAACGGATCGGCATCGATCTCGTATGTCTAATCGAACCCTCGGCCTGAGGCCATAAGTAAATATTGGTCATGGTAGACTACGCCACTCAGTTTCCAGAGGCTGTCCACTTGCATTCAGTGACATTGAAAAATATTGCACAGGAATTAATCAGGATATTCGCTTGTGTTGGGATCCTCAAAGAGGTACTAACTGACTGAGTGACTCCCTTCATTTTGGAGACGTTCAGAGAGGTGGCCAAGTTACTGAGAATTAAGCATCTGAAGGCATTGGTCTACCATCCACAAACCAACGGTTTGGTGCAACGATTCAATCAGACTTTAAAACAAATGCTTCACAAGGTAGTTAGCGAGGACCGAAGAAACTGGGACCAGTTACTCCCCCTTATACTTTTCGCCTATCGCTAAGTCCCTCAGACCTCTAAAGGGTTTTCTCCCTTTGAGTTGTTATACGGAAGGCAACCATGAGGTCTTTTGGATATGCTTAAAGAAGGATGGGAAGAAGAGGTCCTCCCTCCTCAAATAAAGAATATATCACGCAATTACGTGATAGATTGGCCAAAATTAGACCAGTGCTCAAAGAAATCTGGATTGTGCTCAAGCAGCACAGGAGCGATATTATAATAGAAAGACGACCTTCCATGATTGCCATCCAGGGGATCGTGTTATGGTACTCGTCCCCTCATCACATTCCAAATTGTTGGCACATTGGCAAGGCCCTTATGAAATTAAGGAAAGAAAAGGGCTTGTAGACTATTTGGTGAAACAGTCGAATAGACAACAGAGCGAGTGTGTATACCATATAAATTTGTTGAAACCGTAGAAGGAAAGGTGACGAGAGCCCTACCTCCAGCCAGCCACGCTCCCTTTTTGCCGAACATCAAAGCCTTAATTTCAGATCGATCTGTCTGCAAAACAAAAACAGGAGCTGGAATCGGCCAGCCTGTCAGCGACAGAGATAGTTAATGAGCAGCCAGGGTGGTTGTCCTTGAAAGACCCTATAGGCTTCCCGAAGCGAAAAAAGCTGAATTGGAGTTGGAAGTCAGACGTATACTGGAAATGGGCATGATTGAACCAAGCCACAGCCCGTGGTCCAGTCCTATTGTTCTGGTTCCTAAGCCCGACGGGACCTAGAGGTTCTGCAACGACTTCCGATGGCTTAATCAGGTCTCCAAGTTTGACGCTTATCCATTGCCTTGGGTAGATGATCTATTAGAGAGTCTCAGTAATGTGCAATATTTATCTATGCTTGACATGACAAAATGGTACTGGTAAATTCCCTTAACAGCCTCCGTCCGAGAAAAAAACGCCTTTAGCACTCCGAGTGGACACTGGCCTTTGGTTTGCACAGGGCATCTGCGACCTTCCAGCGTCTGGTGGACACCCTGTTATGGCCCCACAATGCCTATAGTACCTCCTACCTGGATGACGTGGGCATCTATTCCGACACCTGGGAGGAGCATATACTACAAGTTAAAGCTGTCCCCTCTACACTAGCACAGGCCAGGCTACACATCAATCCAAGAAAATGTTTCTTTGGTTTGAAGGAAGCCAAATATTTGGGCTATCTGGTGGGAGGGGGAACAGTTAAACCACAACATTCAAAGGTTGATACCATTCTTTAATGGCCCCGTCTGATAACCAAGCAGCAAGTACAGGCATTTTTAGGACTAGCTGGTTACTACCGCCACTTTGTACCCTGGTTCTCAGAAATGGCCGCGCCCTTGACCAACCTGATGAAGAAAAGGGCACCTCTAAAAGTGGTTTGGGATGACAATACTGAGAAGGCATCTAGTTACTTGAAGAAGGCCCTGACGTCAGCATCTATTTTGTGCATGCCTAATTTTACTTTTCCCTTTATTCTCCAGACTGAAGCAACGGACACAGGACTGGGTGCCGTGATGAGCCAATGCATCAATGGTGCTGAAAACCCTGTGATGTATCTGAGCTGGAAACTGCTGGACAGGGAGACCAGGTATGCAGCGGTGAAACGTGAGGCCTTGGCGATCAAATGGGCGGTGACTCACTGGCTGATGGTGGTGCCTCAGCTTCCCGCAGGGCTCCATGTGAGATGGAGTTCTCCACAGCCCTGTTGGGATCTGGGGTGGCCACCAGGGGGAGGTGCATAGGTTCCTGAGCCCAATTGGGCGAATCTTCTGCCCCACCCGGGAGTGCACCGGAAACAGGTGATCAAGCACCTGGGTCACTTCCAGGTGGGCCATAAAAGGAACCAGTAACCACGAATCAGGGGCCAGAGTCGGGAGGAAGTGGACGAAGCTTAACTGGAGGAGTGGTGGTGCCAGAAGGGAGTGTTTGGTGCTGTACTTGTGTTGATTTGGACTGTGTTGTGGCTGGGGGACACGGGGAAGACATGAACACTTTGAAAACACATCAGCACATCAGATCTCAATGGGACAAAATAATTATGCTGGATATCTCTACTGACATGGACTGGGTAATTTGTTAGGAATGAAAGGATACCACATCGTTTTTTGATGAAAATGAAAATGATCAACCTACAGAGGGCTGAATTTAAAGACACCCCAAAAATCAAAGTGAGAAAATGATGCAGTAGGCTAGTCCATTTTGCCGAAATTTCATTGCAGCAGCTCAAAATTGTACTCAGTAGTTTGTATGGCCTCCATATGCCTGTACATGTGCCTAATGAGACGACGGATGGTGTCCTGGGAGATCTCCTTCTAGATCGGGACCAGGGAATCACTGAGCTCCTGGACAGTCTGAGGTGCAACCTGGTGACATCAGATGGACTGTAACATAATGTCCAAGAGGTGTTGTATTGGATTTAGGTCAGGTGAGCATGGGGGCCAGTCAATGGTATCAATTCCTTCCTCCTCCAGGAACTGCCTGCATACTCTTGCCACCTGAGAAATTGTTGTGCACCAGGAAGAACCCAGAACCCAGGACCCACTGCACCAGCATAGGGTCTGACAATGGGTCCAAGGATTTTTTCCCGATACCTAATGGCAGTCAAGGTGCTGTTGTCTTGCCTGTAGAGGTCTGTGTGTTCCTCCATGGATATGCCTCCCCAGACCCTCACTGACCCACCACCAAACTGGTCATGATGAACGATGTTATAGGCAGCATAACTATCTCCATGGCTTCTCCAGAACCTTTCATGTCTGTAACATGCTCAGGGTGAACCTGCTCTCATCTGTGAAGAGCACAGGGCGCCAGTGGTGGATCTGCCAATTCTGTTATTCTATGGCAAAAGCCAATCGAGCTCCACAGTGCCAGGCAGTGAGCACAGGGCCCACTAGAGGACCTCGAGACCTCAGGCCACCCTCATGAAGTCTGTTTCTGATGGTTTGGTCTGAAACATTTACACCAGTGGCCTGCTGGAGGTCGTTTTGTAGGCTCTGGCAGTAGTCATCATGTTCCTCCTTGCCCAAAGGAGCAGATACTGTTCCTGCTGATGGGTTAAGGACCCTCTATCGCCCTGTCCAGCTCTCCTGGAGTAAATGCCTGTGTCCTGGAATCTCCTCCATGCCCCTGAGACTGTGCTGGGAGACACGGCAAACCTTCTGGCAATGGCAGGTATTGCTGTGCCATCCTGGAGAAGTTGGACTACCTGTGCAACCTCTGTAGGGTCCAGGTATCGCCTCATGCTACCAGTAGTGACACTGACTGTAGCCAAATGCAAAACTAGTGAAAAAACAGTCAGAAAAGATGAGGAGGGAAAAATGTCAGTGGCCTCCACCTGTTAAACAATTCCTGTTTTGGGGGTTGTCTCATTGTTGCCCCTCTAGTGCACCTGTTGTTCATTTCATTAAAACCAAAGTAGCTTGCACTGATTAACAACCCCCTCTGCAACTTAACTGACCAGATCAATAGCCCAGAAGTTATTAAAGTTATTAAGTGTTCCTTTAATTTTTTTGATATATATTTATACATACAGTGTTTGTGTGTATGTGTGTGTGTGTGTGTGTGTATATATATAACCCAACATCTGTATGTCTGTCCACTTTTCACAAGAGAACTACTTCATGGATTTAGATCATTTTGTTTTTTCTTTTAATTTGCTTGAACATTCTTGTTGATTTTTGCAAGTTCTCTCATCGCGCTAAGTATAATTGTTCACTTGCTGCACTGATTTATTTGTACAAACCCAAGAGAGATGCTGGGGGGCGTGGGGCAAGGTGAGATGAGGGGAGGGGGGCGAGGGCAGGGACCTCCTCACTCACGTGTCAGCCTCCATTCGAGTCGCTCTACCTCTCGCCACATGTTGGCTCCTACCTTGCCCCCACTTAGCTAGCGATACCTGTTTGTAACGTTTGATGTTTTTGAGAGATAGATCAAAGCTATGTGTGTTTTAGAGTGTAGCCGCTCATTGGCAGAGATATCACGGCCACGTTTCTTTTTTTTTTTCCATGCAGGGGACACTCTCCCGTCAGAGCTGAACATGGTCAGATGCAGTGCCAACATTTGACGATGGAAGTGTAGCCCTTCCGCTTGGTCAGAATTACTTTTTTTAAAGTTTGTCCTGTTTCACTAATACATGGGCGAAGCCGCAGTGGGCAGTTAGTTTAATATTATTATTGTAAATTTGCATTTTCATTCTTAAAGTACATAACGACTAAATTCATAAAGGAAGATGTTCTTTAGATACTGTATACTCACTGACAAAATTATTAGGAACACTACACTAATGCTGGGTAGCGTCTTCTTTTGTTGTCAAAACAGCCTCATTTCTTAATGTCATGGATTCCACAAAATATTGGAAACATTTCTTTGAGATTCTGGTCCATATTGACATGATTGCATCACATACCTTCTGCAGATTTGGCAGCTGCACATTCCTGCTGCAAATTGTGTGTCATACCACATCCCAAAGATGTTCTAATTGACTCTGATCTGGTGATTGTGAAGGCCGCTGAAGCACACTGAACTTATCATCACGTTCATGAAACCAGTTTGATATGACTTTTGCTTTGTGATATGGTGCGTTATCATGCTGGAAGTAGCTATTAGAAGATAAAATAAATTGTGGCCATGAAGGGATGCACATGGTCAACAATAATTCTCTAACAGGCCTTGGTATTCAAGCAATGATTGCTTGGTATGGGCCCAAAGTGCCAAGGAAATGTTCCCCTGATATCTGAGTTATCACAGCCTTTCTGTCGGCTCAAATCAGTTTGGCCTTTCTCCTCTGGCCTCTGTCATCAATAAGGTATTTCTTTCAGTAGAACCACTGCTCACTGAATGTTTTTTGGTCTTTGCACCATTCTGAGCACAGTACAATACAATTTATTTTTATATAGCCCAAAATCACACAAGGAGTGCTGCAATGGGCTTTAACAGGCCCTGCCTTTTGAAAGCCTCCCAGCGTTTACTCTCTAAGAAGACAAGGAAAAACTCCCAAAAGAAAACCCTTTTAGGGAACAAAAATGGAAGAAGCCTTGGAAAGAGCGGTTCAAAGAGAGAGACCTCTTTCCAGGTAGGTTGGGCGTGCAGTGGGTGTCAAAAAAGAGGTAAATACAATACACAGAACGCAAGTAATCCCCAATACAATATAATAGTGCATTAGAAATATTGCAAGTAGAGAGCAGAATTCAACGGTAGATAATATTACATAATACGATTTGTATTTGTTCAGAGTCCTGGAAGCCTCGGCCATCAAGCTGCCTCCCCCAATTGGCTATTCCACGGCTGAGTCCATGCTGAGTCACCCAATCCAATAAAAAGGACCCCTCTACCCTACAATTCCTGAAATCCTTCATCAGGGTTGACTTTACTTTAGGCAGGCAGAACAACTTGGCATTAGAGCAGTGGCACCAAGTGCCACATTTGAGTACCGAGAAGAGAAACTGAATAGGTGAAGGTTAGTAACAAATTAAAACTATCATATTACTTATGTGTTAGTGCTAATGCCTAACAACAGAGATGTAGTCTGTACAGTTAATCAGCAGCTCTAGTCAGGGTGTGCTAAATGAAGTAGTGAGTCTTCAGCTGGGATTTGAAAGCTGAGACCGAAGGGGCATCTCTTATAGTAGCAGGCAGACCATTCCACAGTTTAGGGGCCCTGTAACTAAAAGCACGACCTCCCACTGATATTTTATTAATCCTTGGAATCGTAAGATGAATGGCATCCTGAGAAGACTATTGTACATTAAAATCCCAGGAAATCAGCAGTTACAGAAATACTCCAACCAGCCTGTCTGACACCAACAATCATGCCAAAGTCAAAATTGCTGAGATCACATTATTCCTGTCTCTGGTTTTTAATGTAAGCATTAACAGAAGTTCCTGACCTGTATCTGCATGGATACATGCATTGTGCTGCTTCCATATGATTGGCTGATGAAATAATTGGATAAAAAAAGGAGATGAACAGGTGTTCCTAATAATATTCCAAGCGAGTGTGTCCACTGCCAAAAAGTCAACTAATAAAAAGACTATTTTTAATTAACTTTTCATAAGTTCTTTGGATAGCTATGCAGTGCAGCACTGACTAACTGTTGATTGCATTTTGCACCTTAGCACATTCAAGTTTGAACTTAACAGTACTCTGTACAAGTGACAATGATAAACCTATACTGTACAATTAACAGTAATGAAGGGAAATGCATATTTGTATTGAAATAATTTCACAAATGTGTGTATTGTCATAATATTTTGTTAACAAGAATCAAAATTCAACTGAAACAGACAGTCTTCTTACTTAACTACTGTTACACAGCCATCTTTAATATGCATTTATGAAGCACATTTCAATTTGAGCCCAAGCACTGCATACCATTAGAAATGTAACACAACATTCTTCGACTCACTTAATCCAATCCAGGGCCTCACTGTGGCATGGAGCTTCTCCCTGAATCATTGGGTGAAAGGCAGGAACAAACCCATAGACACCAGTGTGTTGCTGATCCCACTCTTGGACAACTGCAAATTGACAACAGGCACATCCTCAGAGATGCAAAATGGAAAATGAACAGTATAATGGGCTTGACATTCAAATTCCACATGAGTAAGAGCTGGGTATGGGGTTATACCCCTGGACACTGGATCTGTGAGGCAACATTCTAACACTGCACCAATATGCCACCTTTATAATGTAATGTAATTAAATAAAAACACAAAATTGCATTGACAAACCTAATACTGAACGCATAAATAACATGCAATATTTTTTAGAAATATGCAGTGCTTTCAGTGCTATTCAGACTCCTGCAGTTTTTTTCACAACCTTATGCTAAACAATTGTTTAGATTATTTTTTTCCTTCATCAAACAACACTTAATACCCCAAATGACAGTGAAACAGGAATTTAGAGATTATTAAAATTAAAAATTAAAAAATGAAATATCACAATGATACAGCTATTCCGAATTTTTCAACAACACTTGAAATTTGGTTTAGTTGCCTTCCATTCAATTAACTAAGATGTTTCTACATCTTATTGGAGGTCCATGATTAGGATAGGTACACACCTGTCTACAGAAGGTCCCACAGCTGACAGTGTGTATCTGAACAAAAACCAAGCCAGGAGAAAAAAGGAATTGCCTGCAGAGCTTAGAGACAGGATTGTGTCAAGGTCCAGATGATGGGAAGTGTGGAAGAAACCCCCTGAGGTAGACAGGAATAGACAGGAATAGACAGGAATCAATTAGATTTTTATTCAGTCACAGATGAGTACATGGATTCTGTGTTGCAAGGCAGAAGAGCAAAGTTCCATTTTTCAATTGACATTTTATATTTTCTTCTTCCTCCCCCTTCCCCTTATTTACCAAAAAAAATATATATATTGTTTACTTAAGCATTTTATTTTATTACACTAATTGGCCACCTGTTCTTATTTTTTTTTTTTTTACATGTCAGATAGACCCTAAAGAAGGACATGTCATCTTTCCTGTGTCAAATAGATGTGTTCCTAAAGAAACTGGAAATTGTCCTAGGTCAGCTTACTGCACCGTGTCTCATGACAGACGCCTGTATGAATAACCTGCCGTTATAGCAAAATGGCTTTGTCAGCTATTAACCCTAAGTAGCTTGCAAGCAGTTAATTTTAATTTCACAGAAGCCTACAACAATATTCTGCTGCATTGAAGGTTCTCAATAGCTCGATGGCGTCCATAATTCTTAAATGGAATAAGTTTGGAGCAATCATTTTTCTTCTTCTTGGTAAGAGAGGTAGCCAAGAATCCAATTGTCATTCTGCCTAAACTCCAGAGAACCTTTGTGGAGTTGGAAGAAACGTCCAATCTTGCAAAAAGACAACCAGCACTACAAAAAGTACACTTATCTTTGCCCTATGGTAGACAACACAAGTAAACCTACTTGAAGTTTGTGAAAAGGCGCATAAAGGACTCTCGAACTATGAGAAACAAGATTTGTGGTCTGATTAAACTGTTTGGCTTCAGTTCTAAGCATCACAGCTGGACAAAACCAGGCACCGCTCAGCATACCATTCCAATGGTGAAGTATGGTGGTGGTAGGCATCATGCTGTGGGGTTGTTTTTCAGCAACAGGGACTGGAAGACTAGTCAGGATTGAGGGAAATCTGAACAGAGCCAATTACCCAGATATCCTTAATGAAAACCTGCTCCAGAGCACTCTGGTCCTCAGACTGGGCTGAATGTTTACCTTCCAATATGACATTGACCCTAAGCACAAAGCAAAGACGACACAGAAGTGGCTTGGGGACAACTTTGGGAATGCCATTGAGAAGTTTTATGCTGCCATAGAGTTGACTGGTTAACTGGTTTGAAGAGAATTAATGCTGAAGCCTTATGATTTAAAATTCCAGTCACATATGCTGCCGATAACTCCTGGTTAGTTAGGGTCATGCCAAAAATTGACTAACATAATCAAATCTAAACTATACTGATGTAAACAAGTCAAGGTTGTCTGTGTTAGTAATTTTATATCTAAGAATTATTATATAAGGTAAAATCAGAAAATTACAAATTTGTACAATTAGAATTTAATTTGTTGCTATGGTTTCTGACTGAGAATAATATTAATATGGTTTTTAAATTTGAACAAATATCTTTGATAGAACAAGCATAATAATAGAAGCTAATAGAATTTTGTATAACATTCACATTTGTCTGTGGTGGGCTGGCGCCTTGCCTGGGGTTTGTTTCCTGCCTTGCGCCCTGTGTTGGCTGGGATTGGCTCCAGCAGACCCCCCGTGACCCTGTAGTTAGGATATAGTGGGTTGGATAATGGATGAATGGATGGATTCAAATTTGTTTTCAGATGGTGTACTGTAGTATGCTGAAATTATTGCTGTGGCTACTTGGATAATGCTAAATTACTTTGAGCTGTTTGAAAAACTCGGGATATTCCCAGAAGGGGCTCGCCTATGCCAGCCAGCCACAACTGCCACCTGTAGGTTTCAGCCTTTGAAGGCCTCAGAAATGGGGAAATGTCTTTAAAGTTAAAATAAATGAATAAATAGTTTCAAAATATATCTTAAAAATGCCTTGCAAAAGGCAGATATACTGTCAATCATGGTCTGTATAGAGAAGTCCTATGAAGAATCTTTATCAATAAAGAATTTATTTAACAAAAAAGGACAAAACAAGGCAAAAATGTCCAAAAGAGGCAATCCAGCTGAACAAGTTCCAAAGCTAGTTGACCAAGTTGAAAAGGCAAATATAATAAACACAAAAATCCTGAAATTCCAGGAACCAGCAAAAGAAGAAATAAAATTATATTGTATTAAGTCTTCGACACTAACTCAGTGATGCACTGCTAAATCTCTCTTTCTGACTGACCTAAATATCTAGAGGGCGGTCCCAGAGGCAGTGATGTCAGTCTGACTCCACCTACTGGGCTCCACCCACAGAACACAATTAACAGTTTGCCACTTTCAAGAAAACGTACATGATAAACAATTAATAACTCACAGAAATGACAAAACATTTACAAACAATAACAAAATCAACAATTAAACAGAAAATACATAAATATACGACAGGGGAAAAAAATACAACACAGCCATATTACTTATTAAAGGATGAATTTAGCAGCCTGTTGTAAACTGATAAAGTAGTCTGTGACTCTTAAACTCAGTGGAGTTTCATCTGATTGTAAAAGGTCTGGCACACTTTCAGAATAATTCATAAAGTCAATCACTGTCTGGTACCATCTTAGTGAAATATGGACCTTACCCTGAATGCTCTAGATTCTTCCCTTCCCAAATAGCAAGTTGTCAATAAAATTGACTGTCAATGGTTTTAATAATCTCTAAGTATAAAATAACAATCTAGCAGTCCTCCTTTATCAATCCCATAACCCTCTGCTTTTAGTTTTGATGTCTGTGTTAATAATTGACTCTTCCTTTAATTAAACAATTTCAAATCACTACTTAATTAAATTTGATCTACTCACAATCTAGTCAAATGTGTGGATTAAACCCAGAACAATGCTATATCTGGTTTATATCAAAATCTAGCGATAAGGAGCTGTAATTTTAATCTTTAGAATGAGACAGATGGACAGACAGAACTATTTCTCCCCAAGTGGAAATTTGGCTTTTTACAGAAGCTCAATAAATAAATAATATGTACTGTATTATTATGTAATGATAAAAAACAAACTCCTCTTAAAATACACCCCAGAATGATAAATAAAGAAAACTAAAAAGAAAGAAAACTTCTGACTTGGTAGTCACAGTCCCAGTGAAGCATTATGCAGATGTATTACTGTTGGTATAAAGGAGCCCCCCATAGTGTTTCTTGACACACATCTGCTGAGTATGCCCTCAGTGTTAGTGTGTCAGAAAGAGGATGTGCAGCATTGTTCATAATGGCATAATGATTTTGTCTTCATTCTACTACTCCATGAGTCCAGGGTGCTTCCCATAACTGAGCCTGCTTGCTTAATTAGTTTTCTGATTTGGTGGGCATCTCCTTTGGGATTAGCTGACAAATAACTCTAAGCTTTGGATATTTGAACTTTTTCAGAAGCAACATCATTTAGAATGAAAGTTAAAAAGTTGGCTTGGTCTGTTAATAGTACAGACACACTCTTAAAGTGGAGTCCTGAAAAATAGAGCATACAGTAGATAGAGGACAACTAAATTACTGCTCTGTTCAGTGGTGATGACTGAAAGCATTTAAAATTATAAGGAACCTCTTCATCTGGTCTGATCAACCACTCCAAACTAGCAGATAAAAACATATTTGATTCTTTACTTCTGTAGAACAAGGGTCTACAAAAGTGGTGCTCAAGAGCTTTAGTGGCATCAGGGTTTTGTTCCAACCCCATGAAAAATCAGTGATTGATTTTGAAGTATTGATTAAGAAGCATTTTATAATTTTCTCATTTGTTTCCCCACCCTTAACTGGTCGTTGTTGTCTTAAGCAGCTGCATTTGATGTTTTCAGCTACTCCTCATCCACCTTAATAAACGGATAAGTGTCTGTGTGTCTGTTAGGACTGCAACGATTAGTCGACGTCGACTACAAAAAATCGTCGACACGGATTTTTATTGTCAATGCGTCATAAACAGAACCTTCAATAGAGGCTGCAGTCACAAAGAACCACATTGGTTTTTGTAACTGCAATGCACCACATGAACGTCTGGGGGCAGTATCGTGTGTTATTGTTTGTCAAGACTGCACACAGTCCTACCAACGAAGAAGAACGTCTGAGGAGAAGAAGAATGTAGAGGAAAATAAACGTGGTTGCAATGGCGAGTCGGATAGAGGAGGGGGAAGGAGATGGAAAAAAAAACTGAGACAGAAACTTTCTAAAGTGTGGGAGCACTTCACTGAAAAAGAAAAAAAAAATTGAATGCAGATTATGCAAAGCGGAGCTTTCTTTTCACTGCAGCACCACCGCGATGTATGAGCATCTGAAACACAAGCATGCTGGAGATGTGATGCCGCCGCCTCTTGAGAAATGATGCTGGCGCTATCAGTTAGTTAGTTAGGGTCAGATCAGGAGGGAGGGAGAGCGTGAATGAGACTGAGAAAATATAAGTGAAAAAAGCCAACTTTTACAAGTAACAAATTTATCATCTCCAGGCAGAGGAGTAGCTTCAGTGACAGACTTTTGTCACTGTCCTGTTCCACTGACAGACTGAGGAGATCGTTCCTCCCCCACACTATGCGACTCTTCAATTCCACCCGGGGGAGTAAATGTGAACATTAATTTTATTTTAATTCTTTTCATTTTTATTACTATTTAATTTAATATTGTTTCTTTGTATCAGTATACTGCTGCTGGATTTCCCCTTGGGATTAATAAAGTATCTATCTATCTATCTATCTTTACACCCGATCTGTTTGTTTTCAAATAATATTGCATTAGTGCAATGATGTTTTCTGATTGGTACTATTCAGGTCATACAATGATTTCTTCAAAGTGTCACATATATTTGTCTCTTTCTTTTTTTTTTTCCCCGGTGCTGCACGCTGACACCAGAAGGCGTGAGCTTATTCAGTGCAGCAGCAGCACGCATATGGCCGGTTGCTTGTGCTATAACAAGTTGACCTGGTGGCGATCAAAGCACATGTACTGTGCAAGGCATGTATGCGGTCCACTGAGAAAAGATGAGCGTTCGTGGCACACCTTGCAGAGGAGCATTCTTTCCTCTGCATGTCCTGGAGTCCTGTGCAGACTGGGCAAGATTGGTGATTTGTTTTCGGAACGCGGTCATAGATTACAACCGGAAGAAGGTACGCGAATGAATAGGAATAATGTTGCATCCGTGCCACAGTGTTTTCCGAAATGTACTGTACTATAAGGTCATAAAAGGAATAATTCCAAATATCATATATACCTACTGTATGTCTCTGTTGTTTTGTCAGTGTGGCTTTGACATCAAGGACCATAAGGTTCACACTAATTCAGCGTAAGCATGAATGCTCAATAAAATTGAAAAAAAAAATCAAGTGACAATGAGATACGAATAAGGCAGATTCGCCAGCGTTTGTGTGTCAGCTTTTTCCATCCAGGGCAGAGAATTTCCAGTTCGATTGTCTCAAAACACCACTCAGATCTACAGTTATTCCCAGTTTCTGATAAAAAAAACTAATAGCGTCAGGTCCCTAGGGCGGTAGTATGTATCGTGATCGTGACTGAGAGAATAAAAATGCAAAAAAAAAACAACAGTAACTTTTACAAGTCCTATACATTTAATATAGTGGCTGTTACAGACGCAAATCAAATTTATGTGTATATTGTATAATATTAACAAAAGGAGCGACTCACTACTCAAAACGGTAAATGTATGAGGCAGTCACGATCGAACCGGGGGACTCTTGATTATAAGTCAGCAATTCTTACCGCTGCACCACAGAAACTGTTAAATTATCTTTGAACCTTTTATGAAAGTGTTCATTTGATCTTTGGACTTCAGGTTTCACACATTATATAGTTTATGTCTACATTTTGTCATTTATTACTAAAATATGAAAAACGTTTCAGTTTTAACAATGTATTTTTTGGTTAAGTATAATGCACTTTTTTGTTTAAAGATTATGTTCCCTCTAATTTGTATTGTTTAATGTATTTCATTTTTATAGTGATGGTCATACTAATATAAAAACATCTGATTATTTTCAAATTCATAAGTTTCACTGGTTGTTTTAATTTGATTATTATTAATTTTAATCGTGTTAATGCAGAGACATCAGGGTGACATTCAGAGCTGTGCAAACGTGAGCAGATGAGGTAAGACATGCACTGGAGCCCAGAACAGGATGTGCAACCACAGGTCGCAGGCATCAAAATACACACAGTCACTCGCACACTCACTCACTTGCTTGCACACACACTCACTCCATTTGCACACACTCACTCACTCGCACACACACTCGCTCACACACACTCACTTGCTTGCACACACACACACTCACTCACTCGCACACTCACTCACTCACACACACACACACACTCACTCACTCGCAGACACTCACTCACTTGCATACACACACACTCGCTCACACACACTTAAATTTGCTCTTCAGTGAGAGAATTTCCAAATTTTAACCTTTATTCTTATGCAGACCCTTCGTAGCTGTACTTATAACATCTAGTGAAGTCATTGTAACAGTGTATTTAATTAATTTTTTCAGTTAAAATATATAATGAAAAATGAATATGTTAATAAATATGATAAAATCAATTAATAGAAATTATGCAGATAGTAAAAAGAAATTCTCCCCTCCTCCAGCAATCATTGATTTCTTGACAGGCAGCTTTTTAACCTTTTGTGATGCTGTTTGGGCAGCTGAACGTGTCCGTCTGTGCAGTGCCACACCACCGGAAGTCACATGTGTATTTTGTCATCAATGGGCCCTGTTGCATTACAGGAAACCACACAGACAGTGCAAACGGAAGAATAAAACCATTTTTTGATATTGTCTTGATACAACATGTATGTTCTTTTAAAAGTGAGCTTTGGAAAGTAAAGAACTGTTTCAAAACGCACTAGAATTTGCTGACAAATCTGTCTGTTTCAGATTTGGACATTAGTGAGTGGGCTGATGGAGCAATTATTCCATTACTCAGTTTTATATTCACATACAATGTGGGTTTTAAGAATTCCCCAGCATTATAAAGAAATCAAAAGAAACTTTTACAACAGTGATGTAACTAAAATAGAGGTTGTTCTAATAAAATCGAATTCAATTATTGCCATAATGGCTATGAAACCCGCATAGTTTAAGAATAAAAAAAGCAATGAACAATTGTTAGGAAAGATGGAAAGCTTGGGGTTTTTGAGGATAGCTGTGTTTTTTTGCATCTTGCAGTCTTCAATGTTCAGGTGTAATTTGTGCTTTAGGGAATTGTAATTAGTGATTTCAGATTTAAAAGTTAAAACAGTTTAGTAAATAAATGTGCCTGTTTGTGTTGGGGCTGCAGGAGTTGCCCAGGTATCTCTGAATACCTTCATCAGCACAGCCATAAGCTGCACACAGTTGCTAACGGGCCTCATTAGTGATGTCCATACACTGTGTGACAATCGGGACTGGCACAGCACAGTAGTAAGAATGAAGTTTTAAGACGCAACAGTTTAATCAACTTTTTAACCTTCATCACAACTGAAACTGCCACTTCATCTCAACGTCAGGATATTTAACGCCACCTCACGACAGGCAGTGATGTGGAGGACACCTGGAACAACCATCAAGAAAATGTGATTCTTCATTTAAATGTGTTTAAGAAATATTCCCCAGGTGTGCCGGACTGACACAGTCAACAATAACACACTTTGTCAGAGAATAAAGACATTTCCTGCAGAAGAATGAATAATAAAAAGAGAATGGAGATATGCAGATTAAACACTTGCCAGCCTGTAGATATACATGACTGCAACAACCAGAAGAAGACTCCAGAAGGATGAGCTACATCTCGAGAGCCCTTGTTGGAAACCTGTGCCTTGTCAGGGGTAGAATGGGTTAATATAATATTAGAAATCAACTGAGCAGGGCTGTCAGATTGAATGTTACTACTGAATGTGAAAAAAATAATAGTAATAATAATAATGACTGACATTTGAACTTAAAATAAGGTTTGGTTTGTTTGTTTTACCTTGCTATAATTTCATTATCATGCTATGTAGGACTGTCATGCTAAGAACAGATTTCTAGGGACTTCTCTGGCACCCTCAAAGTATCGTTCTGCTCTTGATCCAGTTCCAGTTTACTCTTAAATCCAAGATGCTTGACCTACTTCCACTTTATTCTAGAACTGTTAAGCATTCATCAGAGCAATCAAAAGATGGATTTCTGTCTCATTAATGGCTTGTGGTTGACATGCTGTTTGTAGAAGCGCTAATGTGAAGGCGTGCACAAACCTCTGTCACAGCATCTCAGTTCTTCTGCTTCTTAAAGATGTAGCAGGTACGTAACATGATGTGAACGTCAAAGTAAAAAATGCAAGCAATTTAACTAATGAATAAATAAATGAAAGCATAAATTGGTGATGAAGTGCAATACAGTAAATGAATGTGTACTCCCAAACAACCTGACAGGTGCATTGTCTACAGATCTTAATGATCCAGTATTTCAGGTCCACTATCATTTATTGGCAAGGCACCACAATGACCTCCTATCAATCAATGTCAGATGCACAAACTGTTTAGCTTGAAACTTCAACACAAATGCCCATTGTTGCACTTCTTGTGTGATTTTGGGCAATACCAAAATAAACTGTACTAGCCGACACCCGCCATAGCATACGGCGGTGTAAGAATAGGAATGGAAAACGGTGAGAAAGAAATTCAGAAATCAAGAAGAAAGAAATACTTCTTGAAAGACGCAGTTGTGAATAGGTGTTTTGCTCTTTCTAATCTCAGAAAAAGCTTGAATTTCAGCTTCACCACCATAAACTCCAGATGTTGCCATGTATTGATAGTACTTGTGACTTGTTGTGATAACTCGACTTGTGTTGGAAAGAACGATAGGAAGAACATCTCCAAATCTGTCCCAATTGATGCAACGAAATCAACTGCCCTATGTCGTAATGAGAGTGCATTGCCTTCGTCAACTGTTTGTGTCAAGAAATAACCCACTGATAGGAACAGGCAGTTGGCGGATCTTGGAGTACAGATGACGTTGTACAAAAACCCGTCGACAGAGAAGATGCAGTTGTTCATTTTATAACAAAGGCTTAGGAAACAACCGTCGCAGTATAATGAAAATAGCAAGGAGTGAAATCAATGCCAATGGCCGAGAGAGTACCTTCCTGTCATGAGAGAGGAGCGGGGAACGCTTTAGTCCGAAGGAGGAATAGGAATCGAGGAAATTGGCGTGGGGGTGTATGGAAGGCCGCAGGCAGCATGGGGAAGGGTTTGGAAGACGACGAACCGGAATCGAGAAATGCCATGTGGCCTGCATGTGGGGGGGACCAGGTTTGAAGAGGAAGCAGGACGAACCAGAAGAGAAATATATATAAGAGATTATAGTTGTATTTTAAATTTACATTGGATAATTCTTTGAAAAACTTTCATGTTTAAGAGATATGAGTTATACAGGGTGGGCCATTTATATGGATACACCTTAATAAAATGGGAATGGTTGGTGATATTAACTTCCTGTTTGTGGCACATTAGTATATGTGAGGGGGAAAACTTTTCAAGATGGGTGGTGACCATTTTGGATCCAACTTTTGTTTTTTCAATAGGAAGAGGGTCATGTGACACATCAAACTTATGGGAATTTCACAAGAAAAACAATGGTGTGCTTGGTTTTAACGTAACTTTATTCTTTCATGAGTTATTTACAAGTTTCTGACCACTTATAAAATGTGTTCAATGTGCTGCCCATTGTGTTGGATTGTCAATGCAACCCTCTTCTCCCACTCTTCACACACTGATAGCAACACCGCAGGAGAAATGCTAGCACAGGCTTCCAGTATCTGTAGTTTCAGGTGCTGCACATCTCGTATCTTCACAGCAAAGACAATTGCCTTCAGATGACCCCAAAGATAAAAGTCTAAGGGGGTCAGATCGGGAGACCTTGTGGGCCATTCAACTGGCCCACGACGACCAATCCACTTTCCTTTTATTTAGGAATGCTCGGACCTGACACCCATAATGTGGTGGTGCACCATCTTGCTGGAAAAACTCAGGGAACGTGCCAGCTTCAGTGCATAAAGAGGGAAACACATCATCATGTAGCAATTTTGCATATCCAGTGGCCTTGAGGTTTCCATTGATGAAGAATGGCCCCACTATCTTTGTACCCCATATACCACACCATCAATTTTTTTGTTCCAACAGTCTTGGAGGATCTATCCAATGTGGGTTAGTGTCAGACCAATAGCGGTGGTTTTGTTTGTTAACTTCACCATTCACATAAAAGTTTGCCTCATCACTGAACAAAATCTTCTGCGTAAACTGAGGGTCCTGTTCCAATTTTTGTTTTGCCCATTCTGCAAATTCAGTGCGCCAATCTGGGTCATCCTCGTTGAGATTTGTAAGGGTGCTATTTGTGAGTAGCTAATATCCGCCGAAGGGATGTTTGACTAATGCCACTCTCCAGTGACATGCGGCGAGTGCTACGCTGTGGGCTCTTGCTGAATGAAGCTAGGACAGCCACTGATGTTTCTTCATTAGTGACAGTTTTCATGCGTCCACATTTTGGCAAATCCAACACTGAACCAGTTTCACGAAACTTAGCAAGCAGTTTGCTAACTGTAGCATGGGAGATGGCTGGTCTCGTAGGGTGTCTTTCATTGAAATCTGCTGCAATGACCCGGTTACTGCGTTCACCAGACATCAACACAATTTCTATCCGCTCCTCACGTGTTAACCTCTGCGACATGTCAATGGCTGTAAACAAAGAGAAACTTGTAAATAACTCATGAAAGAATAAAGTTACGTTAAAACCAAGCACACCATTGTTTTTCTTGTGAAATTCCCAATAAGTTTGATGTGTCACATGACCCTCTTCCTATTGAAAAAACAAAAGTTGGATCCAAAATGGCCAACTTCAAAATGGCCACCATGGTCACCACCCATCTTGAAAAGTTTTCCCCCTCACATATACTAATGTGCCACAAACAGGAAGTTAATATCACCAACCATTCCCATTTTATTAAGGTGTATCCATATAAATGGCCCACCCTGTAGTTTAATAACTCACTTCCATAAAGGGAAAATTAAGAAAAAAAGATGTTTTCTGTAGTTCTCATTCTTATTCTGGCCTGACATCATCTGGTACCATTTTGAACCATGTACTGTACCTAACAAAGCTTGCTGACTGGAACTTGGGTCTGTAACGGCAGGGGCATCTACTGTCACCTACAGAAAAGGGAAGGGCCATAGACAAAGGAGAAATCACATTGAATTTAGAAAGGATTAAAGTTGGAAAGTATGAATTTGAAGGAGGGTTGAAAAAGGAGTAAAAACCTGTAATTACGGAAATCTTTAATGTTTAATAAGACGTTAAAAGTGAAAAAAGTCATAATTCAGGAAAAAAAAAGGTTATAGAGTTAAAGGGGATTTTAATTAAATAAATGAGACACACAGCATTTAACACCCAAAAGAAAATGCAGCCTCCAGGAAAGAACAAAACATGTAAGGAAAACAAAAATGGAATAAAAGGAATTGTATTATTTTACAGAAAAAAACTGGGTTAAAAAAAAAAACTAAGAAAAATGATATATGTTGCTTTAATAAAAGAAAATATGTATCAAAAAATCTAGTGTTTAGGAAGGAAAGGACAAAAATACATAATGGTTGGCTTATAGTAAAAATATGGAACAACCCTTAATTTATGCAGAAAAGAACACTTGGGAATGAACTCTATTGATGATAAATTCTTGAATAATAAAATGTTGGGAAAAACATACAAATATAGTTCTGGCATGTTTGGAAAGATTTGCTCTGCTTCAGTTTTACTGTGCCACCTGCTCATTTTGTGCATTTTATTTTGACTAATACTTTTTGATTTTGTGGTATTGTTCTGTGCTCCTTTGGAGCTAGCTTGGTAGGCAGGCACTTATCATGATCAAAAATGACTGTCATGATCATAAATGATTTTGAATAAAATCTACTTGAGCTCAAAATTATTTAGGCCTTATTGTGGTTGTTTAGATGTCAGGAAATCTTGTGGTCACATTTATTTTTCTCTTCTGAAGGTGTTTAAAATAAGTAACAATGTCATTCTGATATTCTTATGGGTGCTGCCATGTTGCAGGTTTTTTGTTGATGGTTACTATGCTGCTGCTATTCAGTGTAAAGAGGAAGTGTGACGCACGTAATATGTCTTGGTCAAGGATATAAAGGTTGCATTGTGCATTCATAGTTGTCCTAGATTGGATTCAATGCCACACCCGGAAGTGCTGCCGGAAGTTGATCGGAAAGCACCTGGAGCACTTCCAGGTACAGAATAAAGGAGGCTGTCTCACTCCACTCAGAGAGCTGGAGTCGGGAGGCAGAGGACAGAGCTTGCGAGAAGAGGAGTGGAGGCAGCAAAGAAAAAGAGAAAAGAGAGGATTGTGGGCTATTTGTGGTGCTTTGCACAAGCCACTGTGCTTGTTGTACTATTAAGATTAGCTACACCAAACACATTTCCCTGGGCGGCACGGTGGTGCAGTGGGTAGCGTTGCTGCCTCACTGTTAGGAGACCCGGGTTTGCTTTTCAGCTCCTCCCTGCATGGAGTTTGCATGTTCTCCCTGTGTCTGCATGGTTTCCTCCCATAGTCCAAAGACATGCAGGTTAGGTGCATTGGCGATTCTAAATTGTCCCTAGTGTGTGTGTGTTTGTGCCCTGCGGTGGGCTGGCGCCCTGTCCGGGGTTTGTTTCCTGTCTTGTGCCCTGTGTTGGCTGGGATTGGCTCCAGCAGACCCCCATGACCCTGTAGTTAGGATATAGTGGGTTGGATAATGGATGGATGAAACAGATTTCCCAACACTACTGAGTCAAAAGACAACCACTGTAGGCAAGATTTATACTGGGGTGCTAAACTTGCATCCAATCCTGTGCATGATTGTCTCGCATACATGCTATACCAAACCCTTGCAAGGGTTGTAGTGAACTGCATGGAAGCCTTGTGTGTATGAGTGAGCATGAACACACCCACGACTGCTTTCAATCGGACAATCCTATATGTTCTTCATAGTTACTATAGTAAGTTTTTTTTTTTTAATTTTATCTCTGGATCTCTTCCTCTAAAATAATGCATGCTTTACCCAAAACACTTCACACTTCTTACTTTGCAGTGGAAGGTGGCTATGGAGGCACTCATAGGTACATGTGAACTCCAGTAGACCTTTTGTGGACGTGCGTCTATCCCACTGTCAGCATCACACAGCGTGGCCCATCTGAAGCAAAAGTTAACAATCTTCACGGAAGCGCATGTCTGCACTTAGACTGTTTGGGTCGTTTTGTTTTCAATCCTATTTTTTGTGAAAAATTGATCTATCTGTATGGAATGATTATAATAAAAACCAATAAAAAAAAAAAACAGTGAAATGCCTTTTTGGTGCTAAGTTTAAATAGTTTTGCCCTAATCTTTGAATGTTTTTTTTAATCCTTTACAGGATTATTCTGATATTTCTTTAGCCCATCTTATGGAAAGACAAATACTGCAATGCCTTTAATGTAAAACCAAAGCATTTGTGATTGGACTTTGAGCAGTGTTTTGTTAAAAATGGGATGAACTGCTCCTTACAGCAATTGACACATAACTGTATGAACTATCCAGCTGTCAATAACCTGTTACTAATTCAACACTATTGTCTGTTAACAGATGTTTTTGTTATTTTAGTGGCGTCATTTGCTATTTTGAATGTTAATTTTTCACAGGTAAGCCCATTTTGTCCATTTTGGACAAAGTAGTTAGAAATAAACTTGCAATCAAGCAACAATTGATTTAAATTCAGATTGTGGTCTTGATTTCCGTGTAGCCTTTATATTTTGCTTATCGATCCTTGCATTTAGGGCACCAATCTTTGTGATGTTTTGCTATTCTTCTCTTGAAACCTTTAAAGAACAGACTTTAGAGATCTCTGCCACTTTTATAATATCTGAACCCTAACATTTTCTTGCCTGCTGTACTGGGCATAAGAGTCATCTGTTCCATTCAACTTAGCCTACATTGTGACTTGGGTAAGACATTATCTGTTGTACTGTTTGTGTTGGATGTTGGCGAAGTAGGGATGCAGTTAATGCTGTTTTCCATTTAGTTTTACGTGGTCTCATTTAGCATTGAAAGGTTGGTCACTTAATTATTTAGAACTTGTAACATTCCCTTACGTTTGTATTTACTGTTGTAAAAAGGGAGACAAAAATAGGAAAAGGTTTGGGTATCCGCCCTGTATATTCAACACAAATAATGGCAATAACGAATAGCAAGAAAGTAGCCACAAAGGAATGAGTCTAAAACGGGATGAAAGAGAAAGGTGAAGTAGTTGGACTTATATATGTGGTGTACTGGAAGAGGCGGGTCCATGAGGTCAGCAGGTGGGTGTGGTCTAGAAGGGGAGGCGGAAGCTGGCTGAGTTCTTGCTGGAATTCCTTTCTGATGATCTGTAAAACAGTGAGAAAATACATTAGTGCACTTCATCAACCTGCGACTGCCCATATCACCCTCAGTTAAGCCATTTGACTGCCTCCCATGCACACACGTGTGACACTAAATATGCCTATGATTTGTAAATCACTTTGGATAGGGTTGTTTTTAAATAAACTAAATCTATAGTTTGCAAATTAAAAATGTAGAAAACTATTAAGAGAGATGGTGATGTTTGTTTAATTTAGGATTTGTAAGAGGCACCACATTTGGAAAAACAAATTGCTAATTTCTAGTGAGATGGCCATATAAAATGAACAAATCCAGTTGTATCATACATACACTTAATAAATGACTCAAACCTGCTGTTCTTATTCTTTGTCTATTATTGAGCTGTTGTTAATAAAGTTGAGATACAGGTTGTAGCAGATATGCAGGTAATTATATGAAATATTTGTTCTTCATTGCTGAAGGTAAAGTGCTGTTACTCTAATCGATAAGACAGTACATTTAGATACAAGCTAATTCGGTAAGAAATGAAGCATGAATTAATAAAACACAAATACAGTATAAATTAAAGCAGCTAGTGGAAACATTTCAGTACGTACTGTAAAAAATGGTTTTGTAAATGCACATAATCACCCATCAATTGCATTTAGACTGAGGGATTTAGAAATGATGTTAAATAAATCCCCAATTATCCTCGCTTTTTATCTCTTAAGGGCACAGACCATGCTTGGTTCATATGAGAGAAGTCTAAACCTGACCACTTACATTTAGGACTAACTTATTGTTCTGCTTTCTCTGCCCCTTCTTGTTGTAAAACCCTAAAAGCTTATTCCGTCTCAAAAGTCCTCTAATGTCGTTTGATTTAGACCTTACAGTGCTGCATGAGTGCACCGTAGATTAGGTAAAGGAAATCAGATGTTATTTTAAAAGCCATCTGCTTCCACCAAGGTTACTTTTGTATTCCAGTGTTTTGTTGATTAATGAAGGGCTGCATGAACAAAAATCCCTCTAAGCATCTGCACATACTTTTTGTTACAGAGAAACTGTGCAGCACTTTTACAAGGTATCTGGATTTAAGGAATGTGATCAAGATGGGGCAAGAGACTGAGGTTAGGCTTTAGCCCTCACATCGCAGCATCGTTTTGTCCTCCTTATTATAAAACAATATTTCAAAGAGTACTTTGGTTTTATAACTCCAGACTGAGTGGAAATGGGCAGGCAATAAAAAACCTTTCATTTAATTAACTAAATAAAATAGTAGAACACAGTTAAGTAGTTTTACACCATCAGTTTAGACTCCTTTTTATGCTGAGCTAAAGTCTTGTTAGCTTTTTCTTTCTGTTTTTAGTAAGAAAGCCATGACATTAAGATTAACTGCTCTGTTTCTTTGTAGTCAAAAGATTGCATTCTGTTTGTATTTTTATATAATATTTAGGTGAGGATGTGAATTCTTTGTCCACACTGAGAATGTTAGTAATACATATTGATATCGATGTATTTTTCAGTTTTCAGACTTGGAAAGAGACAGTGAGAATATTTTATTGACAGTCGAGCAGGAGATGACACGTATAGACGTCATATTCAGTCCGATGTTGTTACCATTGACTTCAAAGCACTAAATCAAAAATCAAAGACCTTACCACCAAAAGCAAGTTGATTAACCAGGAAAATGTTTAGTTCCAAGGATCACAGAGTAACACTGATTTAATCCTAATCCTGGACAACCCGGCAATACACACACCAACCTTTATACCATTGCTCTGATGATGTCATTTATCACGTGTTCAGGAAGGAGAGGAGGTTACGAGCACGCACTGATACAACACATTGCCGCACCCACCACATGATGAACCAACTCAGGATCCCAGATTGGGACCCGAATGTAGCCATGCAATGGGTGACACCTCAGCACGACTCAAGTTCAAATGGAATGGAACCTGTCTGAGGTTTTTTATGGTGGCTGGGGTGCCAATTCTGCCACCAACCCCCCAGCTTTTTCCCTGCAGGTTGGAGGGCCTACATGCAGGGCTGGATGCAGATTAACATCATACCAAGGATGGAGTGATTGCAGGTTAAGGGCCCAACAAAGAACAGTCACTTCCGATTGTCAGTGCAAATTTCTAGCCTCAGAGCCACCACTCCACCCAATGTTCAGGAAGCATTGTGGGAATATTGGTAAAGCAACCAATAATGTTAACATCTGAAAATGGAGGCATTGTGGCATAACAGTAAAAGTATTCAGCTCTTCCAGGAATCATCCATCCATCCATTATTCAACCCACTATATCTTAACTACAGGGTCACAGGGGTCTGCTGGAGCCAATCCCAGCCAACACAGGGCGCAAGGCAGGAAACAAACCCCGAGCTGGGCGCCAGCCCACCGCAGGGCGCACACACACACACCCCCACACCAAGCACACACTAGGGGGCACCCGGAGGAAACCCACGCAGACACGGGGAGAACATGCAAACTCCTGGACTCATTCTAGAGAAAAACAAAGGCCAGAATTGCATTTATCTGGTGATAAAACCCCAAAAGATGTGTATGCATTGGCGTCTACTAAAAAAGTCATCATCAACTAGAATTAAATGGTTCAGTCACCAACAATATGTTTTACCAGTATCTCCCAGTAATTTAAATTCCAGAATAAGTTGAGCATCATAGTAAATGCATATTTATAAGGTTTATGAAAGAAAACACAGTTTTTAACAGTAAATAAATTCAATTAGCAAATAACTGACTTATGACAAATAACCGTAGAAAAGAAGAAAAACTGACTTGAGTAAGGGTCAAGAAATCTCCATGGGTCAGAGAGGTTGTGATCTTACATGATGTGTAGGATGATTGCTGCAGCTTTGGATAATGAGGTGGCAGCCATTGTTGGTCAATACGCAATTAAAATCTACTGCCATATTGAGGTTATGTAAGCTCGTATTAAGAACTGCCAGTAGATCATTGTTCATTAATTCTTTATCATCTGAGTTTAGTGCATATACAGTATGTTGACAAGACATTTATTAGTTTCATTTAATTACCCCATTGTAGCATTGTGCCCTTCAGGATCCGCACTCTTGTCTAAGGTGGTACAAAAAGGATTGTGCTGTGAATCAAAATACTCACTCCTTATATCTCCTTACTAAAGTTGGAATCAAGCACCTGTCCAATGTATTCTCATTTCAGCTAGTTCAGTGTTTCTCAGGTCGCAAGAGCCCACCCCTCTCAGCTTTGAAGAGTTAGAGTTTTCATTTCAGTACATATTTTATGTTGCATGAAATAAATAAATAAAGAAATAATTAAAAGAAAAGTGAGGGGGGGGGGTCTTGTGAATATTCTCATTCGATTCGGGGAATCCTGTAGCTTACAGTATGTGCATGCTCAAAAGGTGTGACTGTGTGTGTTGGATACGAGTGCAAGAAAAAGTTGCCCAGAATTTCTGTGCAAAGCAGAGATTTTAATTTTAGAAACAACAAATTCATCATATAAGACTTTGCATCTGAAATTTCTGCTGCAAATGTTGCACTTGATGAACAAAGATTTACGTTCACTCTACTGACAATTTACCCATCAGCACTTGCTGGAGCTCATCCTCTCAACTATGACCAGTTTCAGGGCTTGTTTCGTGTTGTGTGTGGCTGAAATATTGTAAATAAATTTCCTTAATTAGGGTCACATTTTGTTATTTTTACAGTATTTATTGTCACGTTTCACAGTACTTTGGTATATTTGTGTTTTTATTAACTTATTTAATTTTGTTTGAAATTTTCCTCCATAGAAATTATGCTGCTCAGTTGTTTCCTGCTCTGTTTGTGGATGCTGTGCTGACCTGCGAATGCCTCAGAGAGGTCCCAATGATGTCATTGTCACTGACTGGCTTCATGTTGAAGAAGGCTACCTACCGTAGCACACCATCAACAAAGCTTAACCTAAGAAGCAGATTGGACTTGAAAAGAAATTCCCTCATCTTTCAACTACTGTATATTTGATCCTGAGATAATACTAGTTAATGTGGATAAAGGTTTAGATGGCTTCTCTAGAGTATTTCAAAATTATTTCAGAAATGTATCCCTTACTGACCTTTGGCAATGTTGATAAAGAAGTCTCATATTTAAAAGTTTAGAATGGAGTGAATGTAGCCATTCATAAAATACACTCTAGTTCAATATGCACCAAGAGCGCTATGATTCAATTAAAAATTATTTGTCATTTATGTGCTATATATGCCACTTAAAATTGTCCAAATGGACCTACCGCAAGATCCAACTTGCAAGAGATGTTGTCAAACATCTGTACTGCTAGGCCACATGTTTAGGGAATGTCTTTTGGAAAGCATTGGATTTCAAATCACCTCCAGTACCTTAATAATCAATATATGGAGTGTGAACCCGGCCCGGACACAGACAGGCGGACATGTTGTTTTCCACCACCACACGTTTATTTTCTACAATATTTACAATTATAAGTGTCACTCAGACACAGTCACGTGCGACCACAAACCCCAATACACAGTCCTGGCCACACAATGCCTTTTCTTCGGGCCGCCTCCACACTTCTCTCGTGCCTCGTCCTTCTTCCACCCGACTCCAGCCCTGAATGAAGCCCTTTTATACATGTCCCGGATGAGCTCCAGGTGTTTCCGACACTCCCCCGTTGGCCACGCCCTAGCGTGGCGGAAGTGCCAGCTGTTCTCCCGGCAGCTCACCGGGTGTCCTTTTAAATCTTCCCCCCAGCACTTCCGGGTGTGGCGGAACTGCTGAGGTAACAGGTCCCCAAGGCATTGGGGCGCCTCCTGGCGGTAACCACGGGTCCCTGAAGGGTGGGGCTTCCATGCTCTGTGGCCCCCAAAGCAATGAGGGCGGCAGCCCCCACATAATTTAGGGTGGGCGCAGACCCACATACAGTCCCTCATGGTGTCCTGGCCGGGTCGTTGCCCCTGGCATCCCTGACATGAGTAATATTCGATGGCAGAAAAGGATGCTTTGAAAAATCAGCTGTAATTTCCTACATCACACTATCTGCAGAAAGGTCTCTTTTTGCTTAATTCAAAGAATCTCACTTGACACTCTCTAACTTACTAAGAAAGTAATCTATCTACTATACTAAATATTAAAGCACTACTATCTGTGTGTGTGTGTCCAGTCCCTACAAGCTTTCTGATTGGTCAGTTTGATTTTGGTTGTTCTGTTGTAGGGATGAATACACTATAGGGGTGTGATGTTCAGCTCTTGATTGTGATATTGTTATTATTTTTACATAAAAGTAGTTAGAATTGAGCACATCTGTCTTGACTAAAACTCTCCAAAATGTTTCCAGGGCATGATCCAACCTGCGAACGTTGCAACCAAGCCCCAGCCTCACTGGGTCACATGTTCTGGGCCTGCACCAAATTAACATCATTCTGGACAAAAATGTTTAATTACCTCTCAGACAGCCTTGGACTCACAATCCCTCCTAACCCATTAACAGCTGTGTTTGGTGTTCTTCCAGAGGGGCTTAAAGTGGAGAAAGACAAACAAATTGTGATTGCATTCACTACACTCTTGGCACGCAGACTTATTCTGATAAACTGGAAGAACCCAAACTCTCCTCTTTTAAGTCAGTGGGAAACTGATGTGTTATATTATTTAAAATTGGAAAAACTCAAATACTCATTTAGAGGATCCGTACAGACTTTTTTCAAAACATGGCAGGATCAAATTAGTAATATTTTAAAATAAGTTTATAAAGCACAGAGAATTTATTAATTTAGGTATTTTTACAAGCCTTAAATTTTACACCGTTTGGCTTGCTCTCTCTCTCAAGGGTGGGGATCGATCTGTTCTTAGCATAATTCTTTTTTTGTAAAAACTTGATTGCTATGTATTGATTGTAATAAAATTAATAAATAAAAATTAAAAAAAAAAAAAGAATTGAGCATTTCAACAACAACAAAGCAATAAGGTACTAAGTGACATTGGATCACTAAATACTATATAGTGAAGAACAAATGGCAAGTATACGAATGATGTTTTTACAGCTATCTACCACTGGTGATAGTCAGAAAATGGACAGGGGGCGAACTAGGAGCTTTAAAGTGACAGAGTCTGAGGAGCAGGCTTTACGGCAGTACGATCAAGAGACGATGCGGCATTCGAGAGGTTGAGACATGCAAGGATACCAAGAAGAAGTGCAGGAGGAATGCTATTTTTGAATGTATTCTATTAAATGTCCTTCACAGGTAAGTGTAGGTGGTATTTTATTTTATTTTATCTCAAATTGGAAAAAATGAATTCTGTTTACAAGGATCTGTTCAGAATTTGTTAAGAAGTCATTAATATACTCACTAATCACAGTCCCTGTTGTGGTGTGTTACATTTTAATTAATATAAGTAAGAATTTCACTGTATCCCATCATTATAAAGTAAACCTGCTGGATGGGCCTGTGCTCAACCTTTTCATTTTACTTTCTATTTCCTACACACACAACCATTTTAGCCATTTTAGATCTCTAACCACGTCAGCACTGTTGAGATTGCTATGTTATTTTCATTTGTCTGATTGGTCTGTGCTCTGTTATACTCTGTTTTACTCTGGAGTTGTAAAGTGAAAGGCTGCCATTTAAAACCTCCCAGCTCTGCTTGGTGTGCAGTTTGCAAGCAAAAAATATGAAAGTCAAATATTTTAATACACTAAACTAAACACGCTTTAGAATACGTAGTTAATATGGTCTTAAAACGTTTTACTGAATGTAACTAAAAAAACAGAAAAATGAATAAACAATTCTAGTTGTATTTTTAATATATTTAGGATAAGTGCAAGAAAAAGTGGAAGTGTTATTAATAAAGGCAACCATGAAGCACTGCGTCTGAGCTGTCCACATGGCTGCAGGCAGAGTTTCATTTAAGGGCTAAATGAAGGGAAGAAAAATGACAGAAAATGTAAAATGAAAGTGTGAATTAAAAAAAAAAGATCATTAAGTTAAATTCATCCCACATTAGTAGACAGAAGGAAAGGGCAGATTCTCTGTGACAGTGCTAAATGGCAGTTTAATACATTCCTCTATTATTTATACTAACTTGTGTGATGAAGATTATCAATAACTGATAGTTAGGAAATAAATGAACTCATTGTATTTTCCATATATTATATAAGACAATATTCTTCTTTTTTAATTTGATTAGTGTTTAAATAAATAGGAAGTGCTATTTATCACAAATCTGCTGTAGAGACGTTAAGGTTTTCTGGGTTTCAAAACAGTTGTAAGGTAAAGCAGAGCTAATGGTCATTTGGGTTTCTTTAGAACTGCAGAGGACTGGAAGTGGCCTGTAAAAACTGTGGGCTCAAATGTCACAAATGCCTCCAGAATTGATTGAGAAAGAGAGGTGTCCCGGTTCTACACTGCATGTTTAGTTTGCAGTTGCTGATAAGTTATCCTCTTACATTGCATTAGTTAAAATATTGTGGCAAGTGGCTGGGGGTGGCACCCAGCCGGGATGCCCAGAAGGACCGGAGGAGAGATTACGCCTCCTCCAGACCGCAAAGGGGGCGACCGCCTGGCTTTGGGGACCACAGGAACTGAGCTTGGAAGCTCAACCCTCTAGGGGCCCATGGTCACCGCCAGGGGTCACCCCGAATGCCTGGAAAGCCCTGGTCCTCAACACTTCCGCCAAACCCGTAAGTGCTGGAGGGAAGAAGACCAGGGACACCAAGAGTGCTTCCGGGTGCGTAGCTGGTACTTCCGCCACACTGGGGAGTGCCGGCGGAAGATTATTGGGAGGCACCTGGAGCACATCCGGGTGATTATAAAAGGGGCCACCTCCCTCCGTTCAGTGGCTTGAGTTGGGAGCGGAGAAGGACAGAGCTTGGGAGGAGAGGAAACGAGGCGGCCTGAAGAGAGAGGCATCATTGTGTATAGAGGCCTGGACGTTGGGGGAGTTTTGGGATTGTGTGTGCTTCACTATATATAATATGTGTAATAAACGTGTGTGGGCGTTTGAACCATCGGTGTCCGTTTGTCTGTGTCTGGGCCAGCGTCCACAATATGTATGCACATAAAAAATAAGCTGTATATGTTAAAGCAGCTTTGTCAGTTATTCTTTCTCCTCTTGTTTTTATTGTGATTTTACTTAATTTGAATAAGATTAGTACAGAAAGCAAAAGCACAAAAAAACTTGCATGGTTTCGGGATCACAAAAACTCATGTGCAGTTGGGGGATATTACATGGGACGTCCGTATAGCAGGACACCATGTTCTCAAAGTATATTATTCAACACAAATAACTGTTTGTTTGTCTGCAGGCGTTGTTTATTTTTGAGCAGGCGCAGATGATGTGAAAGTGTCTTAGCCATTGGACAGTCTTAAAAAGCTTCAGTGTTGCCAGTGTCACCAGCTGGATTTCGGCTGTTTTATAATTCATGTAACAAGTATTTACTCCAGTCATTACTTAAAGACTTACTTTCTTTGCTTTTACTTTTCTAGTCTTGACCAAAAACTGACTTTGTTTGCAAAAATTAGTAATGCTGTGGATTCCTAAATTCTTCAGACCCCTTCACTCTCTGCACACCTTATTGCATTGTAGATTTCATTTTAAAGAGTTAAATTTGCCATTTTTGGACTACATTGCACTCATTACCCCATAATGACAAAGTGAAAACATGATTTCAGAAAGGTTTAAAAAGTTATCAAACAGCAAAAACTTTAATCTCTCATTTATGTAAATATTCAGACCCTTTGCAGAGGCACTTCGAATTGCGCTCAAATGCATCCTGTTTGCTATGATTATTCTTGAGATGTGTTCAGAACTTAAATGGAGTCCACCTGTGGCAAACTGAAATGACTGGGCATCATGTAGAATGTCAGGCCAGAAACCAAACGATGAACTCTAAGGACCCCTCTGTAGATATTGTGGCAGTTCAGCCCGGACACAAACAGGCAGACACATGAATGTCCCAAAAACATACGGTTTTATTTACAGTTCCAGCACGCAACACAGTGACAGTGCACCAAACACCCTTAATCAGTCCGTTTCTCCCGTCTGGACCTCTCCTGCCGTCTTTACTCCTCTCCTCCCAAGCTTTGTCTTCTTCCTTCTGACTCCTGCTCGTCTACTCAAGGGAAGCGGCCTCTTTTATAGCCACCCAGATGTGCTCCAGGAGCTCTGTGACAGTCTTGCAGCAGCACTTCTGGGTGTGGCAGAAGTGCTGACATCTGGGACTTTCCACTCCTCCTGGTGCACCCTTGTGGTGGCCACGGGCCTCAATAAGGTTGAGCTTCCATGCTCGGTTCCCGTGGTTTCCATACAGACCGGGGCGGCTGCCCTCTTATGGACCAGGGGAGGTATGGACCCTCTCCCAGTCCTTCCAGGCGTCCCAGCTGGGCACAATCCCCAGCCGTCCGCCACAATATTCAAGAGGGACACACACCCCTCATAGTTGGGTTAGGATATAAAACCATTTTTGAAGTTTTGAGTGATCTCAGAGTACAGTTACCTCAATAACTGTGAGATGGAAGAGGGCTGGAACCACCAGGACTCCAAGTGATGTCCGTCAGAACTGCAGAGTGCTGAGATGAGAGAATCATTCAGAAGGAGGACCATCTCGGCCGCACTTCATCAATCAGGCTTTCATGGCAAGGTGGCTAGACGGAAGACACTCTTAAAGAATGGCAGCCTGCTTGGAGTTTGCCAGTCAGCATTTAAAGGACTCTTGTCTAAAGAAATAAAAATTAAAGTTTTTGGTCGGAACTCCAAGGAGACCAAGCAGTGCTCATCTCCTGCCTAACATAAACTCTGTGTTGTAGCATGGCAGTGGTAGTGTCATGATATGGTGGTGCTTCTCAGCACAGGGTCTGGTAGACTGGTGAATGCAGCCAAATATAGAGAGGTCCATGAAGAAAATCTGCTTCAGAGTGCACATGGCCTTTAGACTGGGGCAATAGTTCACCTTCCAGTATGACAATGACCCGAAACACAAAGCAAGGAGAACACTGGAGTGGCTTTGGGACAAGTCTCTGACTGCCTGAGTGGGAGAGACATGAAGATGGCAGTTTACAGGGCTTGCTAGAGCTTAAGAGGAAGAAAGCGATAAAGTTAAAGCCTAAATCCACATGCAAAACCTGTGGAGGCTTACCAAGAGGATTGGAAACTGTCATTGCTGCCAAAGGGGCTTCAACAAAGTATTGGGTTAAGGGTCCGAATACTTAAACGAATGAAAGATTTCAGTTTTTGACTTTTAATAAATTGATAAAACCTTTTGAAAACGTGTTTTCATTTTGTCATTATGGGTTAGTGAGTGTAGATTGATGGGGTAACATTTAATGTTTATCCATTTCAAACTAAATCTACAACACCTTAAAGTCTGCTGAAAATAAAGGGGTCTGAACACTTTCTGGATCCCCTCTAACTGAAGAACAAGAGAAGGCAGCAAACAGGTGAGTGGCAAGTAAGTTCAAAGGGATTTCTGTGCAACATTAAACAGCAGTAAGAAAAAAATAAAAGCTGAATGAATGGTATAAGAACCAAATGAAACGTGAGCTCTGCTGCTATTTCACTGTTATCTA
Source organism: Polypterus senegalus (assembly GCF_016835505.1). Taxonomy (NCBI): domain Eukaryota; kingdom Metazoa; phylum Chordata; class Cladistia; order Polypteriformes; family Polypteridae; genus Polypterus; species Polypterus senegalus. The sequence goes on from NC_053156.1 coordinate 263,579,034, forward strand.
CTGCTAGCTTCGGACCCCCATCACCCCCCCCCCACACACAACCCTAATAATGCTGTAACTTTAAGATATTTGTTAAATAGAAATGTTGGAGGGGTGCTCTTAAAGATCAGGGGCTGGAAGCCCAAGTCCGTTAGATGAGTTGGAAAGTGGTCTCTCAGAGATCAGGGGATGAACGTCTGAGATAAGGGGCTAAAACCCTGGAAGCCCTCCCTAATGACGCCACTGGGTCAGTCAGGTACGATATGTTTGGTGCAAGGAGCAACATATTTAGATCTTTTGCTTCTGGCCTCATTTCGGGTCCTGGTGGTCCCAGATGTTAGTGGAAAAGTGGCCTTTGTATCACAGTATTACCTTGTTGAAGGTCTCACAAGGTTTATATGTCTTCCATAAATTTTGAAATTTTAATCAAGGAGGCTTATATTTAATGATTTTTTATGAGAATGGGTATATCATTCCAAAAAATGTTTGGAATGTATGTCAGGTGGTAATATTTAGGCATTAAAACAGAATCATACAAAACTGTAGTACATGCTAAACTAAAGGGCTCATTTTTGAATGATTATAGCAACTTTTTACAGTAAATGCCATGAATTAATCTTGATGGGTGATTTTAATATTTATATTAAAAGAAAAGTAGACCGCTTTAGGAAAAGTTTGTCTTTATTGATTTAGCAAAATTCTGAAAGATAAAAAGCACACGTACAACATTAGAAGGGTGACAAGCGGTGCACAACAGATTTCACTCTGCCACTTTTTTAAACAACAAAAACGTAAGTTAACTTTAAAAGCCATGTGTGAAAAAGTAAGTGCCCCCATGATGCAGTAGCAGCATTAACTTGAAAGTAGCCACAAAGGTCTTAGACTTTCAAATTTTTTTTCAGAGGAATTTTGATCCAGTTCTTCTTACAGCCTCAGTCCATTGATGTTTCAGGACATTACTTTTTTCAAATGACTTTCTAATTTTAAGAAGTGGATTGGACAAGATCACTGTTTCCCAAACTCGGTCCAGGGGACCCACTGTGGCTGCAGGTTTTTGCTCCAACCAGCTTCTGTTTTTAATCGGAAACCTGGGCTAATTAAGTGAACTGTTATTTCCAAGATTGTGTGTTTTGGGAACAATATAGAAATTAGAAAACTAAGTGAGGTAAAAAAATAAATAAATGTATACTAAGCAGTTATATGGGAAAATGGATTTTTTTTAACATTTTCATTCTGCTTTTCCAGGTGTTCTAATTGTTTAATTAATCTGTTATTTACTAATTAGTGGGTCTGGCGCTGAAGTAGTTGCAGCCTTTCATGATTCAATGTTCCTTGCCGGGTGTCTGCTCTGTTCATTTTTAATTGTCATTATTGAGATACAATGAAGGCAGCAAGCTGCACAGAGAAAGGGCCACATATCATAAAATCAACAAAAGACAGTTAAGCATTTAAATCTATAGCAAAATTAGAAATATTTCTAAATGTCTTATAAATGTAAAAATCATGCTGTGGTGCTTTTCTGAATGTAGAATAAGAGATAAAAAAAAATACCAGGTAATTAAATGAGCTCAGTGTTATCAGGTATTGTCACTGATTATGAAGTTGATTGGAGCAAAAACCTGCAGCCACAGTGAAGCCCCCAAGTCCGAATTTGGGAATTCCTGGACTGGATGATTATTAATTATAACTTGTGTAGGGGTGTGAAGTAATGATTACAGGATGAAAGAATGCTTTGGTTGTTAGCAGGCTCTTTTTATTTTAACAATCAAATAGAAAATAATGAAAAATTAGCACTTCACCTTGCAGCTTGTGAGAAAAAGTTGTCTTGTCAGGCGAGATAATACACAAAAGAAACTGTCTTCAGGAATCTCAAGCCAGGTCCACATCAAAATGTGACCCCCTGCTCTGTGGCTGCTCTTCTTTTATTTGCTGCAGACCAGAAGGGGCGGGGCTTCTTTCAATTGGGTGCCCTCAAGGGGCGGTGTTTCCAGGCTGCGAGGGAAGAAGGAGACAAGTTTGTTAGTGGCAGTGCCCCTCTTATCCCTGGGTGGTATCACTTATTTCAGGTGAGCCCAGAAGGTGACCCTCTGGACCGCATGAGAGACATCCCTGAACTGTAAGATTACTCCTATTTTTTAGATACAACAGAAGCAATGAGTAAATAAGCTTTTCATTATGAAGTCTGTGCATGAGAGCTCTTATAAAGTTCAGAGATACCCATCCAGCCATCCATCCATCCATTATCCAACCCACTATATCCTAACTACAGGGTTACGGGGGTCTGCTGGAGCCAATCCCAGCCAACACAGGGCGCAAGGCAGGAAACAAACTCCAGGCAGAGCGCCAGCCCAGAGCAGGGAACACACACACTAGGGACAATTTAGAATTGCCAATGCACCCAACCTGCATGTCTTTGGACTGTGGAAGGAAACCAGAGCACACAGAAGAAACCCACACAGACACGGGGAGAACATGCGAACCCGAGTCTCCTAACTGCGAGGCAGCAGCGCTACCCACTGCGCCACCGTGCCGCCGTTCAGAGAAACTGAAATCTTAGTTACTAAACCACATTCATTTACACTATTTTTACATAGAGAGTAAAAACACATATTTTAGAACACTTGTGAAATGTTTTTGGAGTCTATCCTCTGTGCAGACTTTATTATTAGTATTATTTGTACTATTGATTGACATTTCCTGAGGCAATTAAACTCCTGTGTTTCTCTGCCCAGCATGATCTTTTAAAAGTCAAAGTCATTTTTAGTCAAATGTGTATTATTTTAACTCACTCGGCAGTTTTTTCCCCTTTTTCGTGTATTGTAATCATTACTGGAAATGTGTCTCCTTGGCTGTAGAGGGTGCTAGAAGACCAGTCTGGATTTTTTTTTTCAGGGATTCTTGTAAGTCTTGCTCTCTCATGCATAGCTCTTTTTTATTTCTTTTAGTTTTTGTTTTTTCAGCAGGCAGTTTAATTACCATTCCAAAAAGGAAGATACACAGACTGGTTCTACGTGCCTGGCATGACTTTTTGAAAAAAAAAAATGAATATTGGAAGTGGAAATCCTGGTTCAGGTTCAGACCAAGTTAGAGAGTTGCAAGAAGCTCTGAGTGCGGATCAGGATAGATAGATAGATAGATAGATAGATAGATAGATAGATAGATAGATAGATAGATAGATAGATAGATAGATAGATACTTTATTAATCCCAAGGGGAAATTCACAAGATCATGGAGTTTCAGAGAAATACTGTAAGTCGAAGTAATATTGATGAAATACAGTGAGAGTTGTAGGTCTCTTATCTATGAATGCGTAAAAGCCTGGCACTCCACTTCTGTCTTCTCATTTTCTAAAATTCTCCTAAAAGTCAAGAAATGCTCTGAAACTCCCATCTTGTCTTAAGAATTCTCAGAAAAGACAGCCATCAGTGTTATCTCAATGATGTTACATTTGTATATTTTACTGAAATGAGACCAACATAAAGTTTCACATTTTCAAATTTATTTATTTTTTTTGTTTTTCAATAGCTTTTGAATATTCACAGAAATGAGTACGTAATCAGGGTTCTGCTTGAGATCCCATTTCCATGTATATTGATTCATTTAGGCTTTCTCCACTCCCATTGATTGTAATGGTGGGTAGTACTGGGTCTGAGACTATTGCAGCAACACAGCTTACAAGGCACATGTCTGTAAGTTAGTAATCTCTGATACAGAAGTGTTGAGGTTAGGGGCAATACTCACCTATCACGGCTGTAGTGAGTCATGTTATGTGTTGATTACGAATTTCTCTGTACATGTGATAATATTAATCATTATGAACCTATGGACATATTCATGTACAGCGCACCAACCCACTGTCTGAACACCAATGAATACCCCCTGTTAGTCATAGTGGGTGTATTTAGGGTCTTCAATCAAGCTAAATCACTGTTTTTGGAAAAATCGTGAAGAGTATCCACACCTGGAGAAATATGTGAATTCCACATGGACAGTGAGCTCTGCCAGATTAGAGGCGTGAGGCAGTGATGCTGGCTCGGCCCTGTGATTGTCTGTCGTCCTTTCAATGCTGACTGATACCTTTTGTCTGCTTTTGCTCTCCATGACACATTACCACATGCACTTCGAACTGCTGTTTCCAAACTGCCATACCACTTGTCCAGTTAAATTCCCCACTTACTTAAATTTCATGGAATAAAATCTGAAAAAGCTCCACTTTTTTGATATTTAGTCGTAACTGAAAAAAACTGTTTAACTTCTAATGATTATTTCAATAAAAAATAAAACACAACATCTTAATACATTCATTTTGTACAATCCAATGAGATTTCTTGGATCATATATCCAGTTGTTGAATCTACATATTCTGTTAGAATGGTGTGGGAAGCAAAAGCCTGTCTGGGTTACATCAGGTGTGAGGTGGGAATAAAACGTGATGGGGTGTCCGGGCACATTCCACCACACTCGCCTGCACCAGACAGTTGAGACTTGCCAGTCCCCAACAAACAATATAAATCCCTTGCTTGTGAGAAGAAACCTGGAGAAAATCCAAGGAGTCCACACAGTAACCAGGGGCCTCATGTATAACGCCGTGCGTAGAACTCGCACTATAACATGGCGTAAGCACAAAAGCCGAAATGTGCTTACGCACAGAAAAATCCAGATGCAGGAATCTGTGCGTACTCCAATTTCCACGTTCTTCCACTACATAAATCCCGATCAGCGTGAAAACTAACGCCGGCACGCCATTATGTAACGCCCCAAATCCTCCCAGAATTACGCCTATTTGAATATGCAAATCAATATAAATCGCCCTTAAGCTCAGCCTTCTGTGAAAAGACAATGGGAAAAGCACGGGGGGAAACATAAGAATTTCAGCGAATACCAAGTGGATGCACAGGAAAAATACATACTATTTGTTCAAATAAACAGTGGTATAATCAACAAAATGAAGTTGATCGACTGACATAGCGTGTTGGAGAAACTTGAAAGCTCCCATCCACAAAATCGCACAGTGCCGGAAATAAAAAAGAAGTCACATATCAAAGTCGCCGTGAAAAGCCGAGTTGTAAGCCCACTGTCTGAGTGTCATATGAAAGTTTATTAGGGTACAGAGAAAAAAGGCACACGGTGGGGAAAAAGCACGAAATGTCAACTTCAATCTCGACATTTCCACTTTAATCACGTAGTTTATTTTGTCATTTAGTAGAACATTATAAACTTCATCTTAAAATCGTTTAATTAACCAGTTTCTCAAATCACATCGTAATTAAAGCAGCACGTTAAATGCTTTGTTTTGTATGTGATCTTCTGTGTGCTCTATGTGTGTGAATCACTACTTGTTTCTTAAACCGGCTCTCTTCCTCCGACAGGACACAGAATCAGTTACATTCGTGATATTACAACTCTCTGAATAACTAAAATACTGAGATGTATACGTGATGTCATTTTCATGATGATAGGAGTTAAAGCACGTTATTAAACATGTGTTTCACTTCGATGAAATAATTTATTGCAGCAGTATCCAGGGGTGGCTCTAGGCTTGTGGTGGCACTGGGCAGAGGAAGAATCGGTGGCTCCTTCGCCCTTCGCCCGCCCGTCAGTAAGGTAGCTTATGCACGGTGGATGGCCATGTCCGTTGCAGACACTGCTTAGCCGCCTCGTGCTCATGACACAAGCATTTAACTTTTGCCAAAATTTGTCGCTGCGTTTTTAGCTGTGTTGTTATTTTCTTTCTGTTTTATATTCAATATATATTGGCGTGGCCGCCCAAGAGTCCTTGCTTTTCTTTCCCCAAGTAACCGATCGCCATACAATCAGCTCTGTAATAGACATTAAGCCATCTGTAAGCTTAGCGCCAATTCTTCAAAACGTTTAAAGAACATTGACAACGTTGCAACCAAGCCCCAGCCTCACTAGGTCACATGTTCTGGGCCTGCTCCAAATTAACATTATTCTGGACAAAAATTTTTAATTACCTCTCAGACAGTCTTGGACTCACAATCCCTCCTAACCCATTAACAGCTGTGTTTGGTGTTCTTCCAGAGGGTCTTAAAGTGGAGAAAGACAAACAAATTGTGATTGCATTCACTACACTGTTGGCACGCAGACTTATTCTGATAAACTGGAAGAACCCAAACTCTCCTCTTTTAAGTCAGTGGGAAACTGATGTGTTATATTATTTAAAATTGGAAAAATCAAATACTCAGTTAGAGGATCTGTGCAGACTTTTTTCAAAACATGGCAGGATCTAATCAGTAATATTTTGAAATGATTTTATAAAGCACAGAGAATTTATTAATTTAGGTATTTTTAAAAGCCTTAAATTTTACACCGTTTGGCTTGCTCTCTCTCTCAAGGGTGGGGATCGATCTGTTCTTAGCATAATTCTTTTTTTTTGTAAAATCTTGATTGCTATGTATTGATTGTAATAAAATTAATAAATAAAAAAAAAAAAAAAAGAACATTGAAATATCTTCGTAGTACATGTTTAATTATTCTATCCTTCACGACACTCCCAGTGAAGAGTATAGATTATTTAAATGAAGTTAAAGTTTTATCTGTATAATTTAATAAACATTTTGCTGCATTTCACCTTAAAAATGATATCGTCATCATATGTAAATACGCTTTATAAAGTGGCTCAGGTTGTGCGATATTATAACTATAGTGCAAGTTTACAGTGGGGTGATTGTACTTATAAGTACAAACAGTTCTACAAGGAGCAATTGATTGGCTGCATTTAAAGTTCTTGGGATGAAACTGTTTCTGAACCGCGAGGTCCGTACAGGAAAGGCTTTAAAACGTTTTGAAGTGGCTGAGACAGCGTGTGCTTAATGGCGTATAGCGATAATTCTCTTTCCGATCAGCTGCTGCTGTGATTCACACTCAGATACAGTGATATAAATACTCCGAGTGCTGCAGTGAGAGAAATATGGAAAAAGATGATCCGCTGTGGCAACTCCTAACGGGAGGAACTGAAAGAAGAAGAAGAAGAAGAAGTGAGAGTAACAACGCTAAAACAGTTATGGCATTTGGAATACTATGGCTGTTCCCTGAACCATTATATTGTTACGAGTTAATTACAATCAGATGCATTACACTAATAAACAATATGCGGTTAGTTTCTGTGTATTTATAAAGCCGCGTCATGAAAATAATGAGTAATCACACAAGAACAGTACCATTGCTTTGACGCTGGGTGCCGCCAGTCTGCAAAACCGAGCGGAGAACTTGCGTACGACAAGGCATGAGGTACCGTGGAAAAGTGCGTGGCTTTACGCCAAGTGTAGGTTTTATACATCGGGATTTGAACGTGGAAAAGTTCTTACGCAACATTTCTGTGCATACGCACCGTTTATACATGAGGCCCCAGGTGAGGATTTAAACACAAGACCTTCTATAATACCTGCCATGACACTTAAGCCAAATTTTCTGTGTTTGAATTGGAGACAGGGCTTGTGTAAAGCATTCGCTGATTTCACAATATACCGGTCAATATATTTTGGCATAGCGTTTCTATAACTAATATGTAAATAATATATAATTATTAATAATAAATAATTATTTTGTCTCAGCAAGTCTGTGGGGAAAAGGAAGCAACCATCATATTAATGAGAGCTTCGCTAAATCACCCATCATTTCTCAGCTTGCCTAAATGGAAGCCTTGTAGTAGTAAAACTTTGCACAAGAGTCTTTTATCTTCAATATGCTTAATTTTAATTTTCAACTTTATATGAGGAAAACATAAAAACACACTGCTGTTTATTTCCTAAAGAATTATCTAATTAGAAGTCATTCAGCCTAATGCACAATTCAGTTAGATTTTGTACTTGAATTACTTTAATTTCCTTTCTATATAATTGATGCCAATTTATTTCAGTTATTTGAGCCATTTAAGAATTAACATTGTTGCAGTAAATGAAAAACTATTTTGATCCATTAGTCAGTGAATAACATAACACCACAGTCCAAAGACATGCAGGTTAGGTGCATTGGCGATTCTAACTTGTCCCGTGTGTGTGCCTTGGTGTTTGTGTGTGTGTGTGCCCTGCGGTGGACTGGCGCCCTGCCCAGGGTTTGTTGGCTGGGATTGGCTCCAGCAGACCCCGTGACCCTGTAGTTAGGATATAGCGGGTTGGATAATAGATGGATGGATACTCCATTACTTCCTGGTGCTCCTGGACTCTCAAACCCCATGCAGATGTTTGCTATTTAAGTACAATTTAATGGTCTGCTATGTATGTTGGCTTCCAGACATTTCTCTGTGTATATACTGTATATACACTTGATCATCACAGTCTAACACCAAATCAGTTACGCTTCTGTGATATCAATCTGTCCAGTTAGGAAGCACAAGCGATTCTGAATCAACTTCACCTGCTTTGGTGCAAATGAAAGTGACAGCAGGTGCACTGGGGAGGCAGCAGCAAGACATCCATCCATTATCCAACCCTGGGTCTGATGGAGCCAATCCCAGGGCGCAAGGCAGGGAGCCACACACACCCACACACACACACACTTGGGGTGCCAATGCACCTAACCAGCACGTCTTTGGACTATGGGAGGAAACCCATGCAGACACGAGGAGAACATGCAAACTCCACACAGGGAGGACCTGGGAAGCGAACCCGGGTCTCCTAACTGAGAGGCAGCAGCGCTACCCACTGTGCCACCGTGCCGCCCACAAGACAACCCCGATAGAGGGAATTGTTTTCCAGGTAGTGGCTACAAATAACTGTTCTTTCCTTATCCCTCCTGACTGATTCTTCTCTACTTTTGTGTTACCCTCGCATTAACCTTGTATGGGCCTGTGAGTGTCCTTGTGTGTATTATGGTCCTCTGCAGTGGACTGCTGCTTTGTGCCCAGTGTTGCCAGTTTAAGCACAGGCTTCCCAGCAGCATAAATGTATTAGAAAGGAATGGGTTCAAGTGTAAACCCCAGCTTTATTCTATTTGAAATGGCTTCCAATTGAAAAGCGTATTCATTTTAAAATTTTGTTTTTACCCTTCAAGGCGCTATGTGACAAATCTCCTTTGTATGCTGTATTAGTCCAGTTTGATCATCTTCATTTTGCTCACACTCCTTTTCTCGTGATTCCAGACTACAAGTGGGGCTCGAGCCTTTAGCTGTTATGCTCCTAAAGTTGGAATTCACTCCCAATCAGCATTCGGCAGCTGCGGCGTTTAGAAGTGTTCAAGTTAAGCCTTGAGGCTTTTTGATTTACTTGAACAAGTTTATAAATACCATTTAGGTATTTCTATTTAATTTATTTTACATTTTTTATGTCTTGTTCTATTGTATGTTGACTTTTAGCATGTTCTGTATGTCATGTGCTTTTATGATCTAAAGTGCCTTAGACATTTGCTGCATAAACGGGCACTGAACTGAAATCCGTGAATCCTTGGATGGTAGATGGATGGACGAGTCTTTGGTTGGACTTGAGTGTCATAGTGGCTTGTTGGTCGGTTGCTTCTGCATTCCTCTTTAATCTCTAATAGCAGTGTGCAATAATGTAGCCTATAACATAAATATTAATGTATTTTGTCATCTTGTGATTTTTAGAATATTGTTTAGAGGTTCAGAATTTCCAACTTTGGCGTGAGTTACTCAAGCATATCAGATCAAAGTAACTGAGACCATGCTGGTTACCTGAAGTACTTTAGAATTTATTCTCACATTCACAAAGAATGCATGTTATTGTGCAGTGGGATCAGCAGTATGTTCAATAGCAGTTCCTAAAAGAAGAGAGTGAATGTGAAATCCTTTGACCTCAAGGACGCTTTAATCAAAGTTTCTTCAAAAATGAAAAGTTACTTCTTTGCTAAACAAAAGTACCATTTTCGTGTAGTATATAAATGCATATCACAGATGCCTCTATTCTTGTCCAGCCTTTTAGACAGAGTTTGGAATTTAAAGTAACTAGAAAACTTTTTAGCAAAATAATGTGATCAAAAGTTTAACTATAAACACGACAATATCACATCTCTGAATTCAAAAGACAAATACAATCACATGAAAGTCAAACTCTGAATGAATATCACTTTGCTTTGAAGTCATTCATCAAAGTTTTCAGTAGTCACCATTATAGGACACAGGAATAGATACAGCATGTCGTGTTTCTTTATAGAGTCTGCTCTGACCCTGCAGGAGCCATGAACTGGGTTAGGCAGATTTCAAATCGAATAACTGGAATTATTACATCAGGTATAAGTATTAGGGCAGGGTGACTTGTGTAACTCTCACAGTCCAAGAAGGACCAGCTCCATGAAACAAGAGAGGCCAGGAGCCCTTTAAAGGTCACATAAAAAGTGTGTGTGTGTCTAGAAGCTGGGCACTAGGAGGCCACAAATACGTGATAGGTTATGCCAACAACCATTTTAGAAGACCTTCTTTATTAAATCAATTAACCACCATGGTGTGTATTGGGCTCACAGAGATGTTATGTCTGACACCTGCAGGTATGTGAATTTCATATCTGGGCGGCCATTCCTCTTGAGGTTAGCATTGGATCTTATTTCATGTGGTGGCTGTGGTGTACCATGCTGGTTTTGGATTTCAAAGACCATTTTCCCAAGAAAAGTCTAGGAAGAGGCAACACCGGATGAGCAACATCCTCAGTTTCTTTTCGTTTATTATACTTTTTCCCTTTTCAAACTTAAATGAGGGTTGACAATTAGATAGATAGATAGATAGATAGATAGATAGATAGATAGATAGATAGATAGATAGATAGATAGATAGATACTTTATTAATCCCAAGGGGAAATTCACATAATCCAGCAGCAGCATACTGATACAAAAAACAAAACAAAACAAAAAAAAAACAATATTAAATTAAAGAGTAATAAAAATGCATGTAAAAATAGACAATAATTTAGTATAATATTAGCGTTTACCCCCCGGGTGGAATTGAAGAGTCGCATAGTGTGTGGGAGGAACGATCTCGTCAGTCTGTCAGTAGAGCAGGATGGTGACAACAGTCTGTCGCTGAAGCTGCTCCTCTGTCTGGAGGAATCTGTCTCACCTTATCTTTAAGGGAAAGCCCAGGCACCCTGCGGAGGAAACTCATTTCAGCTGCTTGTATTCGCGATCTCATTCTTTCAGTCACTACCCATAGCTCATGACCATAGGGGAGGGTAGAAACGTAGCTTGACTGGTGAATTGAGAGTTTTGCCTTATGGCTCCAGCTCCTTTTTCACCACGACAGACCGATGCAGAGCCCGCATCACTGAGGACGCCGCACCGATCCGCCTGTCGATCTCACGCTCCATTCTTAAGGGGGTCCGGTTTGGTGGACTCAGGATTGGGTCACTTTTTTTTTGAAGATGATGTTGTCCTGTTTGCTTCATCAGGCTGTGATCTTCAACTCTCTCTGGATCAGTTCGCAGCTGAGTGGATCTGTGAGGCACAGAGCAATAATGCTATAACATTTTTGTACTTAACTCTAACCACTTAAAGCCTTAACCGGTTTTCAAAATGTGGCACAACAAACCAAGGCATATTTTCTTTAATTATAGTTATATTCATTTTTGTGGCAAAAGTTGTTTTTCCAGACATAATTGTATGTACACTCTGTTATTTCTGTTTGAGACTGATTGATTTCTTTTTTCACTAATTGTGTCATTTATTGCTCAGAGAGAGCTATAATATAAAGACCAGATGGTTGAATTCCTGCACACTCGGGGAACTGAATAAAGAGCTTCTCATGAAAGCAGGGAGATGTTCTGTGACCTGAATTGGGTTAATCACCCTTGAGAATAAGTACATGGAATAAAGTCCTTTTGATGGCTAAACTGTCAGTGTGTGCTACCAAAAATCAAAAAAGGACTGATCAGAAATCAATGGATAGGCAGAATGAAGTAAAAATACAAATTGTCAAAATGTAAAGAGATACTCCACTCAAAAAAGGATATTTTTTATGTGCTACTCCCCCCATGTCCTTTGTAGTGGTGGCTAAGAAAAAAAATGTTTTTTTATACAGAATGGAGAGAACATAACGGAAGGCAATGGTGACCTGTGCTGTGCAACGGCAAACAATGTGAAAAATCCAAATGGGAAAAACAAAACAATGCCTGTTACTCTTGTTACTCATAATCCACATGTCTGTTAGCCAGTCGTATGATCAAAACATGCAAAATGCAGGCTAAAATATTGCTATGTAGTTACATCCTCAACTATCAGCACTCACACAAAAAGGAAGAAAAAAGCCTTAGTGCAATTGACTTTTTGAACTGAAGACAGGACTCTTGACCAATGGGTCTTCTGTACTGCAAGAAACATAATAATTAAAAATGTACCCAGCCATGTTCCTGGGTTAGAGAAAGCTGGTAAATGAATAAGCTGTTTTTGATCAGTACTATAGTTGTACCATAATACTTATAGGAGGAAAACTAGCTGTGCATTTAACCAAGAGCTTAGAAAAAAGGTATGGAGAAAGTTAAATGCAGGCTGAGGACAAGAGCACAGGATAAGAAGTGCTGACAAGCTGGTGATTTAGCTCAATGACAACCTCATACTGTCAGGAACAGCCCAAGGAAGGAGGGAGCAGATACAGGCGAATGAAGACTAGTATTTGAGGTGCAGGTGAGAAAGGTGAAAGCTTGAGAAGACAGTGTTGGCCATATATGACAACTTTAGAAATCCACTAGATCTGTTCATCTTTTGAACCATCAGATACACAAATTGACAGAAATAAAAAGGTGTTTCAACTTAGCTTTGAATTGCAGGATACAAATAGACATGCTAATAAAGAAAACTTGGGGTGAAATATGTAAATATACAGCAAATGTTAGGAAGAAGTGTTGCCTGTTATGTTTATGCTCAAATAAGCTAACCAGTGTGTATATGCATGTTAGAAAATGTGAAATTGGGGCTTTTGGGGGATTTATTTAACTTGTACAACAGTATTGTAACTTCTGGTTGACAGAAGAGCAAGACCAAGGGTAAATTCACAATCATTTTTGTGGCTAACGTCAGTTAGTAAAAGTAACCATTGTCACAAGAACGACCAAAAGACATTGAGAAGGTTTGGGGCAGCCACCCGTATAATTTTTCCCGGCTGCAAAACTGATTCAAAAGAACAGACATGTTCACACGACTGAGTCCAAAACAGAATTGATTTAGTATAGACAAGATGGTGGCTTTAAGGGCCAGTAAGGGAAGTGATGTCATGAGGACCGGAACCGGAAGTGATATCGTTGGTTGCCCCAGAGCCAGGCAGGATTTCCCTAGAATGGTCCATAAGGAATCGAGAGAGAGAATTACTGCAATTTGCCACCCCCTGGTCCGGCGTGGAATTACATGTATTCAAACTTTTTAGTTGTCTCCTAAACACACGTGTGTGACACCATCAAGCCAAGGCATAAAGCAAGTAGCTATTGACATGATGCAGACATATATTTAGCTCTGAAGAAAGATGAATATGAAACAGACAACATGCTTGCTTTGAAAATGGAGGAATGATGCATGTTTATATGTAATAACACCGTGCCTGCTATGAAAAGGTGAGCTATGAAGACACACTGAAAACGACATGTTGTCGAAGGAGGAAAGTGCAGTGCCAGCTATGAAATAAAGATGGAAGCAGACTAACCCTGCTTCTTTATGTCACATCTTTTTATGGAGCACCTTAGCTTGATTAAAAATAATGAACTCTTCAAATTACATGGGCATCTGTGTCCTGTTTAGATGGAGTCAAACTGATGTTTCAGACACTGGTTTGAATCGTTCAGCTTCTATGTTTTCTTCTTCTTTTGATTTCTAGTATTTATTGCCTGGTTTCCCAGCAAATGCACATTATTAATAAATAAACTAAAGTATGAATATTTCCTCACTGAAACCTGCCTTTTTTATTGCTATCATCTGCCCCCAGTGTGCTTGTTTGAATAATTTATTATTTGTTTAGCTCTTCCAAAGGTAGTGATCTGGCTTTGTTGGAGTGTATCTTTTATTTTGTTAAAGTGTAAGCTGTGCGTATTCTGCAGCCCTTTCAGTGGTAATGATGAAGTAGTCAGTATCTTACCCTTGCTAAGGCTTTGAACCTGAGATCGCCAGCCCCTATTGCTCTGTTTGATTTGATCAGCCCTTTCAGGTTAACAGCCCGGAGCAGTGATCCACTGGCCCCAGTAAAGGTGTTCTTGCATGCTCTGTTTTGATGCAAAGGTCGCAAGCCTTGGCCATATTGCTTGGTTTGATTTGTGTGCTTGAGATATGACATTGTTGTCATGGGTTGCACCTGTAAATCAAGGCTAATTTAGCCATTTCCAGTATTAACTTGTCCACCAATTTAAAAAGAACCTCAGAGGTTAAAGTGACTTTCCTGGGCACTATTACACCTTTAAGACACCAGGCCATCAGGTTAGATGTGCTACCATATGTTTAGGGGAAGGGGTGCCTTTACAAACAAGAAGCCACATGATTAATAATGGGCTCATTTTTATATTAGTGTCTATGATCTGCATTACAAGCAAAAAATCCTCCAACAAAATGGTGGCATGTTCACGTCACTGTCATAATGTTAAAAATAATTAGCAGTAAGCAAAACATATGTAACACATGTCAAAAAAAGGAAAAAGAAAAGATATCATAAGGTTTAAAACACAGATTATGTTGCATTTCAGCCAGGATTTTTCCACTGTCTTGTATTTATTTGTTATTTTTGATTTTCTTTTTAATGTTTTTATGTAATTCTCATTATATTTGCCTATGGGTTTAGTATTATTTACGGTCATTTTAAATGTGTGTCCATTCCTTGTGGTCTGTTGACGGTACCCAAAGAGGCGGAGCCACTCCTGAGACCTCCCTCTGGCTATTTAAGACCCCAGCAGTGCTTTGGAGAGGAGTTTGCATGGATTGTGTTCTTTCTTTTAGTTGTATTGTTTTTTCTTGCTTTGCTTCCATGGACGATGGATTGTGATTCTGGACTTGTTGGCTTCAGATTGCCATTTGGGCATATCAGTTTTGTGCTTTTCAACATTTTGTTCATTTTTTCCTCCATTTGTTAATAAGCTCTCAGTTTATAATGATTGCAGTTTGGGGTTGTCTTTAGAAGCCAGTGTTTTTCATGGTTTGATCTCCCTAGTAAGGCATATTTTGAACTTTTAAAAGGCAGCTCCTGTTCTTGGGCCTTTTTACCCTGATGCCTGGAGGTGGTAGTGGAGGACTGGCTGACTTGGGTGAATCTGACCCGGGAAAGTCCTGGCATACTTTATAGTCTTTATGAGGCATCAACCCACTTTTGTCATGCTATATAACCTGCTATAAAACTATTTGTGTTTTCCAGGGGCCTCTTTTATAAAGTTTGCATACGCACAGAAAGACCCTTGAAATGTGCATACGGAACTCTGGGATTTATAAAAGAAAAGTTGACAAGTGAACACACATACAGCATATTTACGGTGGCTCTAACCCACATGTACGCAACATTTTGGAGAAACTGGGAAATGATGACACCCTTGATCAAGTAGAGATGTGCAGACAATCCAGCTTCATATAAAATAATAATTCATATCACCAAGCCATTACTGTAACTGCATTGATGTGACAAACATATTACACCTCAAAAGTGATGAATATGATGTACAGACTGTATTTTAGTACCCTTTTAAGAGGGTCAGTGCTACTTGTTGTTACTTCTCAGGGAACCTACCAACATGTTAGGAATATCCCAGTCAAACTTCACTTTGTTATGCCTGATGTGCTGGATCTCTTTACCCAACCCGTTTGGTGCTACTTGCGGTTTTTGTTTGGTTTGGGTCCACGATAAGTGCCAGTGCTTAATGGTGGGGTATGATCCTTCAAATCATAAATGTAGTGTAGCAGTGCTACCATTGGTTAGAACTGCATCTCCCAGCAGTCCTTGCAGGGCTGTTGGGGGCAAAGGTGGCCAGAGGGGTTCAAAAGGAGGGCAGGGGACGAAGAGGAAAAAAAAGTTTTGTTCTTGTTTGTTTGGTGCTTGTTATAACTGTTGAACTGCCTGTCGTTGTCTGCCATATATCATCGTGTCCTGGATTGTATTGTTTGTTGGGGTCTGGTTATCATTTGTCTACCTGTTTACTGTTACTGAGGACGTTGTCTGGATTCATTGGCTTTCACCGAAGAAGGAGCGCTCCTGAACCATTCATCTGTCAACTTACTTCAGCAACTACCGGTAGGACTGTGTTTTTCCATTTCCCTCGCTTCATTCAAATCACTGGACATAACTTCACCGCTGATTATTTCATACATGGACTTTACTGCGTGTTTGTCGTGTTTATCTGTTAATTGTAATATCGCCGAAGGGATCAGGGGTGGTATTATTGTTTTCATTTAGTTAATTTAATTTCATTATACTTTTTTATCGTTTAAGTTCCCAGTGCGTTTTCTTTGTCTCTGTAGTGTGTGTGTGTGTGTGTGGGTCGTGCCAAGGCTGGGGTTGTCCCTGGTAATCCTCATATAAAATAAATAAATCACCGTCTTTCTCGACGGTGTGAATCTTAGCGGCTTCACGACCCCCCTCAGTGTGCACCCACGGGCATTGTTGACTTTGTAGAGGAGGTCGACGTGTTCGTGGAGCTGCATCCTCTGAGTGGAGCCGAGCTGCGGGGATTCCTGAACACGGCACTCAGCCGGCCGGCACGCTCTTGGTGGTTTGCTAAGCGGCACAAGTACAACTCCTGGGCAGAGTTTCGAGCTGCTTTCCTGAACGCGTTCCTCTCTGACGAGTACCAGGCGCTGTTGGAAGAAAAGCTCCGGACCTTTGTGTAAAAACCATCGCAGAGCCTCCGGGACTTTGTCTTTGAATTCCGTGCGTTGTGTCTGAAGTGGCGATCTGACATGCGTGAGGAAGAGATATTGCGACGTGTCCTTGATGCATGTGACCCTCGGGTGGCTGCTACTCTGAGGGGGGTCGTGAAATTGGTCGATGAGTTGGTGAAGGTGGGGTCCCGAGTGGAAAAGGATTGGGCGGCTATCGGGCTTAGTGGGTCTCGAAAGGGTCCCACGTCTCGAGATGTCCCCTGTCCGAAACCACGAGGGAAAGCCCCAGTGGATCCCCGGGCCGATCTCACCTTGGTGCAAGCCACCTTGCCCCTCTTAGTGGTGCCCATACAAGTGCGGGGTGTCACTGGAGAGGCAGTCGTAGATACAGGGAGCACTTATACCCTTGTGAAATATAGCTTGTGGGAAAAGCTTAAAGTGCCTCATGAGCAGTTAAGGGAAAGTGCAAAAGTAAAATTCTTTCTTGCGGATGGAAGGGCGCACGGGGCAAAGGGCAGGGTTCCCATGAGGTTCTGCTTACATGAGACACACTGGGAGACAGAAGTTTACATCCTGGAAGATGACCATCTGTCAATGCCCTTGTTACTGGGAATGGACTCTCTTGTGTCGGTAGGTCTTACCATCCATCTGTCGCGGCTGGAGTATGAGTTGCCGGGGGGTGGAGTCCATCGGTTTGGGACGAAGGCTCAAAGTAATCTGGTTTGGCCTAACTTGTGTTATTACCTCGCGCAGTTGGTGGACGAGCCCAGCCCAGTAGAGAAGGCTATTCTTGAACAGCCGGAGCTCGTTCAGCCGCTGCTTAGGAGGTGGCACTCTGTGTGGACGGACAAATTGGGTCGGACTGAGGTGGTGTGTCACCACATTCACACAGTTGACCCTGTCCCTGTTCGGCACAGAGCTTACAGAGTGTCGCCTCTGAAAAGAGGAATAATCAAGGAGTGGGTCGACCAGATGTTGGCGGATGAGGTCATTGAGCCTTCCACCTCGCCTTGGGCTAGCCCTGCGGTGCTCGTTCAGAAGGCCGGCGGGACCTACCGATTCTGTGTTGACTATCGGGAGCTGAACAAGAAGACCTTAGATGACGCTTACCCCATGCCCCTCATTCATGACATCTTGGAGTCTTTGCATGGGGCAGTGGTTTTCAGCTCCCTTGATCTGAAGTCTAGGTATTGGCAGGTGAGGATGGGGAAGAGTAGTATGGAGAAGACTGCCGTCATCACCCCGGAGAGGTTGTTCCAGTTTCGGGTGATGCCCTTTGGACTTAAAAACGCTGGGGCGTCATTCCAATGGCTTATGGAGCAGGTCCTCCGGGGACTCATTGGAAAGACCTGTTTCGTGTACAGTGGTGTGAAAAACTATTTGCCCCCTTCCTGATTTCTTATTCTTTTGCATGTTTGTCACACAAAATGTTTCTGATCATCAAACACATTTAACCATTAGTCAAATATAACACAAGTGAACACAAAATGCAGTTTTTAAATGATGGTTTTTATTATTTAGGGAGAAAAAAAAATCCAAACCTACATGGCCCTGTGTGAAAAGTAATTGCCCCCTTGTTCAAAAATCACCTAACTGTGGTGTATCGCACCTGAGTTCAATTTCCGTAGCCACCCCCAGGCCTGATTACTGCCACACCTGTTTCAATCAAGAAATCACTTAAATAGGAGCTGCCTGACACAGAGAAGTAGACCAAAAGCACCTCAAAAGCTAGACATCATGCCAAGATCCAAAGAAATTCAGGAACAAATGAGAACAGAAGTAATTGAGATCTATCAGTCTGGTAAAGGTTATAAAGCCATTTCTAAAGCTTTGGGACTCCAGCGAACCACAGTGAGAGCCATTATCCACAAATGGCAAAAACATGGAACAGTGGTGAACCTTCCCAGGAGTGGCCGGCCGACCAAAATTACCCCAAGAGCACAGAGACGACTCATCCGAGAGGTCACAAAAGACCCCAGGACAACATCTAAAGAACTGCAGGCCTCACTTGCCTCAATTAAGGTCAATGTTCACGACTCCACCATAAGAAAGAGACTGGGCAAAAACGGCCTGCATGGCAGATTTCCAAGACGCAAAACCACTGTTAAGCAAAAGAACATTAGGGCTCGTCTCAATTTTGCTAAGAAACATCTCAATGATTGCCAAGACTTTTGGGAAAATACCTTGTGGACTGATGAGACAAAAGTTGAACTTTTGGAAGGCAAATGTCCCGTTACATCTGGCGTGAAAGGAACACAGCATTTCAGAAAAAGAACATCATGCCAACAGTAAAATATGGTGGTGGTAGTGTGATGGTCTGGGGTTGTTTTGCTGTTTCAGGACCTGGAAGGCTTGCTGTGATAGATGGAACCATGAATTCTACTGTCTACCAAAAAATCCTGAAGGAGAATGTCCGCCATCTGTTCGTCAACTCAAGCTGAAGCGATCTTGGGTGCTGCAACAGGACAATGACCCAAAACACACCAGCAAATCCACCTCTGAATGGCTGAAGAAAAACAAAATGAAGACTTTGGAGTGGCCTAGTCAAAGTCCTGACCTGAATCCAATTGAGATGCTATGGCATGACCTTAAAAAGGCGGTTCATGCTAGAAAACCCTCAAATAAAGCTGAATTACAACAATTCTGCAAAGATGAGTGGGCCAAAATTCCTCCAGAGCGCCGTAAAAGACTCATTGCAAGTTATCGCAAACGCTTGATTGCAGTTATTGCTGCTAAGGGTGGCCCAACCAGTTATTAGGTTCAGGGGGCAATTACTTTTCACACAGGGCCATGTAGGTTTGGATTTTTTCTCCCTAAATAATAAAACCATCATTTAAAAACTGCATTTTGTGTTTACTTGTGTTATATTTGACTAATGGTTAAATGTGTTTGATGATCAGAAACATTTTGTGTGACAAACATGCAAAAGAATAAGAAATCAGGAAGGGGGCAAATAGTTTTTCACACCACTGTATATTGATGACATCATCGTATTCTCCCCATCTGTCTCACAACATCTGAAGGACCTTGATCACATCTTCCAGCGACTGCAGAAGGCTCATCTGACACTCAACACCGCGAAGTGTAGATTTCTACAGGACCATCTAAACTTCCTCGGCCATTTGGTGTCGGCAGACGGGGTCCGGGTAGACCCAAAGAAAATTAAGTCCATCTTGGACTACCCAGCGCCCCAGGAGGTAAAAAGTCTCCAGCGCTTCCTGGGGATGGCTGGGTGGTTCCACAAATTTGTGCATGGGTTTGCAGACATCGCTGCCCCTTTGTTCCAGCTGCTGAGGAAGGGATCCCCTGGGAGTGGTCACCAACGTGCCAGGACTCCTTTGAAAGACTTAAACAGGCATTGATATCACCTCCAGTCCTGGCACAGCCTGCTCCCAAATTAACCTTTCAGGTCCACACAGACGCAAGTGACCTCGGACTTGGCACCATTCTTGCTCAAACCAATCAAGGAGAAGAGAAAGTGGTGGCCTATGCTTCACGGTCACTGAAGGGCGCTGAGTATAATTATTCCACCACCAAGAAGGAATGCCTTGCTGTCGTGTGGGCCGTGGAAAAGTGGCGTCACTTCCTGGAGGGGACATCCTTTGAAGTCTACACTGACCATAGGGCTCTGACCTGGGCATTCAATTGCCCGAAGACCACGTCTAGGCTAACAAGGTGGGTTTTGCGCCTCCAACAGTTCACGTTCAGGGTGTGCTATCGGAAGGGTTGTGCTAATGTGGTGCCCGATGCATTATCCCGGGTGCACGAGCCCGCACCGATGGTATGTGCGGTATCGGTCTCTAACCCTTGGCCTGATCTTCCCCTGAACATGCAGGAAATTGTTCACTCTCAAGCAGCCAGTCCTGTGTGTCAGGGGTTGAGAGAGGGCTCAGGGGGGAGGTCTGACTGCATACATTATAGGGAACTTCAAGGGGCACTCTATCGCTGCGTTCCTACAAAAGACCGGGGTTACCATTATCAGTTGGTAGTGCCCGAGACATACGTGCCCAAGTTCCTACAGTATTACCATGACAGCCCGATCGGTGGTCACCTTGGACGTACTAAGACACTGTTTAAAGTCTTGGAGGTGGCATGGTGGCCGACGATACGCAAAGACGTCTGGTCCCATGTCCAGACTTGTACCACCTGTCAGCAATACAAAACCCCACCTGGTCTCCCCTCAGGACAGCTCCAGCCAGTAACCATCACTAGCCCGGGGGAGAGCCTAGGCGTGGACCTAATGGGACCATTACCCACTAGTAAGGACCGGAAGACCTACCTGATGGTGGTTGTGGACTATTTTACCCGATGGGTGGAGCTATTCCCCATGGCTAATGCCACAGCCAAGAAGATATGTTCCACCCTGAAGGATGAGATCTTTACCCGATGGGGGGTGCCGAAGAACATCATCTCAGACCGGGGCCCGCAGTTTACCAGCTCAGAGGCTGAAGAATTTTGGAAGCAATGGGGGGTGGTTCACCTGAAGACAACAGCGTACCATCCCCAATCTAATCGCACTGAGCGGGTGAACCGGACCCTGAAGACAATGATTGCATCCTTTGTCGGAGACCATCATCAGGATTGGACAAAGTGGCTGCCTGAGCTGCGGTTCGCATTGAACACGGCGGTGCACGAGGTTACGGGTGAGACCGCTGCATTGTTAGCTTTAGGCAGACAGCTAAACGGTCCACTAGAGAGGATAATTAATCATAAACCACCCAATCCAGACACCTCAATACATGATCATTTACAAACACTACAACTTATCACACAACAGGTAAAGGAGAGGATGGTGAGGTCCCAGTCCAGACAATCTCAGTCGTACAACCGGAGACATAAGCCTGTGCAATTCTCAGCTGGGGAGAAAGTCTGGATCAGGACTCATCCCCTCTCCAAAGCCTCCGATAAATTCACAGCTAAACTGGCTCCGAAGTGGTTCGGCCCGGCAACTATAGTCCAAAAGAAAGGACCAGTGACCTATGCGGTAGAGTGGGGATTGCCGGGGACGAAGAAAGTAGACACTGTTAACATCGCTAACTTCAAGCCTTGGTTCGGCCGTGCACCACGGCCTGGGGAGGGGGATTGTAGCAGTGCTACCATTGGTTAGAACTGCATCTCCCAGCAGTCCTTGCAGGGCTGTTGGGGGCAAAGGTGGCCAGAGGGGTTCAAAAGGAGGGCAGGGGACGAAGAGGAAAAAAAGTTTTGTTCTTGTTTGTTTGGTGCTTGTTATAACTGTTGAACTGCCTGTCGTTGTCTGCCATATATCATCGTGTCCTGGATTGTATTGTTTGTTGGGGTCTGGTTATTATTTGTCTACCTGTTTACTGTTACTGAGGACGTTGTCTGGATTCATTGGCTTTCACGGAAGAAGGAGCGCTCCTGAACCATTCATCTGTCAACTTACTTCAGCAACTACCGGTAGGACTGTGTTTTTCCATTTCCCTCGCTTCATTCAAATCACTGGACATAACTTCACCGCTGATTATTTCATACATGGACTTTACTGCGTGTTTGTCGTGTTTATCTGTTAATTGTAATATCGCTGAAGGGATCAGGGGTGGTATTATTGTTTTCATTTAGTTAATTTAATTTCATTATACTTTTTTATCGTTTAAGTTCCCAGTGCGTTTTCTTTGTCTCTGTAGTGTGTGTGTGTGTGTGTGTGGGTCGTGCCAAGGCTGGGGTTGTCCCTGGTAATCCTCATATAAAATAAATAAATCACCGTCTTTCTCGACGGTGTGAATCATAGCGGCTTCTGACCGCTGCAGTAGTAGTTCAGTAAACTGTTCAAAATATAATATGTGTAAACTATATAGTTTCAATAGTGTATTGTTGCCAATGGTAAACCCATTTTATAACTGTCAAAAATAGGAAATGCACCCAAAAAGTCATATTTTTAAGAGAATTAGGGTTAGAGTTATCCTAATCCTAATATTAAGGATGCCTTCTTTTTTAATTCTAAAGAAAGAGGAACTTTGCAGCATATGTGCTTAATTCAGGTTGACACAGCATGTAATCTCTATGCTCTAATCCCAGAGTAATGAGTTTAAATTAGTGATCCCTCTAGGAAAAAGTCAATCCATTGGTCTGACATAAATGCAGCAGCACTACACAAAGCAAAAGAAATGTGAGAAGAATGCTATTTGTATTTCTCCAAGCCAAACTTTGATGGTTATAAAATGTTTGGTTAGTCATCAGTAGAGTGGACGTAAACCTTCGTTCGTCTTTCGATGCAGACTCTTAAGGATGAATTTGGATTTTATTGAATTAAGTCTGGTCAGGTTTTTCTTGCACTCGTATCCAACATGCACAGTCACAACTCTGAGCATGCGTTTGTGCCACTGGATTCCCAAATCAAGTAAAGGGCACCACCAATCAAAAAACACTTGCTGGAGCCCCCGTCTTTACTATAACAACTTTACTGGTCAACAAGCATTTTGCTACTGGGATTCTTTCACCTGTTCTTTAACAAATTTCACTTGCTGACTGCAAATTTAAAAACCGTTTTTGTGCAGCACGTCCCATTTTTTAGATATCATGGTCCAGGTCTTGGACAACTAGGGTGACTGGACAGTAAAGATGGATAACCATTTTGATAAATACCGTTAATTCCACTAGGGATGTCACGTGCTACTAACAGCTGTGAGATGTTAACCTTCATTATTCATTTTATTTAAAAACTAGCAAAATACCCGCGCTTCGCAGCGGAGAAGTAGTGTGTTAAAGAAGTAATGAAAAAGAAAAGGAAACATTTTAAAAATAACGTAACATGATTGTCAATGTAATTGTTTTGTCATTGTTATGAGTGTTGCTGTCATCAAGGATTTGATTATCATTATTTCTTTCAAACAGGTTCGTATTTGTAGGATGTGTTGTGTTCAAGTTACATTCCGTGTTTGTCAATCGTTGTAAAGATGACAGGTTTCATTCATCGATTCGTTTCTTAATGCATCAATAAACAGCTCGTCTTCTTCTTTATCTGAGACCTGACACACTGCATGCACGGGTTTTTTTTACACTTCCTTTAGCTGGACATTGACTTTTTCCACCATGTGCTTTGTTTCCGCAGTACCTGCACTTATGAATATGCTTGTATGCGTCACTCGCTTCATATTCCTTTGCTGCCTTCTCAATTGTGTAATGTGTTTTTGTTCAGCACTTTTTGGAACTGTTGCTTTTTGTCTGTGCACTGCGTCAGTTAACGTGAGCCGCTCGGTGTACATGTATTGAAGGTTCTCAGCTGTGCTTGTGCTATCTTGTGCGATGTTGCGATGTTAGCTCAGACCCGGCAATGCGTCTTCTCATTAAACTTGTATCTCGCGAATATCGTATTCGTCGTAGGCATGACAAACGCCAGCGGCAGCGTGTCTATAAACTTAATTTAAACTTACGGTTTACACCGTGCTTTGTTTCCGCAGTAGCTGCACTTATGAATATGCTTGTATGCGTCACTCGCTTCATATTCTTTTGCTGCCTTCTCAATTGTGTAATGCATTTTTTGTTCAGCGCTCTTTGGAGCTCTTCTTTGTTCTCTCTGCGTATTGCGTTCACAGTCAGTTCATGTGAGCCGCTCGGAGTACATACATCGAAGGTTCTCAGCTGTGCTTGTGCTATCTCATGTGATGTCCACGGCTTTATTTAATGTTAGCTAAGACCCTGCACTTAAA
The DNA here is from genome assembly GCF_016835505.1 of Polypterus senegalus. Lineage (NCBI taxonomy): Eukaryota > Metazoa > Chordata > Cladistia > Polypteriformes > Polypteridae > Polypterus > Polypterus senegalus. The sequence continues at coordinate 263,603,415 of NC_053156.1, forward strand.
CGTTTCTCTCGCACTTTCGCTGAGTTTGTGCCAAACGCCACCATCTCATCTTCGTTTGCATAAGCGCAGTCCTCCATCCATGAATATTTAGCGGTACAATGTTTCTATTGGATTGCCGCTGGCGGATGGCCTTATATGAGCAGGCACTCGATTATGTGGGAGGCGTGACGATGAGGGTACCGAGCTGCAGGCTATAGCCGGTATATATGTACACAAGTAGGTTCCAGTTATGACTGTTACATGTAGAATTTTAAAATGAAACCTGCTTAACTTTTGTAAGTAAGCTGTAAGGAATAAGCCTGCCAAATTTCAGCTTTCTACCTACATGGGAAGTTGGAGAATTAGTGGTGAGTCAGTCAGTCAGTGAGGGCTTTGCCTTTTATTAGTATAGATTATTCTTTTTAATTAGCGGAAAAAAATATTTGTTACTGATTACCAAGTCTTATATGACTCTTAAGCATAATGACACAACACAGGCTTGACACTGCACTAGGTAGTCAGTTTTACTGTTTCCTTAACATAACATTGCATTTCAGGACATTTTTGTTCATTAGATTCACCATTACTTTGACAATTTTGTCAAGGCGGTGGACATAAACATTGATGCATTTCAGGATTTAAGAAATGCTTTGTCTTCTGAAAATTGAAGCCAAAACTAAGGAAGTTGTTTTTGTTGGTCCTGAAATCCATGAACTGATGCTTGACTTCCAATATGACTCGGAGTCCTGCCACGTGCAAAAGTTCGCTGATGACACTGCTATTATGGGCTGCATCAGGGGGCAGGAGGAGGAGTACAGGAAGCTAATCAAAGACTTTGTTAAATGGTGCGACTCAAACTACTTACACCTTAATACCAGCAAGACCAAGGAGCTGGTGGTGGATTTTAGGAGGACCAGGCCCCTCATGGACCCTGTGATCATCAGAGGTGACTGTGTGCAGAGGGTGCAGACCTATAAATATCTGGGAGTGCAGCTGGATGACAAATTGGACCGGACTGCCAATACTGATGCTCTGTGTAAGAAAGGTCAGAGCCGACTATACTTTCTTAGAAGGTTGGTGTCCTTCAACATCTGCAATAAGATGCTGCAGATGTTCTACCAGACGGTTATGGCGAGTGCCCTCTTCTACGCGGTGGTGTGCTGGGGTGGCAGCATAAAGATGAAAGACGCCTCACGCCTGGACAAACTTGTTAAGAAGGCAGGCTGTATTGTAGGAGTAAAGTTGGACAGTTTAACATCTGTGGCAGAGCGACGGGCATTAAGAAAACTCCTGTCAATCATGAATAATCCACTGCATCCACTGAACAGGATCATCTCCAGGCAGAGGAGTAGCTTCACTGACAGACTGAGGAGATCGTTCCTCCCCCACACTATGCGACTCTTCAGTTCCACCCGGGGGAGTAAATGCTAACATTACTCAAAGTTATTGTCTGCTTTTTTTATTTTTATTTTTTTATTTATTTATTTATTTTCATTTTTTCATTTTTATTACTATTTAATTTAATATTGTTTCTTTGTATCAGTATACTGCTGCTGGATTATGTGAATTTCCCCTTGGGATTAATAAAGCATCTATCTATCTATCTTGACGATGAGTTTAAATGGGAACTGAAGCCAACTGAATCAGCAGCATGGGAAGCTTTCGTGCAGGTTGTCCAGAATTTTCTTGGCAGTCACAGAGCAGAGAGTTACGCTGAGCTTGTGGAGAAAATGCTGGTTTTGTCTTCTGGTTTGTTTTCAGGATAAACACATCAAAACAATTTTGGCGGGACAAACTCCAGATATTGTCTTGATATATTGATATTCGGCTTAATTCCGATTTCACATATGAAATGAGTGCAAAAAATGTAATAAAGAGCCTGTCGGAAGTTCCCAGTAGCAAACAAAAAAGATTTTTTTTGTAGACCTGTGTAATTAGTGAAAGTGACAGTTTATATTTTAGGGCTAGGGTCATGTTGTGTGAGGTGTCTTTAAATAATTAGATTAATACATAAAGAAATAAACAACAAAATATATTTTGTGACATTTTTTATTCTTTATACTTAGTTTATGTTGTTATTTATTTAATGTCACATTTCACCGTACTTTTATTTATTTGCATATTCATTTATTTATTTAATTTAGCCTGAAATATTCTTCCATAACAAGCAGGAGGGTCTGACATTCAAATTATCTTCACTTTGACCACAAATGTCTTCAGAACAGCAACAGCTCACTCACAACTTTTAGAAGCAATAGTTACTTTATATTACAAAACAGGCCATAAAAACGACAAGCCTGTGGAGTTATCCCTTTAACCTCTCGACACATCACCGGGTCTCAAGTGTCGGCTTGCCAGTTTTTGGGATCAGGGGAGATGTGTGCTCTTCTGACAATATGCTACATCAACGGTACGGACAACTTTCAAAGTATTTAAAAGTTTAAAAAAAATTCTTTATTTACAACATACATCCACACACACAAATTGAAAGCAAAACAAAATGTGGACAATCAAATGAACCTTTTCACAGCAACAGTGGGTAAATAATTCTTATGTCAGGCCTTTTGTCCTTCTAGATTAATGTTTCGCTATTTTCCTCTTGCCTTTTTGCTACTTTTATGATCATTTTGTGACCTCCATGCCATACTTCTTGTATTCACAGATTAGTTTGCCTACCCAATAATCTGTCCTCAGAGTAACCTGGTCATGTAATGGCTCTGAGTAATTCAGCCTGTGCTGCTTCAGTCCCTGCAACACTTTTATTAATAACTAGCAAAATACCCGCGCTTCGCAGTGGAGAAGTAGTGTGTTAAAGAAGCAATGAAAAGAAAAGGAAACATTTTGAAAATAACGTAACCTGATTGTCAATGTAATTGTTTTGTCACTGTTGTGAGTGATGAGTGTTGTTGTCATATATATATATATATATATATATATATATATATATTTACACACACACACATAAACATATATATATACATATCTATACATATACACATATATACATACATATATATCTACATATATACACACACATATATACACACATATACATACATACACACACATACATACATACACACACATATATATATACATACATACACACACACATATATAAACATATATATACATATACATACATATCTACATATATACACACACAGCTATTTCAGTATCAGTGCAATACGCTGTTTGTTAAAACGGTTGACTCCCGCTCTTACGTGCAATAACAAATCAAATCATTCAGTTGTCTTTGCTCATATGTCATTTTAGAGCTGGACGCCTGGCATCTTTTTTTGGCCACAAGTTTGTTTCTTTTTGGTGTGAGGTTCTGTGTTGTGGAGATTCTCAGGATGGATTGCAGGTGCTCATCAGTGAGGCGACTCCTGTGTGCTGTTTTGTTAGTCTTTATCACTGAGAAGAGCTTCTCACACAGATATGTGCTACCAAACATGCACAAGGTTCGAGCCGCATGTAGACGGACTTTTTTTGTTCATCAAAGTCACCAAAGCGCCGTGCAAACTCAGTGCGCAGTGCGCTCAGTTTATCAGCAAAGTGCGTTTGGGAACACCGTAGTGACGACTTGGTTTAACAGTACTTGGCAACAGGGAAAGTGGGGCAAGGTGAACTGGTGCATTTGTGTCTCCCATAAAAGCAGCTTCACTTGAAATCACTTTGTGATTGTGCACGGGTTAAAACGTCCGCTGAAGTGTCAGATTCTTATTTAATTATGCTGTTTTCTGTATCTTCTGAATTGCATTCAGGTTACCCTGATGCAAGGCAGCTGAAGCGCTGCATTATGGGATCTGTAGTTTATTGTGTTACCAGCGCTTCATATACCGGGCTTTAATAACAATAATACAGTATATAAAATGATCTCGCGGGCGGATATAATTACACCGGGCGGATGTGGCCTCGACCCTTGAGTTTGACACATATGGACTAAATAGAACTTGAAAAGATATATTTTTCAAATGTGATCGCGCAATTCAGATAGAGTTGACGCGCACTACAGCCTGCATGCCTCAATGAGTCATCCTCCCCTTGCTCTTACTTTTTACCGTTCATCTAATGAATACACTGAGTATGGCTTTACCAAAACAATCATTGATGGCGAATAAAGTATCCATTATTCGAGTATTTAGAGCGGGATATATATATATACATATATATATATATATATATATATATATACCAGCGTATCATGCGGAGAAGTAGTGTGTTAAAAAGCTAGAAAAGAAAAGGGAACATTTTAAAAATAACGTAACATGACTGTCAATATACAGTATTTGTTTTGTGAGTGTTACTGAGTGTTGCTGTCATCAAGGATTTGATTATCATTATTTCTTTCAATCAGGTTCGTATTTGTAGGATGTGTTGTGTTCAAGTTACATTCCGTGTTTGTCAATCGTTGTAAAGATGACAGGTTTCATTCATCGATTCGTTTCTTACTGCATCAATAAACAGCTCGTCTTCTTCTTTATCTGAGACCTGACACACTGCATGCACGGGTTTTTTACACTGTCTTCCTTTAGCGGGACATTGACTTTTCCACCGTGTGCTTTGTTTCCGCAGTAGCTGGATTTATGAATATGTGTATGTAGAGCGCTTCATATTTTTGCTGCCTTTTCAATTGTGTAATTGGTTTTGTTCAGCGCTTTTGGAACTGTTGCTTTTATCTGTGCACTCGTCAGTTCACGTGAGCCACTCGGTGTACATGCATCGAAGGTTCCCAGCTGTGCTGGTGCCATCTCCTGCTATGTCCATGGCTGTATTTAATGTTACCTTAGTCCTGGCACTTAAAACTTTCTCTCGCAGTTTCGCTGAGTTTGTGTCAAACACCACCCTGACCATCTCATCTTCCTCTCCATAAGCACAGTCCTTCACCCGTGAATATTTACCCGTGGCAGTTTGCTATTGGATTGCCGCTGACGGACGGCCTTATATGGGCAGGCACTAAATTACAAACGCCAGCGGCAGCTTGTCTATGAACTTAATTTAAAGTGTAGGTTTACATCGTGCTTTGTTTCCGAAGTAGCAGAACTCATGAATATGGTTGTATATGTCACTCGCTCGCGTCTTATTGTTTCGCTGCCTTCTCAATTATATAATGCATGTTTTCTTGAGCGCTTTTTTGAGGTCTTCCTGGTTTTCTATGTACTGCGTGATTACGTGGGAGGCGTGATGATGTCACACGAAACTCCGCCCCCACGGCGTTGAAGCTCATCTCCATTACAGTAAATGGAGAAAAACTGCTTCCAGTTATGACCATTACGCGTAGAATTTCGATATAAAACCTGCCCAACTTTTGTAAGGAAGCTGTAAGGAATGAACCTGCCAAATTTCAGCCTTCCACCCACACGGGAAGTTGGAGAATTAGTGATGAGTGAGTGAGTGAGTGAGTCAGTGAGTGAGTGAGTCAGTGAGTCAGTGAGGGCTTTGCCTTTTATTAGTATAGATAAAGAACAATAGTTACACTGGTCTACACCAAAATAATAATACACAGACACACAAAAGAGATACAGTATATCTCTGTATATCTATGAATGCATTTCTGAAATTGGAACTTCTCGACTGAAAACAGTTTCAGTGAGATATCAGATTCAGTGGAAAATGGTGTTTCGAAAAATATTGTTGATTTTTAAAAAACAAGTTACAATAGTTTTATGGCATACCGGTAAGTATTTTTAAACTCGGATTATTATTTGTAGTATATTGAGATAAAAAATGACCATCTTTGTCGTTTTTAAAGAGACTTGATACTTGAGGACATCAGTGGAAATTAAGGGGAAGTGCATTTAAAACTGAAGGCAGGAAGCCCCTTCTTTACGCAAAGAGTTGTGGGACTGTGGAACAAACTGCCAAGACAGAAACCTTGACAACCTTTAAGAAGAACTGGGATGAGATACTGGGACAGCTCAGCTATTAGCTAAACAAACGGGCTTGAGGGACTGAATGGTCTTCTCTCGTTTGTCAAATTTCTTATGTTTCTTAACATTACTTGAGGTGGAAACAAACCAAAATCAAGTATTAGCTACACATTTTTTGCTCTCAATCCATATTTTTTTCCTCTCTTCTTATCCCTTCAATTTACATTCATTAATTACATTTACATTAATAAGGTTAGAACTATTCCTTTTATTATCCTGAAGAGAGAAAATTGTTGTTTTAAGGTTTTTTCACAGAAATATGTAAGGCTGGGTTGATGTATCCATTAATTAACGTTGTTAAGATGAATATTCTTCCTAAGTTTCTTTTTTATTTCAAAACATTCGACTATACATTGTGATGTATGGCTAGCCGTTCACCCCGGCCAGTATCCCCACACCACCAGGTGGAGCCTTCCCTGCAGTATGGAGGTGCCCGGAAGACCAGCAGGGCATCATGGATATTGGATTCTTTATGCACAGCCCTGCTGGATACCATGGGGGCCGCTAGGAGACGCTGCAGGGAGGAACGACATTTATTTGCCTTACCCCCCGGAAGTACATCCGAGTCACATGGACAAGGGGAATGACGTGCTTCCGGGGTGAAGAAAAGGACTTTTGATCTGACCCGGAAGTGATAGGAGATCACATGGACTGGGGATTGGAACACTTTCGGGTCAGGGAATATAAAAGGATTGTGAGAGCTCCCAGATGGTGAGCTGAGCTGGGTGGAAGGGTGGCAACGCGTCTGGGAGTGTGGAGGATTGATTACTGTGATTATTGCTTTATTATTAATGAGTATTGTGGATAGGAGGGTGCTTTGTGCACTGTTGTTTATGAATAAAGTCTACTTTTGGACTTTTATCTGGTGTCTGGCGTCTTGGACAAAGGTTCAAGGGAGCGATAGCACCCCCTATCTGTCACAACATCAATAAATCATTATTTAAGCAATTAGATTCAACAATAACCTCATTTATTTGGAACTCCACATATCCAAAGAGCGACCCTACAAAGACCTAAGGCAGAAGGTGGCATGGCTCTACCTAACTTTCAGTTTTAATACTGGGCAGCAAACATACAAGCTATAAAAACCTGGACACAAACAGATGAACATACACAGGCTTGGTCCACAAAAGAAGTAAAATCCTGCAGTACTTCTTTATATACCCTGCTCTGTGCCCAAATAAATGCAAGTTATCGCCAATATACTTATAACCCAATTGTGCTTCACTCATTCAGAACATGGAGCCAATGTAGAAAGCATTTTAAGATGGAGAAGCTTTTATCAGTGAACCTTTGGGAGAGAGTGCCATGTGCCAGGTTTTCAGTAAAGATATCTCTGTACTTTTCTCTATTCAGTATTCCCTCAACCCTGTCTCGTCTCCCAATCTGTGACACTGAAAATCCGACTCACATTCTGATGCTGCCACCACCATATTTCACTGCTTGTACAGTATTGCACAAGTAACGAGCAATGCCTGGTCTCCTCCAGACATAACACTAATTTTTTCACAGAAATATGTAAGGCTGGGTTGATGTATCCATTGTGTTAACCACATAACCAATAAGTAAATAGTAAAAGAATACACAGCATTCCTTTATTGAAGAAGAAAATAAAAGAAATGTGCAGCAATTTTTTGGGGAATTCAACCAGGACATCACTCAGATGGAGAGATGTTATAGCAGAAAGTGGAGTGAGTTTGTGTTAACAGACATCTGGTGATGATACCTTCAGAGGATTATAAGTTGAAATAACTACCAAGTAACAATTATACTTAAAAGAATTATATATGTAATTTAGAGTTTTTTTCAAGTCTAAATAAATAATTTGAAACAATAATTTCTCTAAAACCGTTCACTTCAAGCCATCACTCAAAAACTGAATGTGACAGAGTAATTCTGCTACCAGTTTTGGATTCAGCACTTTCACGTCTATAAAGAACTCTTTAAAATTTTGCAGACAATTTTCTAAGCCCACTTAATCCTGAGCAGGGTCACAAAGCCTTTCCCAGCAAGCATAAGGCACAAGGCAAGAACAATCGCAGGGTGAACACAAACGCTTACGTCACATACACTCTTGGGCCAGTTTAGAGACTCCAATCCACTTAACCTGCATGTCTTTGGACCGTGGGAGGAAAGTCACCTGGATATTTGGAGAACATGCAAACTCCATGCTGGAAGGACGAGATGACGGGATGAGAATACTGATCTCCTTACTACAAGGCAGTGGTGACACCATTTCACCACTGAGCTGCCTCATTTTGCAGACCATGTTAGTATAATATTGTGCCACTGATTTTGGGTTCTTCTGTACAATGCAGCACTACTCTTTTAAGCTTATTTTATTGATTTCAGCTACTTTCTTGGCAGCATGATGTCTATAATATAATGATATGATGGCTCTGAGGCTAAGGATCTGTATTGGTATCTGAAAGGCTGCCAGTTCAAATTTCCTTACTGCTGGAAAGGATCCTACCCTGTTGGGCCCTTAATCTGAAAATTGCTCCAGGAGAGTTTTACAAAGGCCAACCCTGACATCTGACCTCTAAAGGGTCATGTGACAAGACGATTTCCCCTTGGGGAATACAAAAAAATTCTCCCCTCTGATTTTGAAATACCTGCAGAACAAATAAGATAATACAAGCTGTTAAAATTCTTGAACAGTCTTTCATATCTTTATATTATATCCCAACATTTATTATTTCATGGACTGCCAGTGAGAAGGCCCTCCTCCATTTTCATAATGAATATAATTCTTTCCACCCCAACATAAAGCTGAAGCTGAATTACAGACGTCAGCTTCCTTAAAACCACCGTTCAACTAAAACACAACAACCCCCTGGTAACTTCTGTTTTTCACAAACCGACAGACAGACGGACCTACCTGAGAAGTGACAGCTTCCACCCCAAGCTTATAAGGCGCTCTATTATTTTCAGCCAAGCAATACGATACAATCGTATTTGCTCAGACCCGACAGACCGGTATAAACAACTGCAGCAGCTCAGACAAGATTTCATCAGACAAGGTTATACCCCCAAAAGAACAGACACTGAAATAAGAAGAGCTACTGCCATACCCAGAGACAACCTTCTGGGATATAAAAACAAAGACAACAAGAACCACATCTCCCTTGTTGTCACCTACAACCCAAATCTTGAAACACTTTGAAAATGTATTAAATAACTTCAGCCAATGCTAAACAGCGACCATACACTGAAAAATGTATTTCCTGAACCTCCTCTCCTGACATACAGACAACTGCCAAACCTGCAACAACTAACAGTCTGAAGCTCCCTAAGTGAACCAACAGAAAATGGCACAACTCTCTCCCTACAGAAAAGATGTAAAACATGTCCTCACATTTACAATACAGACCGTGTAGTTATACCACACTACCAACGAGACCATCACATGAAGGGATCATTGTCCTGCGGATCATCTAATGTGGTCTGCCTAATTCTCTGTATGAAATGTCCCAACACTGCACTCTGTGTGCAAGAAACTGGACAATTTACACAGGTCCCACATTAAATGTGGCAACACAGATGTTCCTGTAGCGGCCCACTTCAACAGCCATGGACACTGTGAGAGGGACTTTAAAGTCACAGCACTTATGGGCAACTTCAAAACACAGCAAGAGAGAAAAGAATGGGAAGTTAAACTCATGTTAAAATTAAATACATTACAACATGGCTTGAACAGAGACAAGAGTTTTATGGTCAGATATGAGGACTGTTTGCATCTCTCAGACTGACACAACAACCTGGCTACAGATCCACATGGTATTGAAAAATTCATCAGAAACTTCAAAAGACTTTGTTGGACAGTTATCTCATCCAAAGATCTTGACTATACATTGTTCTCCTCTCTTGCTTAATAAATCTTGGCCTGAACCGGTCTATTAATTTTTTACATTTAAGATTTATCATTTAAAGGTTTTCCAGTGTTATTTGTCCTAGTGTGTATATAAACACAGGGAACTCCAGTCTCTGTATTACATCTTGCCTGAAGAAGGGGCCTGAGTTGCCTCGAAATCTTAATAGTTAGCCAATAAAAGGGGTCGTTTTGCTTGACTTTTCACTACATCCATAATGGCTAACACGGTACAACACCCCAGTACTACTTACTTCATTTTCTAAAGAGAATTTTTTTATCCTTTGTCATTTACTGTATATTTATTATACATGCAAAAGCCCAGTTCTGCCCCCAAATGAAGCCCTTATCCCTCTGATTAGCCCCCTGGCTTAGAGCTGTGCTCTTTCTTCCTAGATTAGTATGTCGGCTATTGTTCTGAAAGTGATTATGAGCAAGCCAATTTGCATGTTGCCCATTTTGAAGGTTATCCGGTTAAGCCTTTTGTCCTCTAATCACTTAAACCTTTAGACACACCAAGAATGAAAACAGTGTCTTTAGTCATATATCCCATAAATATATTCAAAATGCTTTTTATTATTATTATTTGACACCTTTTATTGGCTAACTAATGCATATTGTAATCTTTTTAGTTAGCCAATAAAAGGTGTCATTTTGCTTGGCTTTTCTATACATTCATAATGGCTAACACGGTACAACACCCAATTATTATTTGAAGAATACTACAAAAATTCAAATAAGCAATTATTAATATCATTTTTGAATTGTAAGTTAATTTCTCCTAATTTCCTAATTCTGCCTTTTCATCTGATTACAGTTCATACTGTCGTGATCTTAATCTGCGGTACTTTGAATTATGTTAGACTACAAACAAATGGTGCTGTGTTTCCTTGTGAGGTTGATAATGAACACACAAAACAGACAGATACTAAGGCAGAAGGTCTCTTGTACACCTCATCAGAAATGCAAATGTCAGTAAACAGTACAGTGGCTGCCGGCAGAAAAGACAAGTCGAGGTTTCACTCCATTTCACTGCCCCTTTATAATTAAACAGGATTGAACGCTGCAGCCTCCATTTTGCGCCATTTGTTTATCCTTTCGTCAGGTTTGTGCTGTTAGAGGCATTTCCTCAAAAGTCATCATCTCTTGATGACAATGTGATGGTTGGCGACGATGCGGGTTCGCTCCATGCTCCCATCTTGCCTCTGGGAGCCCTTGAACCCGACACCGTCAATAATGTCACCGATGAGCTTAGCAGTGAGGCAACAACAAAGCAAGAGGATGGTGTAAAAAGTGTCAAGTGCTTTTTTTAAAAAACAACAAAAACAAGGTGTTCAAAATAAGTGCAGTGCCTTTAAAAATTCAAATAAATAATCCATAAAAGCAAGTGCTGAATGTGGAGGTTAAAAATCAAATAGAAAAATCTTCTAAAAACAACAAGGTTAAAGCACAATGCAGAAGCAGCCTTTTAAAACACAATCCAAAGCCCAGTATCTTTACTTGGCGTCTCTCCTGTTTCTCCCGTCTGGGCCCCACAACAGAAGAGTCGCCCTCTTAGCAGCTGACCTGTTCTTTGCTCGACTGGTCTGGAGGCCTCCCGATCCCTGGCTTCGGTTGCGCGCTCATCCCAGACCGAGACTTGGTAGTCCTTGACGACCAGGACGCTCACGTCAAGGACTTCACCAGCCAAGCCTCCTGACTCCCGTTGCCTTCCATGGCCTTAAGCGGCCTGTCGTCCTTCTACTGGTCACTCCAGCTCCTTAATCACTCAGCTGGAGCGACCACTTCCTTCAGTCCCACCGAGTGTCGGCCAAACACTCCCCTCGTGGGCTCATCTCCCAGCTGCCTGCTTTCACACATTCTTCTCCCTCACACCGGCTTTCTCTCCATGCTGCTTTTCTCCTACAACCTCCCGTTCTTTCTCTTTCCTCTCTTTTTTTTTTCCTTTTTTTCTTAACCGCCTTGGGCTTCTATTTATCAAGAGGGCATGGCAGCTGTGGCAAATCAGCGGCCCCAGGAACAATCACGGATGTGGACACACCGCGAATCGCCCAGAGAACCGCTTCAGCCACAGTACCACACCCCCTTGCTAAGCCGCGATCGCAGTACTTATTTAAAAGCGGCCCTTTTTACATGAGCTGTGGACCCACTACACCACATTTAAAATGGCATATATTACAGAACATCTCTAAACATTTTTTTTAGTTCCATGCATTATTATAAAATAATGCTTCAATTTGACTGACTGATTGATATTCTAGTTGGTCAACACTTGAGAACAGGGCACTTGAGTCTTTACAACACCACTGCACACTCAGCACTTGCAATCAACATTTTCTCAAGAAATAGAAAATAAAATATGCCCATTGACATTTTTTAAAATGGACAGCCTAGCTGATACTTAAGTACTGTCACACACGTGCATTTAGCAGGCAATGAGCAAGCCCTGAGGTGAGTGAAACATCGCGAGGTGAAGGGTTGATTTATGGTACTAACGCCTCTCTCTCTTTCTCATAAGTCCAAAAGAAGTAAAGTAATCCAGCTCACTTCCCTCACACACTTCTGGATTGACAAGCTGGCCGCCAAACGTCACTTCCTCATCTGGCTCACACTGATGACATCACATTCTGGCTCCCTCTGATGACTTCACTTCCAGCTCCACCTTGATGACGTCACTTCCGCAATAACATCACTTCCGGTCTCCTCATGATAACGTCACATTTGTCTTCCAGTCACGACGTCATTGTGACGATGCTGGTTCGCTCCACGCTCCCATCTTGCCTCTGGGAGCCCTTGAACCCGTCACCGTCAGTAATGTCACCGATGAGCTTAGCAGTGAGGCAACAACAAAGCAAGGGGATGGTGTAAAAAGTGTCATGTGCTTTTATTTAAAAACAACAACAAAAACAAGGTGTTCAAAATAAGTGCAGTGCATTCAAAAGTCATTAAATAAATAATCTATAAAAACAAATGTTATTGTGGAGGTTAAAATTAAATAGAACAAATCTTCTAAAAACAACAAGGTTAAAATAATGCAGGAAAACAACTTTTCTTTCTACTTTCAACTTTCTTTTAATAACAACACAAGCCCGGCGTCTTTTTAATTGCGGCTCCCCTGCTTCTACCGTGTGGGCTTCTCAACAGGAGAGTCGCCCTACATGCAGCTGACCTTCACCCTGCCTACTTCGCTGTTCAGCTCGCCTCTCCAATCCCTGGCTCTGGTGCGTTCCTCCTGACAGCAGCTTGGGATCCACAGCAACCAGGACGCCCATGCTGAGGAATACCAGTCCCTAGTCCTGACTCCAGCTGCCTTCAGCGGCCTTATTCCGGTCAATCCCGCTCCAAGCTCACTCAGTGGGAGTGACCACTACTACTATTCCCTGGGAGTCGGCCCAACAACCAGGCTTCCTGCACAGCTGCATGCGAGCCTTCACTCGCTCGCTCTCCCCACTGCTTCCTGCTTTTTCATCCTGCAACCTCCCGTTCATTCTTTCTTTTTCTTTTCGCTTTACCCTTTAGCCGACCCGCACTTCTATTTAACTAGAGGGCATGGCAGCTGGGGCAAATCAGCGGCTCCAGGGACAATCATGGATGTGGACAGTCTCTCACCTTGTGGCCACACAACCACCACGCCCCCTCACCAAGCCGCGAGTGCGGTGATTATTTATTTTAAAACTGGCCTTTGACAGGAGCTGTGGACCCGCTATACCACAGTCATCTCCTGCCGTATCATTTCCTCCAGCCATTTTTGTTCCACTTTAAAAACACCATGCCTTTATTTCATTTTTTCAAATGCTGTTTTTAGTACATTGATCAATCTTTTTTCAATTATTTCTTTACTTTGTCTGTTGGACATTATATGGGGACAGTCCCCAACTCTTTGTCGTTGCGGAAATCATTTTATTTTACGACAGTACTGAATGGCCACAATAAGAACAAGAAGGCATAGTAGAACTTTTGTCTTTTCATGATATTACCGTATATGCTCCCGGATAAGTTCTCCTATACATAAGTCGGGACTTGATTTTATCGTATAATTTCTGGTATTTTATAATGTTGGTCGTATTAGTCAAGGCTATTGGTCCAAGACATTATGATATGCTAACACCCACCTGAGAAAGTAACCACGGAGCACACAGCCTTTTTTCCTATATGGGTGCGGCAATGCGCTATATCAGCGTGTGCTCCTAACATCTCTCTCGCACTCTCTATTGTGCCTACGTGACCACACGGTAATACTATTCTGAAGCAATGTTTGCACTGATTTGTGTTTTTTGTATCTCACACCCTCATACACCTTTATCATAAGTGCATCCATTATCTACGATGGAGCGTTCGATCAGAAGAAAATATGAAGCTGGTTTTGAATGAAACGTTGTTGAAGCAGCGAAAGAAATTGGCAACTGTGCTACTGCACAAAATTCAATGTCTCTGAGAAACTGATGCGATATTGGAAGAGGGAAGAAGACGTAAAAAAAAAAATTAAGTGTCGCATTTTTTATTTTATTTTATTGATTTTATTGTAATCATTCCATACAAATAGATCAATTTTTACAAAAAATAGGACTGAAAACAAATCAACCCCCACCCCTGAGAAAGAGAGCATGGCCAACAGAGTAAAACTTAAAGCTTGTAAAAATAAGTAAATTGATGGATATTGCATTTTTCAACGGGCATATAAGTCGAGGTCTGATTTTATAATCGATTTTCCAGGTTTCAAGACCCAACTTATACGTGAGTATATACGAGAATTATAATGTTCTGCGTGTGTTTTCGGTTTAATTGCATTTCTCATTAATAGTGCACACATATTTGTATTTGGACTATTGGAGCTCCCTAGTTGGACTGGCTGTTAAAAACTCACATAAAACTTCAGACCTGCCTTATTTCTAAGTCAAGGCTCACTGTCTTGGTCTCACTCTGGGAAGCCTGACCCCAAACTCAAAAATGGAGGTTTTCTGGACTGCACAGGCCCAAAAGGAGTCCAAGGCTCTTAAACAATAATAGTCTCAAAATGTTCACAAAATTGACAGGAGGAAAATCATGAAACCTCCAGTACAAAACAAAGCAAAATCCTTATATTTAAAGATTCGTTAAAAGAATTCAAGAAAACAAAGCAGAAACAAAAAGGAGCAACACAGGAGAGATAAAACCTAAAAGTAAACCAATCTAATAAACTCCTACCAGAAACAGTAACTTACAGATAATGCATTCAAAATTTTGGATTTGTGAATAAAACTTTATTTTTGATAGTGAAAATCATAGAATTAGGACTTTGAGTGAGATTTGACTACGATTTCTGGTTTATGTTTTAAACTTTGGCTTAGCATTTTATTAGCCACATGCAAACTGAGATTACAGATGGGCTTTTATTTGAGTGTTTTTGGTAAACTTTTTGTTGTTGATCCTAACAAAATCTAAGAGAGCTCTACGCTGATGCCACAGCACCCTGCACATCTCAATTAAAACTGAAAGTTCTAACAAAATGAAATCATAAAGTAAGTGTGTATTGAACACTGCTTCTGAGTTTTCCAGTGAGTTGTCAGGAGGATTTTAGCAGCTGAAGATCCTTAATAAAGCCAACTTCATAATAAGGGAAGAGAATGAAAAATCCAAAGAGAACTGAGAATAGTAACATTCAAATGAAAGAAAAGAGAGGTGGAAAAGGAGGACTACAAAGATGCAGTGGGAAGACAAGACCAGGAAATATAAAAAAAGAAACCAGGAACTTCAAGAAAATGTAAATTACAGTTGGGGTTTAAATCATTACATTCATGGAGGTTCTATTGACGATTTTATATTGAATTGATTCATTATTTAGGATGTTTTTCTGCAATTTGTAACCACATTTAAAATTGAATCTCGGCTCAATGAAGAAGAAGGTGCTGATCTGAATCCCACTTTAGTGAGACAAGAGGGGGGTTCTTGCTGGCATCATAAACACAGCACAAAAAAATGTAAAAAAAAGGATGAAATGGATAAGAAAGGGCAAAGAGTTGCCACCTCTGCTTTTATTAGAATTAAAGTGCCATAAAATGAATGGGCATCAATCAAACAAAATGACGCTACCGTGGTAATATGAAAAGTTTCAGCGTCCCATGATGTTCTTTTTTGACTGATAAAGAACTGATGCATCATTTCTGATCAGCAAGGGCAACGGGTATAGAAGAGATTCACTGATCTTCACATTGATGGAGCCAGAGCACAAAAGGTCAACCGGTTATTTGTCAAACCTTAAAAGAGTTTACTAAATACAGATATTCTAACCAAACCAGAGATGTAACCAAATGTCACAAGTCACACAGCATATCTGTCACACGTAGCAGTGTCCATAAAAAATAGAAACACAAACTGACAGCTCCTATAATAAAAGTCTTATAAATGAAATAACATCAGTGGAATAACAATAAAATTAATAAATAAATTATAAAACAGATATTTTTGCTTATTCTTGACATATGTTTATCCATTTCCTTGCTGTATTATCATGGGGAAAATAGAAATCATCAAGTTCATTATTGGTGTGGTCTACTCTCACTCTCCACATAGGGTCTCGCTGTCTTCGTCGTGAACAGCAAATGTGCGTCCCCTGATATAACCCAGACCCCAATGGTCCCCAAGGACATACTAAACTTTACTTATCAATAGCTCCTGATGACCCCGATTCTATTGATTCACTAACACAATGTCTGACTAGTATCTCAGAATGGATGAATAGTAATTTTCTCAAGTTAAATAAAGAGAAAACTGAAATTTTAGTGATCAACAATAATGGATACAATGAGGCTATTAGAAATAAACTGGATACATTAGGATTAAAAGTCAAGACGGAGGTAAAAAGCTTAGGGGTGATTGTTGACTGTAATCTGAATTTTAAATCACATATTAATCAGATCACTAGGACAGCATTTTTTCACTTAAGAAACATAAGTAAAGTTAGACCGCTTATATCACTGAAAGATGCTGAGAAATTAGTTCACGCGTTTGTTTTCAGTCGACTAGATTACTGTAACGCACTCCTCTCAGGACTACCCAAAAAAGATATAAATCGTTTGCAACTAGTGCAGAATGCAGCTGCTAGAATCCTAACTAGGAAAAGAAAATCAGAACACATTTCTCCAGTTTTAATGTCACTACACTGGTTACCTGTGTCATTCAGAATTGACTTTAAAATTCTGCTTATGGTTTATAAAGCCTTAAATAATCTCCCTCCATCTTATATATCAGAATGTCTGACATCTTATATTCCAAATCGTAACCTCAGATCCTCAAATGAGTGTCTCCTTAGAATGTCAAGAACAAAACTTAAAAGAAGTGGTGAGGCGGCCTTCTGCTGTTATGCACCTAAAATCTGGAATAGCCTGCCAATAGGAATTCGCCAGGCTGATACAGTGGAGCACTTTAAAACACTGCTGAAAACACATTACTTTAACATGGCCTTCTCATAACTTCATTTTAATCGTAATTTAACTTAATCCTGATACTCTATATGTTCAGTCTCCTCAAAATAACTATTCATGGTGGCTCTAAAATCGGTACTGACCCCTACTCTCTTTTCTGTTTCTTTTTCCGGTTTCTTTGTGGTGGTGCTACTCAAAGCTTCATGAAGCTCCAACAATGATGGACGGATTAAAAGGCAGAAGTCTACGTGACCATCATCATCATCAGGTCCTTCCATGAGAACCCTACATCCAAAGAGGACTGTTTCATTTATGTTAGGTAGAATGCCCAGAGGGGACTGGGCGGTCTCATGGTCTGGAATCCCTACAGATTTTATTTTTTCTCCAGCCGTCTGGAGTTTTTTTGTTTTTTCTGTCCCCCCTGGCCATTGAACCTTACTCTTATTCGATGTTAATGTTGATTTATTTTGTTTTATAATTGTGTCTTTCATTTTTCTATTCTTTAATATGTAAAGCACTTTGAGCTACTGTTTGTATGAAAATGTGCTATATAAATAAATGTTGTTGTTGTTAAACATTTGACAGCTGAGACACCCTTTGGTTATACGCCACTTAGAGGAAAAGACGGCAGCAGTCTCCCTTCACCCCATGCCATGTATGTAATGAATTACTTCCATCAATCTAGATATAAAGACCAAGTCTGAACGTTTAAAAGCAATACAGTATTAAGTAAAATGAAATAATTCCAGTAGAAGAAAATATAATTCTCGATATAGAGTCTGAAAGCTTACTGCCAATTAGCAGTAGTGTTGAAAAAGGACACTGTTCCGGGTAGCTTAAAGGTTTCACAGTCCGTCACATTCGGCACGGCCTTTGGATGATGAAATGATGGAGGGAGACCAAACTTACTGCAGTCCTTGGGTTTCCTATCATGCCTCCTGGACCAATGGAGCGCCATGGCGCAGAGTGACTGTCCTGCTTCAGTGACCGATCTTATTTAGCCATTACTCAGTCCGGCAGTCTTAGGACTCTTCTTCTTGTGTTCCTTTCAGTATTTTCTCCAATTTCAATGGAACCACAAATGTTTTGTTAGATAAATACGAAAAAAAAAATGATGTACAAGGTCATAACATGCAGGGAAAGAAAAGGTCCACAGATGTTATTAGGCCATAATTTACTTTTTACAAGCCCTAAAGCAGTTCATCGCAGTCATCTGAGCAAAAAACATATACTTGAGGTTGACTGCAGCTTGCTTTTTAATATACAGTAGTGTCTATAGTTGTAAAGGTATGATTTTATCACTCCAGGACACTTGCTTAATTCATTTTACTGAAGAGTGGTCATTACAGCCTTTGGGTCAATTGTACGCTACCTAACATTTGAACCAAGGCACTCCCTGTCATAACTTAAAAGATTAAGAGGTCCCAGCATTACCACCTATTTGGCTGTCTATCTATAGGGTGGTCCAGATCTAATTATGCAACTTTTAATGCAATGCAGAAAAACAATGCAAAACAAAAGAATTGTTTGAAATATCTTGCAATATAAACGAAAACGGACTTACATTGAATTAATTCACTGATTTTCCATGTAATGTCCCACGTCCTCCATTCAGTTGTGAATTCTCTATGTAATAAACTTAATAAGTTATAGTGTAATGAAAATTGCAAAATTAGATCTGGACCACCCTGTAGTGGTGCACAATACACTGCCAAATGGGTGTCACTGGTCTTTCAGAAATGATGGAGGGAATGTGTAGCAATAAAAAAAGCTGCTGAAAACGATGTCCTCCTGACATACAGTATAGTGATTTTAATAAAAAAAAAATAATACATGATGGCCTTTTCTCAAGGGATAGGTAGGAGGACTTCAATGTTGGATTGACATCAATCTTCCTTTTTCTGTTAGAACATCTCACATATGGGCACCTATACCTTTATGGGTTATTTTACTTAAAATCTTCATTTTTTGATAACTTTATTCTATTAATGGTATACAGGAAAGTAAGCAAATATAGACATCTATGCATTAAAGAGATTATCATTTTTTGATTTTTAATTTTTGGATTGCCATCCTGTCCAGGAGATTGTTCCTGTCTTGTGTCTATCCTTGCTGGGACTGACTCTAGCTTCCCCACAACCCTGCCGTGGATTACCTGGTTAAAAATAAAAAACGGATGGATGGAAAGAAAGAAAGTAAAAATGACAGAACGGTGATGCAGTAGATACTGCCCCACAGATGCAGAGCCCCGAGTCTGAGCCTCGCACTGGTCGAGGGCTGTGTGGAGTATGTAGAGCGTCCCCGTGTGATTTTGTTTTCCTCTGCTCACTCTAGTTGCCCAAAAACGTGCGTCTGATTTTGATTGCTGGCCCTGTGTAAGCGCGTCTGCTCATTTGTGCCAGCGTACCCTTCAATGGACACTACTGCCAGGTTCCCATCTTGGCCCCAGTGCTGGAATAGGCGACAGCTCCCTGGCACCCTGTGCTGGACTAACACATTACAAAATGAACACATTTATAAGACAAATTACTGAAATAAGCTTTTTTTTTTGTTTTATCAATGACAAATATCTACAATGTAATTTTTTTTGTCATTTTGGAGGATTACCTGTTGGGAACTTGAATGATATTTCTTTTTAGGTTAAATGTTTCACATTGGGTATTATAAATTAATGATAAGTTTTCACAATTAGCATTTCACATTTGACATTAATAAATATAAACACTTAACGTATAATGCGCTTGAAGGTCTCCAACTGAAACAGTCCTTAGAAATGTAAGACAAAGCAAAATGATTTCTTACAGTGCAGGTATTACTTGTAAGACATACCAAGTGAATGTGCAGAATGTCGTCTCTATACGTCATTGTAAGGTCACCATTCCAGGCTGCTGATTATTTTTTTTATTCAGCCTTATGTTTCTAAAGTAGCCAGTCTTCCTCCCAACTGGAAATCTCATTAGTTGGGATTACTAGAGATAAAGTGAGAGTGCAAGTCTCTCCGCCGTTCACTTCCACGTTCATCTGTGTGTAAAATAATCTGAAACGGAAACAGAGATTGACGGTGGATCCAGAGACACAGTTCACGTAATATTTCAAACTGTAAAGGTAAGGAAATAAAACTATTATGATTAGGAAATGAACAAATGCCACAATTGTATTATTATTACTATTATTTTTTTGTTGTTGCTTTTACTGATTTGTTTCATTTCTAGAAGTTGCTGAAAGGTTTAACAAAATGGGTACCATAATAACTGATATGAATTATATTTACAGAGTATGGCTCAGGTTTTTTTTAAATAACTGTTGTTATCCTCTTTATCATCGTTTTTTTTAACTTGGGAATATTTTAATTGTAACAATACAGTAATGATTTCAATCCTCAAGAACTGTCCTTTACTAATAAAGGTTTATTTTTGTATTTATGATGTATTGTTTTTGAAGTAGAAAAAATATAACAATCAATTTTGGTAGAAAATCATCCATTGAAATGAAATGTCCTCAGCCGTACTGAAGACTTGTGTTCTGCTTTTCTGCACCAGTCTGTCGTCTTGAAGGCATTAATGAGGTCAGTAGTGCTTGTTTTCTGGTTCCCTTTAAAGAGGTGGCCTAGAGGAGCCGGACAGTCGCTCGTGTTGCCTGTCGCTGCTTGTCATTGTTCACCTGGATTCTCTCTGTGCGCAGTTTGTGTATTCTCTTTGTGTTCACTTGGGTGTCTCCTGTATTCCCTAATAATAAAGATGTTCACGTTATCGTGATTGATGTGATTATGCAGTGGTCACCAGTGCTGCCATTGCTGCCAGGACGGTCTCTGTAACCTAACAACCCAAGTGTAACAGGGTTCAGAAACAGAATGATTTCTGTCCATCCATCCATTAGCCAACACAGGGTCACGGGGGTCTGCTGAAGCCAATCCCAGCCAACACAGGGTGCAAGGCAGGAAACAAACCCCGGGCAGAGCGCCAGCCCACCGCAGGGCACACACACACCCACTGGGGACAATTTAGGATTGCCAATGCACCTAACCTGCATGTCTTTGGACTGTGGGAGGAAACCCACGCAGACACGGGGAGAACATGCAAACTCCATGCAGGGTGGACCCAGGAAGCGAACCACCATGACGTCCATGATTACTATAGAAGTTTCCAAAAACAAATGCCTTCACATGAAGTAAAGGAGAATTATTTCTAGTATTTTACAGTTTTGTTTATGTTCTGGTATTCTGCTTACTGAAAATCAAATCAATACAATTTCTCACATGCAATTATAGACACAGTACAATGTGTAGTGAAATGCTTAGTTACTAAAGTCTCGGGCTGTGCATTAAAGAAAAATCATTATATTAAATGACAGCAATAGTATGCATTACATTAAAAAATGTAATAAATATATAAACATTGACTATATATTGAAACACTCAGGTCTGTGCCTGGTCCCTCACAGCAATCTGATTGGTCAGTTTGGCTTTGTTGACGCAATTGAAATAGGAAGTACTAGAGTGAGTAGTAAATGTGAAGGAGGCACGCTGAGAGTCGTCTTCAAAGACAGCAGGTGCAAAAATGGACAGGAGGCCAGCAAGGTGCCACCACACGATAGAGTCTGAGCAGCAGGCTTTATGAGAAGGTGCTCGCGAGTGCTGGACAAGAGAGGGTCAGACACATGAGAATACAGAGGAAAGCTGCTGAATGTACATGTAGGGCAAGGGATATGAAATATTATTTAATATATTCTGTTACTAACAGGTAACGTGACTAGTAAATAAATAACTTGATGGTTTAAATAACTTAATATAAGAATATTAACAATAGTGAATCGAGAAGCCCTAGGTGCTGTCCTCCTTTATGACACAAATGGACTGTGGACTGAAGCTCCTCCTCAGTCTCTCTGAACTGGTCTTCTGCCAGTGCATTTCCCTGACCACAGCACAGAAAGAAGCCATTTTTGGGATGGCTGGTACCTCTCACCCCAGGTTTGACATCACTTGGAATAGATGTCATGATAGTTAGGGAGTGCAATAGATAATAAACCTAGTGATACATTCAGCTGACCGCAGCCCTCTCTGAGGAGCCTTGTGGTCCTGCTACATGATGTTTCTAAACCAGGCAGGAATATTTCCTATCAAGATCCTTTTGATAATGGAATTGTAGAACTTCTTTAGTACCTGGGAGGGCAGCTTAAAATCCTTGTGGCATCTGATGTGGTAAAGACGGGTCACTGTTCCTTCAACAAAGGGGTCAATGTGCTTAGACCAGGTCAGGTCCTCTACGATTTGGACACTGGGGTGTCTGAAACTGTCCACCCTCTCCACTTGAGTACTGTTAATTCTGAGGGGCCTGTAGTGCCTCTGCTGTTTTCTCCTAAAGTCCACAATCAATTCTTAACCATTCTACAAATAAATTAAATGACCAGAAAATTGACTCATGATCCCGATAGATGACATGCAAAGCTCTTTAGGCTTCTTTCCTGGTCTTTTCCCTTTATCTGGTATGACATTCTATATTACAAGGCATTAAACCTTCACAATTAAGCCAAACATCCTGATTATGATGCTGCAAACTGCACTAACGCCATCAGTTATCAAATAATGTAGCAGAAATATTTAAACAGCTAAAATTATAACATGTGGACCTGGTGCTGTCATAAATGTTGTAATCTTAATTTGATATACTGAAAGATTTCAGATGTCTTCTGCATTTTTAAATTTGCAAATTACTGTTTTTACATGCAAACCCATTGTTGTTGACAGACTGTTAGTGCTTTACTCTGCATTAAGAAAAATATCCAGACAAGTTTTAAGATCTTTGTTGTCACAAGTGTTTTTTTTTTCTTTTCTACTATCAAACAGACTATCTAGTGTACTCTGACAGATCCAGAAGAGCCCCCCAAATGGAAATGTGAATATAATGCTTACCTTTCTGGATAAAGAATGCCACCTCTGCTTCCGTGACCAACTAATCTGCAATTACAATCAAAAAAACATTTTGGGAAGTGCCAAACTACAAAAATCAGCTCGCTTGTTCTTACTCACCATGTGCAGTGCAATGAGGGTTTATCTTCTCAAAGCCTTAGTTTCACTTTTTGTATGGAACTGCCATCTTACATGTGGAAATGACACAGACTCACAGGTGAACAGCCTGCGCATCAACAGTGGGCTCATCCAGTGTGGAGAGTACAGCAACCAGGTGCTTCCCAATGGGAAATGTCGCATCGTGGCCACTTTGCCACAACTTGATGAACAGCGGTGTCCAGATATGTTCCGATGTACAGATGAAGTTTCCTACTGGCTACATGAAAACGAAGAAAGAAAACAGCAGATACTAGACCTGAAAGAAACGATATCTGAGCTGCAAGAAGAACTTCGAAATCACCGACATAGGATCAAAGTCCTTGAACTTCAGGTAGGTTCTCTGCACTCTATTATAGCGACATTTTCAGATATAATATGGTCTTATCCTTATCCATTGTATTTTGGACATCTATATCTGTACCCAGGCTGCACTTCGCCTTTTGAAGTTGTTTTCCTCATGCTAAATAAATGGAGCTGATTGACTACCATATCCTCAGGTTTCTGTTAAGTTTATTACACCTTTTAGACTTCTGTAATGTAACTCTTGAACTGTTAGTATTTTGCAAGACTTATCAGCACTTCCTAAATTAGTTTAAGCATTTTCTTTAGGAGATGACGACAGCCTTTATCAAAAACAAAGCTTGTTAGCACTGCTTCAACAGTTCAGTCGTTCTCATTACACATCTCGGATAACTCCAAAGCCATACTCCAGCCATCTTACTATTAATGAAGAGACTTAATGCTACCATCTTTAAGAAACTCCTCACGGTGTGTGACTGTCCTGCACCCAC
Source organism: Polypterus senegalus (assembly GCF_016835505.1). Lineage (NCBI taxonomy): Eukaryota > Metazoa > Chordata > Cladistia > Polypteriformes > Polypteridae > Polypterus > Polypterus senegalus. The sequence goes on from NC_053156.1 coordinate 263,627,453, forward strand.
TGCAGCCTTAACAATGTCACAGTCTCACAGCCTCTTCTGAGCTGAGCCCCCTAAGTAGTGCCCACCTCACACATAAGTATTTATGTTGAAGAGACGTGAGCATTTTATCAGCCCCACATTAATTATCGCTCTGATTGAAGTTCTCTCTCTTTTAACCTTTAATGTCCCTTTTTTTCTCTAAGTGGCTAACCTTCCATCCATCCATCCATCAATTTTCTTTCACTTATCTGGGTCTAGGTCATAGATATTACTTTCATTGCTTTCATTCGCCACTGTCCTGCCAAGTCACAATAGGTGGGGGTTCAAGTAGGTGACATGTTTTAATCCATTGTTCTTCATTATTAAAATGTGTCAGAATTTTATGTGGGTGTATTAAAATAATAATTGCAATAAGATTATATTGATGCATAAAATGTTGCATTTGTTTGATTTTTACAAAAGATGTACATTCTATCCACGTTCCCTTGTGGCAGCCATGAGCAGTGATTACTGAATCTGTGAACGTTTCTCAGCACACTGAGCCAACTTTGTTTTATATACTGTATTAGGGGGCCTCACCCCAGCTCGCTTCGCTCATCAAGCACCTGCACTACACACTGTTGTCAAGGGGGGGGCCTGAATGCACCCCAACAACACGCAGTCGCTCCTCCGAAACCACTCTTAAATGGTGATACGATGGGAATCAAATACAGTTTTTTTTACCTCCTCTTTGCTCGATCAGCTGCTGGCTTGCTGCTGCTGCCATGCCACATGATCTGCATCTCGTGTGGCGCTTCAAATGTTTAAAAGTATGTACGGCAGCTGTCCTTTTGTCTCACTGCCTTGTCTCTCTTCTCCCCTAGACATTCTCAAACACTATTCCATCTCTTTTCTCTGTTCCGTTATTTCACCGAGTAATAAATTCCGTTTGCTTGCACTAATGTGATCTTTACTCTCATTTTTTTGAGACTTTCAAATTTTAGTACCTTCATTATTTCTAACCTGCTCTGCATGTGTATTGCACCCACATTTTTTAATTCTTTATGACGTTCTACTTTGTCATCTACTCTTTTTCTTTTTCCGGCCCCGGGAGTGGTTAAATCTCTTGGCACAAAGTCTCGTCTCGCAGTCCATGAAAGTGTCTTTCTGAGAAGGTCACATCTTGTCTCTCTGAACAAGTCTCGTCTCATCCCAAGTTTTTTTATATAATAGAGAGATGTATTGCGCATTATGTTTACAGAACTGGAATTACAAAATCAGTGAATAATTCACTTCAATTAAAAATTAATTAAATTGCACATTCTTAACACAGAACTGATTGACAGGAATACACAAACAAACTTTATTGTGCCTTACATATACAGTTTCAATTACTAGAAGGAATGGTTACATACAAACTTATAACACATACAGCATGTTGCTCCTCAGTAGTGATTTGAACGAATCCTGCTGAATTTGCTTCACCATTGCATTTTATTGAGGTTAACCTTCTGCCTGCTTCTTTTGTTGCTTGAGGCCCGATGGTGCACAGCTCATGTCACATTTTTGGCCACAATAACTGGTCCAGAATAGCTGGCAGATGCTTCCCTAGCCTTTAGGTACAATTAACAGACCATTACAGTCCTCTCAAAACTAGTTCGGTTCCTGTTTTCTGTTGACTTCGGTGCATTTCACAGAGTTTGGTGAAGTTCCCAAATATCTTCCGTGATCTATCGGGACTCTGCTGGATTCTCGTTTCACTAATCATTCATTTCTACATTGTCACCAGTCAAACATTTGCATTGCGTATAAAAGGCTCTGTTGGGAAACCCAGCGAAGGTATTTTTTTCCTTTAAGCTATGGCCCCTCTTGCTTCATTCTGGGTGCGTCGGGATGTGAGCTACATCTCCAGTCTCACTAATTCTTTTAATCTTATGTAACTGTAGTTTCTGTTACACTGCCAAGTGAAAGGGGGCTGGGATGAAAATCATTGTCACCAAATCTGACTGAATACAACATTGTGCTACTGTCAGGGTTTTTTTTTTAACCTGGCTTGTATTTATATTCTGTTTTCTTGTTGTTTGTGTTATTTTTTAATTATTATTATTCTTTTTTATGTAATTTCTGTGATGTCTCCTTATTACTAAATATGTACTGTGGTGTATGGCCGGTCATTTATCCCGGCCAATACCCCCAAGTCACCAGGTGGAGCCCTCTCTGCAGTATGGAGGTTCCCCGAAGACCAGCAGGGCATTATTGACATTGCAGTTTTTATACACAGCCCTGCTGGATGCCATGGGAGCCACTAGGAGACACTGCAGGGAGGAACGATGGTTATTTGCCTTACGTCCCGGAAGTACGTCCGAGTCACATGGACAAGGAGAATGACGTGCTTCCGGGGTGAAGAAAAGGACTTTTGATCTGACCCGGAAGTGATAGAAGATCACATGGACTGGGGATTGGAACACTTGCAGGTCAGGGACTATAAAAGGATTGTGAGAGCTCCCAGATGGTGAGCTGAGCTGGGTGGTAGGAGGGCAACACGTCTGGGAGTGGTGGATTGTATTTGTATCGGAGAATTGTTTATGAGTATAGTGGAGGAGAGGGTGCTTTGTACACTGTGGCTTATGAATAAAGTCATATTTTGGACTTTTATCCAGTGTCTGGCGTATGGTACAAGGGTTCAAGGGAGTGATATTGCCCCCTATCTGTCACAGTACGTACTCTGTCTTTAAATATTCATCCATTCTCTGTACTTTGTAGAGGCACAGCCACCCTGACGTTAGTCTTGCAGGGCCAGACATGATTTTCAAACAAGAACACACACCAGGGGACCCGTTCACGAGGGTGTAGTGAAAAGCAGAGAAATCCTGCGCTGCAAAGACTACACCTACACGACTTCTTTCTGAATCACCTACCCTCCATTTCACCAGTCTGTGCTTTTTAAACTGCCATCAAGGATGTTTCAGGGAGAGAGCAAAAGATACTGAACAAAAGATTTGACACGGAGAGAAAATAAAAAGCTAAAATTCCTGTTATCTGTTCAGGAGGTCAGTAGCACAAGGTAACTAAAGCTTAATGATGAACTTCCACGTTGTAATGAGCGCTGCAACTATAGAGGCAGACACAGACATGTAGACCACCACACCTAATGGGCGCCACACGCTTGAGATGAGCCTCTGTCCGCTGCAATATACAGTATTTCTGTCATTTCAACTATTGCATTGTAGCGGTCAGAAGCCGCTAAGATTCACACCGTCGTGCGTGACGGTGATTTATTTTATTTTAATCGAGGATTACCAGGGACAACCCCAGCCTTGGCACGATACACACACACTACAGAGACAACAAAGAAAACACGCTGGGAACTTAAACAATAAAAAAAGTATAATGAAATTAAATTAACTAATTGAAACAACAATACCTCCCCTGATCCCTTCGGCGATAATACATTTAACAAATAAACACGACAAACACGCAGTAAAGTCCGTGTATGAAATAATCAGCGGTGAAGTTATGTCCAGTGATTTGAATGAAGCGAGGGAAATGGAAAAACACAGTCCTACCGGTAGTTGCTGAAGTAAGTTGACAGATGAATGGTTCAGGAGCGCTCCTTCTTCCGTGAAAGCCAATGAATCCAGACAACGTCCTCAGTAACAGTAAACAGGTAGACAAATGATTCCAGACCCCAACAACAATACAATCCAGGACACGAAGATGTATAGCAGAAAAATGGCAGGCAGTTCAACTGATATTACAAACACCAAACAAACAAGAACAAACTTTTTTCTTCTCTTCGACCCCAGCCCTCCTTTTAAACCCCTCTGGCCACCTTTGACCCCAACAGCCCCTGCAAGGACTGCTGGGAGATGCATTTCTAACTAATGGTAGCACTGCTACAGCATTACTTACTCTCTTCTAACATAATACACTACTGTGGCTGTCCGTTTGTCTGTCTAGGATTTTAAATCACCTGTAGCTCACAAACGGTTTGACCTATTGACCTGAAATTTGGTACACATATACTACGTGATGTCTACTGTCTGCTTTCAGGGTGATGATTTTTATTACGCTTTTTATTTTTATTTTATTTTATTGTAGAATCAACTCTCGGCAGTAGGGCGACCGTGCGGTGCATGCATACGGGCGCCATTCTCATTGCTATCAGCTTCACCGTCACTTCCCCTACCTCTTCATATTTTAAATCATTCTTGAGGCAGATTGAATACTTAAGTGCCAGCTTAAGTGAAAAATTAAGAAAAACGTACTAAGTAATTGCAACACAAAAACTGACTTAATCAGTTTTAATGTGAAAAGATGGCGATGGAAGAAAAGAAGAAGCGGGCCGCTAGGGTGGGGAAAAGAAGAGCAGCTCACGAAACAGCAAGCGCATCAACTTTTGAACAAATGAATGGTAAACGTACAGAGAAAGAGTATGAAAACTATGAATGCTCAAGTCAAGTGTATTCAGTGCATGTTACTGGTATGACTGGTATAAGAACATCAAACAGGGTTTAGATACGCATTGTGGTCTGTGGACATGCAACACGTTAAGGCGCAGCAGCTATTTTGTCATAGAACATTTACATTTCCAATTAAGACGGTAATGTTAAATTTCTTCAGTTATTCATTTAGATGTGCAGTCAGAAGGTAGATGCTATACAACCTTCTCCTTGATTTTACTGGTGTTGTTAGGCAGATTTGTTGATTTGTCGGGTGTTTTGAGGGCTGAAATTTACATCTCCTTTAGCTCTTTGTTATCAGCCCTCTTAATGGCAGTTTTTTTGACAGAGTGTAATACACCATTTACTTAAAATGTATATTTTGCAGTTCATATTTTCATGAAGGTAGCTGCCAATTCTTTCAAACTTGCATAGACTCCAACACTATCGTTGAACTGCTGAAGATCAGAGAGTGTGCACACAGCAACGGTGTCAACATATTGTTCATGTCTATGATTTGTCCATTGATGCCGTTAAATGCCAATGTATAATCTCATGATAATCTCTTCAGAAATGTTTTTCCCTTGCATCAGGTTATGTTTATTTTTAAAATGTGTAATGCCTTCTCTGCACATGCAACACACATTGATATATCTAATAAGGTATTTTAGGAGACTTTTCAACTGCAAATGGTTCATCATAAACAGAAGCTTGCTGTCTGTCAGACAAAGTTAATGAGAGCAACTCTAATTCTTGTACTGTACTTCAAAATCACTGCCCCTACTTTGAGCGCTGCCTTTGTACAGTAAGGGCATTTGATTGGTTTAGAAATGTGACACTCAGTGAGCCATCAAATTGTTCCCACCCAGTTTTAAGCAAAATTCACTCATGGTTGTTTCCAAACATACATATTGTACGTTGTCACAAAAACAACCAAGAGACATCAAAAAGGTCTGGGGCAGCCACCCGTATAATATGCCCTGGCTGCAAAATGGGTAAAATATTGTGAGATGTTCACAGGTTAGAGTCCGAAAAAGAACTGATGGTATGGAAGCAAGATGGCAGCTTTAAAGGCCAGTACAGCAAGTGACATCATTGGGACCTGAACTGGAAGTGATGTTATCTTGATCAGAAGTGATGTCATCAATAGGACCGGACCCGGAAGTGCCATCTTTGGGGCCAGAAATGACATCTCCAATGGCACCAGTACCAGAAGTGATGTTATTAATGGCACCGGTACCAGAAGTGATGTCATCGATGGCGCCGGAACCTATTGAGAGAGAGAATTAGTGCAGCTCGTCACCCCTGCTCTGGTGTGGTACTACTGTTATTCAGGCCCTCTAGCTGCCTCCTAATCGCACGTGTGTGGCAACATCTGGATTTGGTGATTCCTACCTCTGGCTTTATATTGAAATCAGGGAGAGGATTCTGAGTTTGTATTGTTCTTTGTTTTATTTACTGGTTTTTACAGCCTTTTGATCCATTGATTGGATTTCTGACATTGGGTTGTGTATTGGGTCATGCCTGCTTTGAACTGCCATTTTTAGGCAAATGATTTTTGCCCTTTTGTGCCTTTTTTCTTATTTTTTTGATTTTTGTTAATAAATCCATAAATAATAAAGATTCTTGTTTTGGATTGCCTCTAAATGCCAGAGTTTTATAGTTTTCTCTCCCTTTGATAACATTTTTGATATAGTTTTGAACATTTGAAGTAGGAATGAAACAAATACTGCCAATATGAAAGGTGGCATTGCATCTTATATTGTATAGTATTGTGACATAACTGAAATAAAACAATGTTGTAATATTGAAAATGTAATTCATTGAAGGTACACAATTCAAAAATTGGATAGAAAAACAAGAACTAAGGTATAACTTGCCAAACTGAAAATGCAGATTAGATATTGAAAGACACGGTTTACAAAAGAATCTACTTTCCCCATGGACTAAGAAAATGTATGCATTACGCAGTTAAATCACGTGTAATCTATGAACCAGACAGATCTGCAAAATCTGCATCTCTGGTTTGGTAAACTCATAATGATTCCTGAAGTGAATGAAGTCAGGCAGCAGATGTAAATAGTACTGTCCCTTTCTAGTGGGAACTAAATATGTAAGACTGTCACTATTAATAACGGGGCACTTTTTTCTTTTGCTGTGTAGGCCGCTAAAAACTTTGGGGGCTAAATTTACAGTATACCCACTTCTCCAGACACCACTACACCACTGCGTGTATATCATGTAACTTAAATGTGTGATCAGTAGAACTTCTAAAACACAAACCTCTGCAACAAGACCCTTCTCCCAGATTTCCTTGAAAGCACCAAATACCACAGAGTGTCAGGACTGGCTGGCCTCTTCAACACACTTTTGTGAGCCTAAACCTCACTGCTCTCTAGCAGCTTAGGGAACATTTACAATATTAATAGAACCCATTAGCATTCATAGTTCTAATCAAGAAAATTCACCAACGTGTTTTTCACAGTGAATATGCTCTATTCGCCAGTGACCTTATTCAATGAATATATTTTTCTGGAATTCAGCCAGCTTAGATGAACATGTTTTTCCTAGCACCCATGATGCTTTGTGAGGTCAGTGTGACCAGAGAGCTGTAGAAGCCATGACTTTTGTTGATCTGCTTAAGGCATGTGTGATGTCATTAGCTGACCATAATGAGAATATTGTGAGTACAGATAAATAATAGTAATCCCCGTAGGCAGTGCCACATGGCTAATTGCTTACTGTCTTTGAATGCTGGGGCGCCAAACCAGTCATCCCCATTTAATATGCTGCAGTCACAAAAATGAAACAAAAGGGGCAACTATGGGCACCAGTATAAGTAATAGAACAAAATGGCGAGGCAAAGTACACTGTTTCTCTGGTAAACTTTGCTTTGAGGAGCTCCACTCTGTGGTGGAGTTGGTTCAGAACTGACCACCTGTTTCTGGCAGTTGCGGGGTTTAAAAGTGGAAGCCTGGCAGGGGTGGAGTCAATTGACCTCACTGGGTGTCTTCTCAATGATGCGGAAGAAAAAGAAGAGAAGGTCAGTGTGAGGACCCCCTCTCTACCCAGGGTGGTAGTTGTTTCCTTAGGAGGCATTAGCTCTCTGGAAATGTGTTCTTTTGAAATTGCGGCATGTTAAGTAACTGAAAAATATAGAAATATGACTGACTCTGTCAAGGTGTGGGAGTCTTGATCTACGCAGTCTGCCATCTTTCGTCACCACACTGAAAGGATTTTCTGGACAGATGACATAATCTTCCGCCCGACAGCTTCAAAGCGTTTGATTGCTTGTTCCACGTACTTATACTGTCTTCTCCACATGCAGGGCCCTCTCTGGTCTCCAAACAAGGAAAGTAAAGAATTCAGTTTCATCTCAGGAATAGTACAATGCTTACACTGCTGTTTGTCCCAATCTCCAAACTGCTAGGCTAATGGTTTCTAAATACAGCCTAGCCCCTGTGTACCATACTTGGTCTCCCTGTATGAATGAATCCATAACAGTGTGCATAGAGACAGTGACATTAAACTTAATATTATAACAAACTGGTGATTATAACAGTAGTACCTGCTTCAGATGGGCCCAGAGGGTGATCCACAGATGTGCATGTGCGACAATGTATAATTAGCTATGTGCTGCACCTACCACCCAAAACAAACCTCTACAAGGCTATCTTTTTTCCCTTTTTCTCAAGTCAGAATGAGACCCAGTGAAATAATAGCAATAATTCTTCATGGAAGGAAAAGTACAATGTATATGCACAGATATCCATCCATCCATTATCCAACCCGCTACATCTTAACGACAGGGTCACGGGGGTCTGCTGGACCCAATCCCAGCCAACACAGGGCGCAAGGCAGGAAACAAACCCCGGGCAGGGTGCCAGCCTACCGCATATGCACAGATATATCAGAAATAAAAAAGGCATTGCAGCTGTGCCTGGAGCTGCGACTTTAAACAATGGCAGAGCCAGTCCCACACTGCTATCCTCTACCTAAACATTCAGTTTTAGAGAAGAGTACTCAGCTCTAATGTATGTTCTGAGATTTTAAATTAGATTAGATAAACATTTTTAATCCCAAATCAAATTTCACATGCTTAGAGCAACATCATCATAAAAACAAGGATGCAGACTCACAGGACAAATAATATAGAGAATCAATCAATCATTATGTAAAAATAAATAAATGTACATTGTTCAGATATTTCAAAATAAACTTACTGAGAGCATTGGGAGGAAGCATTGAATTGCCTGATAGCAGGGGGAAGAAAAGACCCCGAGGGGCACTTCTTAGCACACCGTGGTGGAATGAGCCTGTGGCTAAAAGTGCTCCAAAAGAACACCTCCTGGAGGGGATTTTTCTTGATGGCATTACATTTTGCCACACTTTCTTTTCCACAACAGCTTGCACTGTGTCTTAGGTTTGCCTCGTAACGTAGCAGGCTTTCCTGGTATTCAGGCATTGTGCTGCTTTTGTGCTCAGGTTGCTTCCCAGGAGACCACACTGGCTACCATGGACTAATAGAACATTTCCAGCAGCTTTGCTGCACACACAAAAAGACTAGACTGAGTACAGTCTGCTCTAGCCTTTTATGTGATGTCACACCAGTCCTGTTTGTTGTTTATATGGACTCTAGGTGACTGTGGTGACTGGTCTCAGATGCTTTTTGGCAAATCGGGAGTCTACCAACAGCTCTTTTGTCTTGCTGATGTTGAGTTGCAGGTTGTTGTTCCTGCAGCACAAGACAAAGTCCTCCACAACCTTTCTGCATTCTGACTCATCTCCAATATTAATGCAGCCTGTAATGGATGAGTCATCTGAAAAATTTGTGGATGACAAGTGCTGGAAGTACAGTAGTATTGTACTGGAAGTCTGTTGTGTAGACGGTGAACAGGAAGGGAGACAGGGAACTTCCCTGAGGTGCTCCAGTATTACACACCACCATACTGTATATGACACACAGTCCATCACATCAGCCTTACAAACTGCTGTCTGTTGGTCAGGTAGTCCATGATCCAGGAAATTGTGGGGGCATCAAGATGCCAAGCTTTTCTCCCTGTCAATGAGGAAGAATGGTGTTAAAAGCACTGGAAAAGTCAAAGAACATGATCCTCACTGTGAGGAGAGGCTCAGTGGAGCATACAGATGAGAGCTTCATCCACACCTAGCTATGTCTGATAAGCAAACTGGAAAGGATCCAGGTGTTCTGAAACCAGGGGCCATAGCTGTTTTAGGACCAGCCTCTCAAAGTTCTTCATGAAGTCCTTGGGATCACTGGATAGCCCTTTCTTTGACTCTGGGGCCACACAAGATGTTTTCCACAGCTAGAGAACCTTCTGCAAATGCAGGGAAAGGGAGAACAGGTGTTGTAAGACCCCACAGAGCTGGCAAGCACAGGTTTTCAGTCCGATTCTGTCCAGCCCTGAAGCCTTATTTATGTAGAGTTTTACTAACTCTGTCCTCACTTCATCAGCAGAGACACAAAGTACAGAGAGTGCACCGTACATATATATGTATGATTACTGTACCAATAACTTTCTTTATACAGAATAGGCTGGAAAATCACGGGTGTAAGACCAAACTACAAAACTATCAATAATGAAAACGCAGAAGATCACCTCAGACTCTTGGCACATTCTGAACACTGCATTTTAACACTTCCATCAGGCCAGCATTTCTGGGTTCATCTGAGTAGATTAAAAAAATATTGCCATACTTACATATTGATTTCCATAAAGACCTATAATAGTGGGAAAAAGACATTCATGGCCTGTTGGGTTTAATTCAGCATTTCTCTACCTTTAAGTATTTGCGACCCGAGTTTTCATAACAGTTTTAATTGTGCCCCCTTAACATTTTTTTTAAACCCTAATAAAATGTATTCCTATATTTTTTGCTACAGATACACCTCTACATGTTTTAGTAAACCTACTTAACTTTCATCGACATTCTAACTCTATATTTATTTTCTAGTATCAGAATGTAGTTTAAGTTAATTTGTTTTGGTTTCAATAGATGTATTTTTCATATTTTCGATTCTTGTTTTCTTTTTTTCACATCTTCGCGCCCCCTTTTTTGTTACTTCACACCTCACATGTTGAGAAACGCCAGTTTAATTATAAGCTGGATACTGGTGCTCATGGAATTTATATGTTGTTGTGTTTTTAATTATAGTTCTGTTATATTTAAGATAGATAGATAGATAGATAGATAGATAGATAATTGTCTGTTTAGCCTTGTATCTCAAATTAATGCACATACATGTCATATTCATTCTGGAATATTTATTTTATGATGGCCTCCACTGTATACATTCAGAGTTTTTACATTTATCTGTTATATAAAGGTTTGATTGGTGACAACCTAGAAATGAAAGATTAGTGATGAGCAAAGCCTGCAGAGTTTGCTTTGATGCGAGTTTGCCAGGCGTAGCTCTGTAGGAATGAAGGAGCCCCAGTAGTGCTTCTCGTCACACTTCTTTGAATAATTGACAATTGATAAAACTGTTACCTGATCATATCTAGCATTAAATATCTATAGTAAACAGAATTGTGCTACTTGGACATAACTTGCTATTGTCAAAATATTTTCTCGTACTGTGGTGAACTGGATTGTGTGCTTAGTCTTGATGTATTTTTGATCAGTCGCTTTATTTTTTATCATTACAGATTGAAGAGAAGAATGGGCAGAACTCATCTCTGGAGCACAGGTTTCATGAGCTGGAGCAGCGTTACAATGAAGCCAACACTCTCCTGCACATTCACGGCTCTCTGATTTATGACGTGCAAGCACAAATGCACAATTTATCAGTCCTAGTTGAAAAAGTGCGTCGGAACCCTGGGTGTATGATCAATATTGTCAGAAGTGCCCGTCTCAACATCCAAGAAGCGCTGCACCCAGGTAAACCCTGTTTCTTTTTCATTGTAATATTCTTGATTTATTTTTATTTCTGAAGGCAAATTTATACGATTTTTGAATGTTCTGGCAAGTTTTAACATCTCAGTGTTGTTAATCTGTATTGTCAGTATTTAGTCACATTACCTGATCAGCCAACTCTGACCACAGCATTTGCTAAAGTATTTCTGTAATGGCTGATTATGTAGGCACACAGAAAGGCAACCTTATGGGACGTCCTGTTGTGTTACATGGGCTTTCCTTATTTCTTGGACTTTTGCATTCTGATGCTTCCCTCTTTGCCATGTTTGGCTGTGGTTGGTAATGAAAATTGTTTTGACTTTTCTGCTGCTTTTTTGGGTTGTGAGTTCATAATACGCTGGGAGCAGAACAGCTGTGCTGCTCAGAAAAGGCTGCATGGAAAATTAAAATCCAAACACCTCAGGTTTCCACAACTTGTCTTCACACTTCTTTTGTTAACAACCACAAAATGAAATATTTCTGGTTTACTTGCATGTGTTTTAATAAGTCATATTCTAATTTTATACCTACATGTTTAATTGATCTGATTTCCTTAACTACATCTGAGTTATGGTTCCATGACTGTCATTGATATTTACTCAGGGGGCTTAAAGATAGCTTCTGATATTATAATGCTGGGACTGCAAAGACATACAATTTCATGTCATTTAATAACTAACAATTCAGCTTGCCTTAGAAATTGAAATAATGACAAGTGGCTTTCTTCCAACCTCAACAGTACCAACAGTAAAACCTTGATTACTGATCAGAGGATGGGGCCTAGGCCGTGACAGATAAGAGAAAAGATGGATAACAGAACAGCTACTTTAAAAATGACATACTGTAGATTAGCAAATGGTCATATTTATTTACAAAACAAAATATAATATAGTATTAACAAAATTAATTCATACAATATTGTAATGACCTGCGTAATAAGCAAATACAACTCAGAGGTACTTGAGTTTTCTACGTTTTTACTTGGAGTAGAAGCTGGAGTAACAAATGGTGCCCTGTCTTATACTCCATCGTCTGAGTTACAGAGCACACCTCCAAAACAATAAAATAAAGCTTTCTCTACCAATCAGTTTATCTCCTGTTCCTTTTTTCTCTATATTGTAAACACTCTGGTGCCTTCAACCAAAACACAATGGTGTGTAAACAAGAAGCCGTAAAGCCAGTTTTACAACAAACTGAAGCTGAACCCTTGGTTAAATCAAGCGATAGTGATGACAATGTAAATTGGCCATCAGATGCATACATGGATAGTAAAACTGATGAGAATGAAAGTAGCGCCAGACATGGAAGGGCGGGGCTTAATGATGGCAGGAGTGGAAGCAACGTCAGAAGTCTTCCAGACTATTCTCCTCCATTCTAAAGGGAACAAAAATTGTGTTAGTGGCGATGTTTCGCCAAAACCCTTCCCCATATTACTAATCAAAACCACACCCGTGAGACACTCCTGATGCTCATGTCTGAGACACCACTTATACACCATACGATATGAGAAAATAAGGAGAATGAACGCCGTTATCAGTTACCGACAAGTAATCTTAAAATACAACATTTTGATAAACTTACAATTTTTAAAAGCAGTATATAGATTAGCCACTTAATATGTATGAAACTCTTTTGATTCATACTTAACTCTCATTTTTTGTGTTATTATTTTATAATTTTAAAAAAACAACTCTTGTGTGAAAATACTGCCCTAACAAAAATGCCTCACCCCAATTGCCAGCCTTACGTATGATTGGGCCATATTGGACTGGTGCCACATCTAGGGTCAGTCATTGGCTTGTTCTCAGTCCTGTCAGACTTGAATCAGATTAAGTGGATTCAAAAATGGGTTAATAATTGAATGCTAGACATGTGTAAACGTTTTATTCATTAAGTAGGGTCGGCTCATTCATCATTGTGTGGATTAACTGGTTAGAACATTGAACAGTTCCTCATTTAATTTTTTTTCATCAAATAATCAATTTATACATTTAACAGTAAAATTAAGCTTCATAACATTTTTGGATATTTCAGAGTTGCTAGGTGATTAGCAGTGTAGCTTTACTTGGGTTTCTGTCTCAGCCAGCATGGCATTTGGACATTGTATCTTTGCTCGTATGGGTTTACCTCTCATATTTGTCAGATGCATATATTAAATTGATTGGTGGCTCTGAATTGTTCTGGTATGAGTGAGTGTGAGAATGGGTTTCCACCTTGCACCAAATTCTGAAAGGATATGCATTGGCATCCCACAATGTTCAGCAGACCTAGAATAATCTTCTTTAAAGTAAACCAGGTATGCCATTTTACAACTGGACAAACTGTGACATTGAGTGGATGATGGACACCTGACACACTCCATGCAGTTGTTCATAGATTAGGAGAGATCGGCAGATGTCAGACAGAGAGCCTCCTGCCAAAGATAAAGACGACTGATCTTATCCGATTTTAATCTGGTTAAATACAGTATGTCTTAAAGGGAACAAACCACCATCTACAAGTGAGCTGATTAGCCAGGGCGGATCTGCAAGTCCCTCTTTGCTCTTGGTCAGAGAATTCAGAAAGATTTCTATTAGTAGAAATTCCAACCTGAAAGCTTACACTTCTTGGTCTATTTTCTATGCTGGGACCATTAGATAAACTGAATTATGAGATTTATTTCAGTAAGAAAGACAGAATGGTAAATAAGCATATAGAATAGCCATCTCGCAATTCGTTGACCTGACTTGTTTCTTTGGCAAATTTGCCTGCTGTATGATGGGCTTGTATTATCATAATATTTCCCTCCCCTTATCCTTTACCTAGGGGTAAGTGTACTCGTCAAGTTTGTTAACGGGTTGGTCTACTGTTGCACTTTAAAATTAACACACGCATACATAGATATACGCATACACATAGAAACTCAACAGTGTCCTGTGAATGACACACACACAGCTGGTTAACCTTTAACACTTTAAACCACACAAGTGTCTTGAATAACACAACCTGTCACACTCTCAGCACTTCAAAAGACTTACTTATTATCGGCACAAACAACATGCAATGTTTTAAATATATCTCAGACCTAAATATTACTTTTGGTGCCCAAGAAAAACATACAAAGGTTCAGCATCCTTGACTATAGACCATTTATCAGCCAAGAATGCCTTACTTTATGTACTGTTCCCTACTATTGGGTGGAGCTTTCAACCGCAGCCTTAATAAACCTCGCAGCACAGAGGTAATGGCAAACCTCCGGCTGAACCAGGTGCACAAAGAAATCTACTTTATTACTAATCACTCTAGACATTAAGACCAAGCATAGAAAGTTAAAAGCAGCATGGGGCACAGCAAGGGGTAGGACTCCCTCTTTCAGGCAGTGTCTGTTTGATCCGGACGTGCTTCCTTCAGACTATGCCCTGGAACCAGAAGTACTCCCGGGTCCGACATAAAAGCGAGCCATCCAGTCAGAGTTGGGAGCCAGGAGGCAAAGCTCACCTGGAGGAAGAAGAGGAGGAGTGTTTATTGAAAGGCTGTGGATTGGTTGGAAAAAGAGCTATTTTGTGAAAATTAAAGCTTTTATTTTACACCTGGGACTGTTTAGAGTAGTCTGTCTGGGGTTTTGGGGTTCAGTGATGCTCCATTGGCTTTTATTGTACATATTATGTTTGATAGAATTTTAGTACATAAGAACTTGTTTAAAATAAAGCACATGCAACAAGCCTACAAATGACACAAAATTCAACTATAAGAAAATCTAAGAATGAGGCCAAACAAATCACACTACTACAGATGACCACTGGAGACGGGACTGCGTCCTTAAATTGTGAGAAGATGAGTCAGTGACATTTACTTTTTCACAAAACAGCTAATGATTTAGTTAATATTTTATCTTTTTTTTTTTGCACTTAAATATTTGTAGCTGCCTTTATTCAAAAAAGAGTTAAAGGGAAATAAAAGGCACATGCATAATAAATGAAAGTGAGTGAGTCTTTATTATTTCATTAAATAATCTTTGTATGAAAATTACAAATTTAAATCTGGTCAGACTCTCGCTTATCTTCGTGTTCTGACGAACGTCATGGAAGCTTATGAAAGTCAGAATAAAATTCAATGATATAACCATTAACGTCATGAATATTCCCTCAGAATAAGAGCAACAAATTTTAATTCATATTTAAGATTCAGCAGAGATTTTGGTTTAAATGTATTAAATCCTGCAAATTTAAAAAATATGCTGAGAAATCAAAATAAAGAAATAATTTAGAAAGAAATCATCAAAGTCTGTAAAAGTTTGTATATAGCTAGGTGAGTTTCCTGCGGTGGGCTGGCGCCCTGCCCGGGGTTTGTTTCCTGCCTTGCACCCTGTGTTGGCTGGGATTGGCTCCAGCAGACCCCTGTGACCCTGTGGTTAGGATATAATGGGTTTGATAATGGATGGATGGATGGATGGATAGGTGAGTTTCCTACCATTGCATAAATACAGTAATTACAAGAAGTTATATTTTACAGTACAACATATACTTGATATTTCCATCTGGTGCAAAGAACCCCAAATTCCATTAAATAACTCTTGTGACAATAATGCCTCACCCAAGGCAGCTCTGCGCCATGGCAAAAAAAGTGAGTGAAATACCTAAATTGAAGAAAAAGTAAAAATACAATGACCAAGAGTCAATGGAACGCTTGCTAACCCCTCGCATTGCCATCATGGCCTGTGCAGTTGCGTTCCTCTGTCATCAGAGCACCTGATCACTTAACCCAAGTCGCCACTGCCATTCCCAGGAAGGACACGGCCTACAGTTAAGTCAAAAAACTTACTTACGGCATGAAGTAGCTGTTTGCTAAAGCTCAAATTTGTGGCTCCAAAAACAAAGCTGTGCGCAAAGAACAAACAAACAAATGGAGATTGTGCGTTATAGATATACAGGCGTTAACTTACCTCGACATTCTCGTCGTAAGCAGCAGAAATCAAGTGGAGGTTGTGTAATTGTCTCATTCTGTGGGTCCATGCTGTCATTGCTGTTTTCCACTTGAATTTTAAACTGTGTCTTGATGGAAAACGACAGATCACAAAGGTTAGAAATATATCCGTGTCCCCAGGGCATTTCAAGCTTTTGAAAGTCGTGTGTTCCTGAAAGAGTCACTCTTGCCAAATTAGTGTAAAACTGAGAGGATCGAAAGTGAACTCTCATTATCAATTAGAGAAGATAATGTGGAATGTGCCTGGCATCTCAGTTTCACCCTCCAGCTAGGATTTACAAATAAAGCTCACAAATTGATAAAAACCCGCTGAGCTCTCCTACTGAATTTAGAAAAAGAAGCTTATAATAGGTAGACAGTGTCACACACATGTGTTTAGGGGGCAGCCAAAGGGCTCAATCGAGCGTGAAAGAGATTAGAGTACTAATACCTTTTCTCTTTCTTCACCAGAAAGACAGAAGAACAACAATGAGGAAATACCTTGATTCTATGACAACACGCCACTTTCAGCCTCCCATAACGACTTCACTTCTACCTCCCTCTGCCTAAGACGTACCTTTCAGTCCCGTATTAATCACCTAACTTCCAGCTCCCAAGGATGACGTCATCGCCATCCCCCGATGAAGACCTCATCTCCGTCCACATCAATTCATATCACTTCCATTTCCTCTGATTGTATTTCCTTTTTATTGTAGATGAAAG
The DNA here is from genome assembly GCF_016835505.1 of Polypterus senegalus. Taxonomy (NCBI): domain Eukaryota; kingdom Metazoa; phylum Chordata; class Cladistia; order Polypteriformes; family Polypteridae; genus Polypterus; species Polypterus senegalus. Next base: position 263,644,435 of record NC_053156.1, read on the forward strand.
CACCCAAGCAACTGGAATATTTTGTCATAAGTCTATTTGATATTTGCTGCATGACCTGGCATCAGTCGTTTACGATTACTCTCGGCTCCAGCATTATAAGGGGAATTTCTCCAGCTCTTAATCCTTGTTCTCTGTATTTTGATTTCTTCACAACAGGTTATTACTTTTCAGTTACAGGGATACCAATAACCAGCTGGCTTTATCCTAACTGCTAAGTTACAATGACTAGTTCTTGGATCCAAAGTATGAGTACTTACGCTTGATTGAAGTGTATAAAATTATGAAGGGAATTAGAACAGTGGATTAAGACTGTTATTTTAAAATGAATTCATCAAGAACACGGGGACACAGCTGGACATTTGTTAAGGGTAAATTTCACACAAACATTAGGAAGTTTTTCTTTCCTAATGAGAGAACCATAGACACATGGAATAAGCTACCAAGTACTGTAGTGTGGTAGACAATAAGATTTTATGGACTTTCAAAACTCGACTTGATGTTTTTTTAGAAGAATTAAGTGGACAGAACTGGTGAGTTTTGTTGGGCTGAATGGCCTGTTTTTGTCAAGATTGTTCTAATGTTCTAACGTACTAATGTAAACTAAATTAGTGTCATTATTTGGGTAAACCACCAGCTTTACTGCATGTCTTTGCTTTATTATAGAAGTTCAGCGTGTCCGAAACTGCCCAATTGACTGTGCATCCATTTATTACAACGGGGTGCGGCGGTCTGGCATCTACACAATCGTACCCTCCATGGGTGGGGTGCCTGTTGAAGTCTACTGCGATATGGACACTGAGAGTAAGGCATTGCATTTTTACAACATTTATAACAACATTTACAGAAACTCAATTTTTAATCAGAATACCATTATGGAGTAATGCCTGTAATTTTATTTTACGTCTTTGTTTTAAAAAATGGGCAAAGCAGGGTACTGCATATGAAGTGGGGTATTTTGATAGTGACTAAAAGAAAATTGCTGTAAGTTGCATAATTTTTTTTTAATGATTCAAAGAATTTTTGGACCCCCTTGTATATAATATTATTAGTTAGATAGACCGATAGCAGAAAAAAGGGTAAAGATACAACATTTCAGCTGTATACCTTCTTTCCTTTTCAGCCTCGAAATAACCTTTTTTCCCCTCTGCAGATGCGGACTGACGCAGCCCTACACTAACTCCAAATATATGTTCAGTTTTAAATTTTATATTTGATACTTTCTTAAGTCTCTGTACACTTGAATTTGCAAAGGTTTATTCTGTGTAAGACATGTTTTAATAATTCAACCTCATAAGGTGAATTTCTTCAAATTGTATCCTTCCTGTGAGTCCTTAAACTTTGATCAATTCAATATAAATGAAGATCAGAGCTGTAATGTAACCACTGACCCTTTTATCTACATGCCAGGTGGAGGCTGGACAGTAATTCAGCGACGGCAGGATGGTTCTGTAAATTTCAACCGCAGCTGGAAAGAATACAAAGAAGGTTTTGGGGATCTAAACACTGAATTCTGGATGGGAAACGAGCACATCCACGACATTTCAACTCAAGGCGACTACACTCTCCGCATTGACCTGGAGGACTGGAGCAGCAAGCACAAACACGCTTCGTACGAAACCTTCAGGTACTCTGATCCGGATTTTACTGCCATAAGAAGACTAATAACAGTATGTGTCATCATATTTGGTGAGTTTGTAGTTTAAATAGATGCAGCATGAGTGAGTGTGGCCTGCCTCGGACTGGTGCCCCAGTCATTCATTTGCTGTTGTTTTATTGGTAGCTCAGAATAGGCTAACACAGTTGAAGGAAACCTCAGTGAGCCTTCATAATTTAAAACAAGTATAACCAGTGAAGCACAAGCCACGGGGGGGTCTGTCTTTACACCAAGTGAGGGTCTACTTAGTCAAGACTCCTGATGAGCTCTTCGTCTATCCTGTGCTTCTATGTCCATTATGCTCCTGGTTGTTCCTTTTATAGTAGGCCAACCTCTCATCATACCAGTATACCAGAAATTTTTTTTTTTCACCATTATTTAGTGCTATTATAAATTCTGTAGGGTATATTAATAATAACTGACATTAATGAATAATAATATACATGGAACATGAATTTCAGTCCTGTGCCCAGTTATTGTCGGTGTGAAATTTGCACGTTCACTTCAGGTTTGTGTGTTTTTTTTCTCTACGGTCCTCTACAGTTTTCCTCACACATTTCCACAGCCGTGCAAGTTAACCTAACTGACAACTTCAAAATGGCTCAAAGTCTGGAAAATTAAACAAGTGGGCCCTGCAATGGTCTAACACCTCATCCAGTGTCGATTTCTGCTTTACATCCAATGCTGTCAGTAAATAGCCTTTAGCTCCCATGATTCTGAATTTGATTACAAAGATTTGAAATTTTGTCTGATATTATTGCACAAATGTATGGTATTAAACATCAACATCATTTCTATTGTCTGTTTTGAAAATCACCCCAAATATTTGTAACTTTTTTTCAAAACTTAGACCTGCTGGCTTATTTTGTCCTATACATTATTGTATTATTGTGGAATTAGTGGAAGTTAAAAGTTCATTATGGGTTGGCCTACTCTTATCACAAACACACAGATACCCTGTCTACTTAAACACGGATTATAAGTGATGCCTGCTCAGCCAGTCTCTCCTCAGGACCCACACAGGGATGCAGTAGCTTTTGAGCAACACATGGATGTCCCCAGATAGAACTAATGGTTACTTTAGTCCCCAGTAAAAACCTAAACTCATAAAGGCTCCGGGATATAACAGAGACTTAAAGGCTGACGCACCTTCATCCCCGAAAATAATCGAGATACATGAAAGCTAATATACCGTAATAATAATTCATTACATTTATATAGCATTTTTCTTAAAGCGCTACCACACAGAGAGGACCTGGGATGCACACCTATGATCTCTTTTCTGTAAGGCATTAGTGCAATCTGCACCTCCTGTGTAATAATAATAATAATAATAATAATAATAATAATAATAATAATAGGTTTTATTTATGTAGCACCTTTCATACACTCAAGGACAATTTACAATTCAATAAACACATTAACAAGACTGTACAAGTAAATGAATAATACTCATTGAAAAGATGTGTTTTTAACAAAAGTTTGAAATTAATTGTGGCAGTAGGGGGCGCTAGTGCTCCCTTGAACCCTCAGGTACAAATCCAGACACCAGGTAAAAGTCCAAGACTCTTTATTTTGGTTCACAGTGCACCAAGCACCTTCCACACTACTCATAAACTCGCTAATTCCCACACAGTACACTAATCACTCCTACACGCCCAGACACTTTGCTCCTCTCCCTCCCAGCTCAGCTCAGTGTCTGGACTGAGGCATCGTCCTTTTGTAGCCCCTGACCCGGAGGTGTTCCTGTCCCATCAGTCCACAGTTCCTTATTCCTTTCGGGTCAGGGCAATCAGTCCTTTTCTTCAACCCGGGAGCACGTCGTTCCTTCCCGTCACATGACCGTGACGTACTCCCGGGTCATATGGCACAAAGAGCCCATAAGCCCCCCCACAGCGACTCCTGGTGGCCCCCAAGGTATCCAGCAGGGCTGTGAATAAACACTGCAAAGTCCATAAGGCCCTGCTGGACCTCGGGGGCACGATCCTGCTGTCGGGAGAGCTCCTCCTGGCGGCCTGGGGGTGAAGACCGGCATGGGAAGCCGGCAGTCCTCCACATAATAATAGATTTTACCTCGCGAAGGCTGAGAGGAAGAGCATTCGAAATTTCAGGGGCTGTCACACTGAAAGCTCTACCACCCATAGTTACTAACCTGTATTTACGTACAGTGAGTAAATTAGCGTCCGATGACCTTAATGCACGGGCAGGAGTGTAAGGAAGCAGCAGCTCAGATAATGAGGGGCTAACCTATGAAGGGTTTTAAAGGTGAGAAGAATAATTTTATATTTGATTCTTGAAGAAACTGGTAGCCAATGCAAATCATAGAGGACAGGAGTGATGTGAGCAGATTGTTTAGTGTGTGTAAGTAAACGAGCAGCAGAATTCTGAACATACTGTAATCTATTGATATATTTATTTGGTAGGCCATAAAACAAAGCATTGAAATAGTCCAGACGAGTAGCGATGAAAGCGTGAATGAGTGTTTCAGTATCTTTCACACTGAGGAAAGAATGCAGATGAGCAATGTTATGGAAATGAAATAAAAACTGTCTGTACTATTGAGCTAATGTGTGGTTGAAAAGTAAGAAGCTAATCAAAGATGACACCCAAATTATAGACTGATGCTGAGGGTTCAACCAGGATACCATCGACATCAAGTTTTAGCCCACGAAGGGTAGAGAGGACAGATTTGGTACCAACTAATAAGATTTCTGTTTTATCAGGATTGTAAAAAATTATCTGTCATCTAAAGATTGATTTCCCGAATGCAGTCAGTCAGCGCAACAGGTGAAGATGTTGCAGTTGCTTCAACACTTACATAAAGTTGTGTGTCATTGGCATAGCAGTGGAAGCTTAAACCATACAGACGAATAATCTCACAACATGGAAGCATATAGATGTTGAAGAGGATTAGACTGAGAACTGACCCTTGAGGGATACCTTGTGTGAGTGAAGTAGTGGCTGATTTGTATTCCCTAATGAAGACGTAATGCTAACGATCGCTGAGGTATGATGTGAACCAAGAAAGAGCAGCACCAGAGATACCAATAGCTGAAAGTCGGGACAGTAAAATGTTATGGTTAACTGTATCAAACACTGCACTTAAGTCAAGGAGAACTAGAACAGCGGCCATCCCAGAATTTGCCGTTATAAGCAAGTCATTGAAGTTGCTAATGTCACTTTCCAACCAACAATGTTTTACTCCCAAATATCTCCCCTCAGCCTGCTAACCCTGTGGGAAAGTAACTGGAAAATAAATGTGATACTCCCATGTCTGGTTTTCCCTATCTAGGATTATAATATGAGTTACACATTTGATCACAGTGAAAGAACAATTTAAAGTAAATGCTACCTAACCTCTCTCTCTACCAAATATTAACAATGTATGTGTAAACCCACTGGAATTATGATAAAGTCAATTAAAAGTGAAATAATATTTACTTACTTTGCTAATCACAAAGTAGATGTCTTAAATGACTTTCCAAATTTATTATAGTTTGTTAGTATAAAATCTGTGGAAGGGTTATAAAGTGAGTCTTAAAGGAATTCACCCTAAGTGTATGCAAACGTCTGACTTTAGATGTAAAACGGCAAAGTGCAGTAAAAGACCTCCCCACATCAGGTGTCCAGAGACTACTTTACTACTTCAGTCACTCAAAATATGCTAGCAAAGAATAGAAATTTAAAAGTAAAGCAGCATTTATTAAAATACAATAGTAACAAATGAATTAAGCTGAAATAAATTATAGGAAACAATGAATAATAGTAAAATCTGGATTTAAAGCCCTTTGTGATATTATGTGTTTTTTATATGTCTATTTTGGTTCCATTAGGGTTTTTTCTTATCAGGATCCTGTTTGTGAAGTTTAATCTCTGTTTTTATTTGGTTTGACAAAGTTTTACTTTTATCCCATCTTGTTTTGCTTTGCTAACACAATGTGTGGTGGATGTGTTACTTGATCGCCATCATTGCTGTAATTACGTCAAGGTAGTGATGGTGTAAATGTGGTGGTGGTTTCAGTATTCACTATCCCTCGGTGGATAAACAGCATTCTTGAAATCTTTAGTATTGTTACCCTTATCACTAAGCAGGCCCTAACACTACGTTTGGTTGTGACTTTGCTTTTGGTTTTGAGTCTCAGTTCTTGTCTCTTTCTTCTGTTCCTGGTTGACAGTTATTATCGATCTCTCTGTTTAGACCTCTGCCTGTTCTTTCTACGTTTTCATCTCCTGGTCACATTGGTTGCTCACGATAATCCTTGGCCACTCTGATGTTCCTTAACACCCTTGCTGTAGAGTCACAAAACCTACTGGTAAGTAGTAGCAAAGAAAACACCATTGTCAGAGGAGAAGCTATTTTGGGAGGCTTTTAGATTCAACAATTGAGTTGAAGCATGGATGGCATCTTAGATGTTTAGATAGATGGATTCTCTGTGTCCCTCTGATGACTCTGTTGTCATTTCTCATTTCTTAGACGGGCTGTTTTGTACCTCGGAGTTCTGTACTTTGTGTTGTTACACACAGATAATTGGTTTGCTACTCTAGTGATGGGCGGCTCTGCCTAAAAGCTTTTATCACAAAAGTATGTGAAGAACACTTTATCACAATTATACCTGCATTTTTATCACTCTTTAATTTAATATTGTTTTTTATCAGTATGCTGCTGCTGGAGTATGTGAATTTCCCCTTGGGATTAATAAAGTATCTATCTATCTATCTGGTTAAGGGTGCTTTATCTGCACTTTCCTTGGAGCTCCCTTCGGTACTCCCAAGTCTGATCTTTTTTATCTAAGACTAGCCCGCAGCTTCACCTGCATATTAGTGAAACAGGACAGTGAGCAGCTCAGGTCCAGCCCAGCTCTCTACTCCTGACGTCACTCTTCCCACTTCCCTTGGCCTCTGTCTCGGATTAGAGTGAATATATCGCTCCTGCAAGCAAACTATGCTTCTTAGCGCAATGAAAGAAGTCACAAAATCAACCGGAATGTTCAAGCAAATTATAGAAAAAAAAAGATCTAAATCTGTTCTCTCGTTTGCTAACTAAGGTTACGCCCCGAGGCAGACTAAATCCGTTAAGCAGTTCTCTTGTGCAAGGCGTACAGAAATACAAATGGGTCTAAAAAACTAAATTTTTAAAACCGTTTCTTAGCGAGCACCTATGGGTCAAAGGTAACCTACAGTCCTCATTGTTCGGGAGATTTTGTGATGAGTGAGTCAGTGGTATTTGGCTTTTATATACAGTAATCCCTCCTCGTAATCCCTCCTCGATCGCGGGGGTTGCGTTCCAGAACCCCCCGCGATAGGTGAAAATCCGCGATGTAGAGACCATATGTTTGTATGGTTATTTTTATATATTTTAAGCCCTTAGAAACTCTCCCACACTGTTTGTAAATATTCTCCGCACAGTTATACAGTAAACCCTCGTTTATAGCGGTCGATCCGCTCCAGACAGATAAATGGATTTCCAAGAAGTAGGATTCTTTATTTATAAATCTAATATTTTCGCAGTTAGAGCATTGAAAACCTGTTTACGACCTTCTAAATAAGTTTTTTAACATTATTAGAGCTCTCTAGACATGAAGTAACACCCTTTAGTCAAAAGTTTAAACTGTGCTCCATGACAAGACAGAGATGACAGTTCTTTCTCACAATTAAAAGAATGCAAACATATCTTCCTCTTCAAGGTTCGCCGTCAGGAGCAGAGAATGTCAGAGAGAGAGAAAAGTAAACAATCAAAAATCAATAGGGCTGTTGCGCTTTTAAGTATGCAAGCACCGAGATAAAGCGGCGCAATGAAGGGATCAATGTGAAGGTAGCCTTTCAGCATTTTTTTACAGGCTTGTCGGTATCTTCTAAGCAAACAGCCCCTCTGCTCACACCCCCTCTGTCAGGAGCAGATAATGGGGCCAATCATATGCCGCCCTGATGGTATTGCATGATGGTAAGTATCTGCCTGTATTTCTCAGAGAGAGTGAGAGACAGAGAAAAGCAAACAATGAAAAATCAATACGGACTGTAAGCGCTTTTAAGCACCGCGCGGGAAGCATATCGTATATCATTGAGGAGCTTTAGTTAATACGTAATACGTGCTCTGATTGGGTAGCTTCTCAGCCATCCGCCAATAGCGTCCCTTGTATGAAATCACCCCGCGATAGGTGAAAATCTGCGATGTAGAGACCATATGTTTGTATGGTTATTTTTATATATTTTAAGTGGAAACTCTCCCACACTGTTTATAAATATTCTCCGCACAGTTATACAGTAAACCCTCGTTTATAGCGGTTGATCCACTCCAGACAGATAAATGGATTTCCAAGAAGTAGGATTCTTTATTTATAAATCTAATATTTTCGCAGTTAGAGCATTGAAAACCTGTTTACAACCTTCTAAATACGTTTTTTAACATCATTAGAGCCCTCTAGACATGAAGTAACACCCTTTAGTCAAAAGTTTAAACTGTGCTCCATGACAAGACAGAGATGACAGTTCTTTCTCACAATTAAAAGAATGCAGACATATCTTCCTCTTCAAGGTTCACCTCTCTGACTTTGTCTCCCATCCTTCAAATTTAGTAAAAACAAAGATGTACTGTTTCTATTTTTAAATAAACCAATTGCTAGTAGTCTACTGATGACAACCCCTGCTTTTTTCACTAACTGACTACATGCCAAGTGGTAATGGAAACTGAACATGGACAAACAGCAAAGAACTGGTCATAAACACAAAAGTACGGTTCTTAGACTAATTTGAGTAATGCAGCAGGGCCGTCTTACCAGCATCATAGAACCCCGGGCAAAGTTGTGATAGCAGAACAGAAACAGAAACATACAAAGGCATCAGAAAAATTGTGGGACCCCAGCCAGTGCCCATCGTGCCCATACGTTAAGACGGCCCTGCTGTACAATCAGTAACAGGGGCAAATGTGTAGTCGATGTAGGGTTTGTGGAGCCAATTAAAAGAATGAAGCAGATGAATTTTAAAACACCGGAAAACGTTTTTCACTAAGGTGTCTATAAAGTGGTTAAAGAGTGCAACATGCTGAACAAATTCAAACGTGGCAAAGAAGGTAAATGACAAGCTACGCTGATCAATGAACTTCATGTTCAACTTCATGTTTTTAGAAAACTGCTGCCTGTTCTCTTCCTTCAGTCAAACTCACAGTGAGAGTGGACAGGTTAAAGTATTTCTTGAAGAGCAATGTCTACATGCCTGTGTGAATTAGTGCCTTCATAAGGTACTGTGAAGGTCTTCATCTGAAGATTAAAGGTTAGCAACCTGCTCTTTGGACAGACACATTTTACTACACTACTTCATTCCACTGGCCTGTTCTGTAACTGCTCATGGCATATTAAATGATTTGTGTTTACTATTTAATACAATGAAGTCCTGTAATGTCATTCAGTCTTGAATATCACAGCACCAGAAAGTATCACAATGTTGCCTGCTGATTAGCCATGCAAATAAAAATTAGTTCACTGTGTACATGTAACAATGCTACTATTAGTTATCATAAATCATAAATTTACTTATAAAGCAAACAACGTATTGTATTAGTAAGAACATAAGAAATTTGACAAATGAGAGGAGAGCATACAGTCCACCAATCTCATTTATTTAGCTAATACAGTAGCTATGCTGCCTCAATATCACTCTCAGATCCTTCTTAAAGGTTGTGAAGGTTTCTGCTTCAACTACATACTACATGTCTTGGTAGTTTGTTTCAGATTCCCACAGCACTTTGTGTAAAGAAGTCCTTCCTGGCTTCAGTCCTAAATTACTCTTAATGTCTACTGGTGTCTTCTTGTAAGTGATTCGCTGTTAACTTGAAAGAATTTTAAATACCTGGATTAGGTCCCCATGCAGCCTTCTCTTCAATTCTTGATGAGTCTGTCAGAGTTGGACATGTCCTTAAGTCCTGGGACGCACTTGGTATTGTTCTTCTCTGCGGAGCTCCAAGTGCTGCTATGTCTTTCTTGTACTGTGAAGAGAACTCACCAGTGCATTATACAGTCTAAGCCAGGGGTCCTCAATCACAGTCCTGGAGGGCCACAGTGACTCTTCCAGGCATCTAATATAACTGTTAACTGAGGGAGCAGACACGACCACCAACGAAATGTTGGGGCACCAGCCAGGTCGCCCCTTTTAATAACTAATAAGTCCCACAAAATAAACAGGAACTCGATGGCGCAAACAGAAATAAAAAGGCAGTATTGGCTGGTAAGGCTCTGTGCACTGGTTGCAACGTCGGGTTGAATCTCCATCTGGTGGTCTACAAACCGGATTCCAAAAAAGTTGGGACACTATACAAATCGTGAATAAAAACTGAATGCAATGATGTGGAGGTGCCAACTTCTAATATTTTATTCAGAATAGAACATAAATCACGGAACAAAAGTTTAAACTGAGAAAATGTATCATTTTAAGGGAAAAATATGTTGATTCAGAATTTCATGGTGTCAACAAATTCCAAAAAAGTTGGGACAAGGCCATTTTCACCACTGTGTGGCATCTCCCCTTCTTCTTACAACACTCAACAGACGTCTGGGGACCAAGGAGACCAGTTTCTCAAGTTTAGAAAAAGGAATGCTCTCCCATTCTTGTCTAATACAGGCCTCTAACTGTTCAATCGTCTTGGGCCTTCTTTGTCGCACCTTCCTCTTTATGATGTGCCAAATGTTCTCTATAGGTGAAAGATCTGGACTGCAGACTGGCCATTTCAGTACCCGGATCCTTCTCCTACGCAGCCATGATGTTGTGATTGATGCAAAATGTGGTCTGGAATTATCTTGTTGAAAAATGCAGGGTCTTCCCTGAAAGAGATGATGTCTGGATGGGAGCATATGTTGTTCTAGAACCTGAATATATTTTTCTGCATTGATGGTGCCTTTCCAGACGCACTCATACAACCCCATACCATCAGAGATGCAGGCTTCTGAACTGAGCATTGATAACAACTTGGGTTGTCCTTGTCCTCTTTGGTCCGGATGACATGGCGTCCCAGATTTCCAAAAAGAACTTAGAATCGTGACTCGTCTGACCACAGAACAGTCTTCCATTTTGCCGCACTCCATTTTAAATGATCCCTGGCCCAGTGACAACGCCTGAGCTTGTGGATCTTGCTTAGAAATGGCTTCTTCTTTGCACTGTAGAGTTTCAGCTGGCAACGGCGGATGGCACGGGGATTGTGTTCACTGACAATGGTTTCTGGAAGTATTCCTGAGCCCATTCTGTGATTTCCTTTACAGTAGCATTCCTGTTTGTGGTGCAGTGTCGTTTAAGGGCCCGGAGATCACGGGCATCCAGTATGGTTTTACGGCCTTGACCCTTACGCACAGAGATTGTTCCAGATTCTCTGAATCTTCGGATGATGTTATGCACAGTTGATGATGATAGATGCAAAGTCTTTGCAATTTTTCGCTGGGTAACACCTTTCTGATATTGCTCCACTATCTTTCTGCGCAACATTGTGGGAATTGGTGATCCTCTACCAATCTTGGCATCTGAGAGACAACGCCACTCTGAGAAGATCTTTTTATACCCAATCAAGTTGCCAATTGACCTAATTAGTGTTAACTGGTCTTCCAGCTCTTCGTTATGCTCAAATTTACTTTTTCCAGCCTCTTATTGCTACTTGTCCCAACTTTTTTGGGATTTGTTGACACCGTGAAATTTTGAATCAACATATTTTTCCTTTAAAATGATACATTTACTTGGATTAAACGTTTGATCTGTCATCTACGTTCTATTACAAATAAAATATTGACATTTGCCATCTCCACATCATTGCATTCAGTTTTTATTCACAATTTGTTTAGTGTCCCAACTTTTTTGGAATCCGGTTTGTACTCTTCCTGGAATGAGACAACCCCTGCCAGGAGCGTCTTGGTTTTAAAGTCTCTGGACTGGAAAGGGTGGAGTCAGTTACCCTTACTGGGTGGTTTCTGTGAGCTGTGGGTGGAAAAAGAGGCCATACCATCAGTGAGAGTGCCCCCCAGTGTCCCGGAATGGTAGTGCTTACCTCTGATGTACCTGGAAGGTGATCCTCTGATGTGCATGTGTGACATTATAAAACTGGATGTGCTGCCTTGGATCAGTAAAGACCATCAGGTGGGATTAGGGAATTGTGAAGTCACAATAATTTTATTAGCTCTATCAGAGAATGAAAACTGAAACCAATATTTAAAGAATGCCACAAAATGAGATGCTAGAAACTTGAGCACATGTCTGAGTAATTTGACTGATGGTCATTTGCTTCCTTTTGAAGTACAAACTACGTGGTGGACAGTTGCTAATAAACAGCAATGTAAGTGAAGCTGAGCTAACATTTCTTGTTGTTTGTTGTATTTGCAGCATTGAAGATGAAGCAAACCAGTATCGGCTCCACGTGACAGGCTTCCGTGGGACTGTAGAAGACTCCTTCAGCTGGTATCACAACAAGCACAGTTTCAGCACACCAGATACTGGAAACATCTGTGCAGAGATATCTCATGGAGGTTGGTGGTTTCATCAGTGCTTCTTCACAAATCTCAATGGAGTTTATTACAAGGTATGGAAAATGCAAACATCTGTAAATGTGTGGGCACAGGCATATTTCATATGCTTATTCTTAAGTTATTATTTAATAGAGACAATGCAGTTTCGTGTAATTACAGTTCAACAGTCAGGGCTTGGAGCTGATGTTCTGTATTTATAGATTATAACTACTGCTAATTTCCAGTGTGTGTTCCTCATTAGGCTTTTTATATACAGTCAGTCAGTCATTGTCCAACCCGCTATATCCTAACACGGGGTCACAGACAACAAAGTTAAAAAACTACAAATGAATATATTTCTGATTTGATTTCTGCTAACAATTACTCTGTAAGTGTATCTCTGAGAGGACTGTGAGAGATACAAATATCTGTCATGGTTTACTTAAAGTAGAATTGATTGTACAACTTCCATGATGTTCCATTTATAAGCAATTTATTTGGGATTTTGTTACTGCTGAATGTAGAAAACCTTAATAGTTTGAAAGCAGACATCCTGACACATTCTTTTCACATCTTAATTATCAAAGGGAGAGTCCAGTTTTCACTTTGTCTGTGAGTTGAATCTGAACTGACAGTTAAAAGTTTAATGGCGGGATTAGAAGACAGGAGAGACCCAAAACTGAAGCCGCGGTCATAACTGAGAATCAAACTGATTAATAAGTGAATCAAAAACTGAAAGTCTTTAGCTAGAAATAAGGTCAAGAGTCATACATTTTATAGATTTTATTGCAATCACAAATGATCTGGAAATGCATGTGCTGTCCCTGATACAGTTGCACAACAGACTGTATACACTGCGCATTCCTGGGTCATTCTGGGATTGATTGTCACGGCAACAAGAGATGCACCAATGCAAATATGGCAGCGCCCATTGGTAAACAAAATGGCATTATGAAATAGACGTTAAAAATATACAACTTTAAAATACACACTCCCAAAAATACACCACTATTAGAATCAGACTCCATGATGTAAAAAACTCCCATATAAATCTTTGAAAAACACCTCTAAAAAGATACAAAAATGTATTTAAAAAACACAAATCATAAAAGTCTGTCACAGGCAGAGTTCTGCCTTCCCCTGTTTGCTATTATATTCCTGTAACCAGAAAGGACAGTCCATGCTTCTCCTCGTTGGCCTTCTTAAAGCCTGTTCATCGCAGGAGCAAGCAAGTACAGAATAAGGATAATATTAAGAAGGACTACCATGATTTGTTTTCGATCTTATGTTTGTAAAAATTGAGTTATCTGTATGGAGTTATGATTATAATAAAATCAATATTAAAAAAAAAACACCATATAAACTGGAGTCCACAAGACAAATATGACTTTGTCAATGATGAAAATGAGCGGGTGACCCCATTCATCCAGAATTCATTCTGAGTGGGACTTTTACGCTTCATTATAATTCTCTACTACAATGTTGGTAATGTCAGTATTAGAATGAACGATTCTATCTTCTGCCATTGATAACAATGCTCATAACACTTTAAAGTTTTTTTTTTCCTTTTTTACTTTTGAAGATTTGAAAAACATTATTATTAATTAAGTTGAGATTTCCTAATTACTTTTTCCCTAACCAGTGTGAGGAAGTACGGAAGCATTTCTCATATGAAACTCCGGCCTGTTTTGCGGTGTCATCAATCAGCCATCTACCAAACAGTAACAAAACTGTCCACCTGCTTACGTAAAACTTCAAACTGTCACACTCCTACACTTGCCTTCCTTATGCCAGTCTCATGTGACTCGCCTAGGTGCTCCCACACTCCGTCTTCTCGTATCTTAAAGACGATAGCCCAACATTCCTCCATTTCCGGTGCCATCTTTCTTTTTTACCGATTGCGCTAGTCTACAGTAAGCCAGTGCTGTTATTCAGGCTCCCCAATCAACTGACATGCCGGTCCCTTTTTCCAGCGTAACCACCCCCTTTCAATAAAAGACAGATCAATATGAAACAGGTAGTACAAAGAATAGAAGAAGATGATCACATCACAGCAAGACAAACTCAACAAAATATATTACTAAAAAAGGAAAAAGAACACGACATTAGGACCTGTGACACTCAGCCAAGGCTAAACATTAAGCTGATGTCATATTCCATGTGTTCATTTTGTTGGATTTGTCAGACTTGCTGACTGCTTTTCATGATTTCATCGCCAAACCATATCAATTTAAATGACTGAAAATTGCTGAGAATGTCTACTGATTGTATGCCAACCTTCCAGCGTAGTCGTGTGTCCCTTTTTCTGACAGCCAGTAGTGTGCTGCCTGACAGAGCTGATGTTGTACGAAGGGTTAACAGGTACCGCGAGTTCAGCTACAATCTTGGCACTATTTTTTTTTTTTACATTCTATCATGTTACATAAAACGCAAGACATCAGACAGATGAGTCTCTCTTCTGTTTGCAAGGTCCAAAACACCTGTGTTCTTCATTCCTCATCACTGCATTCCATGCATTGTAATTCTGGTTCAGCATTCATTGGTTGTCAGCTCCAATGCACACAAAAACCGACCCTACAACTAAAGGAAAGTTTTGATTTTGTTGGGACGAGTCATGGACTGGTTGGAGTGAATTGCTGGGCATGTCACACTTGACGACAGCCTTCACTGGAGTGTGCCGACAACTGACTCCGACTTGTTAAGATTTTGTAAGACTAGCACTGAAAATTGCTCATACATTTGTTGCACTGCTTTTGCAATGGTGTTATTTTATCAGCTTCATGTTTATTTTATTGTTAGTTTTCATCTGAGTTGTGGATGAAGTTGTTTTTTGTACCACTTTATATCTGTTGCAGTGTTGATTATACATTATTTTTAATACAACATAAATTGCTTCCCTGTAACTTTACAAAATGATAATCTACTCTCTATATGTAAAATCCTAAGCCTAAAAGTGTAACGATTTTATGCAACGATTTTATGTGACATTTTTATGTCACACTTTAAATTGGGCTTACTTTAAAACCTACATATATATGTTTGGTATCATTCTTTTCAGAATTTATCAAACTTTAATGTGATGTTATTCGATTTTCAGATTCTTATTCCATTTTTAAATTATAAACTAAAATATCAAGAACTCACGTCCCGCGAGACGAGACTTTGTGCCATGAGATTTAACCACGCCCCGGGCCAGAAATAAAAGACAAAGAGTAGATGACAAATACAGCTGCTCTACAGGCTTTTAAATGTTCAAAGCACCGCACAAGATGCAGATCACGCGGCACGGCAGCAGCAGTTGATCGAGCAAAGAGGAGGCAAAAAAACTGTATTTGTTTCCCATTGTATCACCGTTTAAGAGGGGGTTTAAGAGGAGCGACCGCGTCTCCTAGGTGTGCGTTCAGCCCCCCTCTTCACAACGTGGGCGGCAGAGACGTGAAGTGGCTGGTGCGTAGAGCAGGCCAGGGGGGTTGGCAAGTGAAGCGAGCGGGGGTAAGCCCCCTAGTGTAAACAATAAAATATTTATTTAGGCAGACTGTTCCCATACCCACTATTGACTGCTTCTGTGGTGTTCTCCTTCTACATACAATGTGCATCTGCTATTGTGATGATTTTGCTAGTGGCAGACTACACTTATAAAAGATTTCTACAGGTAAACATTTTGAACACAAGCTTATTGTTTTCTTTACACTTTACAAAACATGATTTTATTTTTCCCAATAATGTGTTATAACTTATGATGCACTAGATAGGTAAAGTGATATTTCTAGAGTGAGTGGTGAGTCTTCCTGGTCTCACAGTTAGGTCTCCTTGACTAGGTTGGTACCCAGGCCCACCACCTTTGCAGTTTCTGTCCTAAGTCCCTTATCTGTCAGTTCTCTAACCCAATTGTTCTAATTAATTAATGTTTCACATTAAAAAGTCTTTTTCTGTTCATCAGATCTAATGTTGTAGAGCAGTGTTTTTCAACCAGTGTGCTGTGGTACAGTGGTGAGCTGTGAGAGCTACCCAGGTGTGCAGTGGAAATAAAAGTGCAGCGCAACCTGAGAGGGACAAGCTCTGCAGGTAGTCGAGACCTGTGTGAGGAGCACAACATCACATGGAGAAGCTTGCATAAAAGAAGCTCTGTGATTGTGATGTTGCAGACGCAGCACTTTGAGCAGGCTGCTAGAGTCCACCTGCCATCGGTGTGCGGTCACCAGCGAGCCTCACAGTGAATAAGACAGGCTTAGCAATGTTTATTTATTTGTAATATGCAGTGTCTATAAAAAGCATTCACCTCTGTTCACATTTTATTGTTTTACAATTTTGTTTCCCAACCTCTTTTCTTTGGTGGCACACTTTTTGCAACCAAAAACATCCCAAGGCACATCACTGTCTTATTAACCACAAAGATGCACAGTATACAGTATATCTCATACACATGCTCAACTGCCTGAGGGGGCAGACTACTGGAATAGCCGGTAAAAAAGCATTCACAGACAAGGCACTTAAGTGAGCAGTTTGGTGGCACCTCCTTGCTGCTTTGTCCCTTTACCCACCACCCTCTCTGCCTCAGAAGCAATCTGTATGCCCACTATCCACTGGTCCTGTGAGACTTGCTGGCGACTGCACACCCAGGGCAGATGGACTCTGGCAGCCTAGAGACATGTCTGATGTGCTCAAAAACGATCACGAGCTGCTTTTATGATAGCTTTTCCAGGTAGTCCTGTCCTCCTCAGACAGGTCTTGACCACCCAAGGAAGTTGTCCCTCTCAAGTTCTGACACAAGTGAGCTACACAATTATTTCCACAGCACATATGGGTAGCTCTCATGGCCTACTATTGTGCCACGGCACACTAGCTGAAAAACATTCAACTAGATGACTACGGCTACTTTTGTGCTGATTGCGTTTTTCAAGAAGATGTTTTAGATCTCGTATCCCGGTCGTTGTTCATAATGCTTTGCTACCAATACTATGAAACAGTAAACAGGGAAAGCAAAAAGAGGCATTACGTATGCCACATCCAGTTAACCAAATTCCATTTGTCATAACAAGAACGGAAAAAACTCTCCGTAAGCTTGTGCTCGATCACTTGCCTCCTGCTGAATTCGTAAAACAAGTTGGTCCAGTCCACATTCTTTTATTTCCTTGTTTCCTTCAAGTGAATGATTTATGAAAGAGTGTTTCAATAAAGAAATAACCAAATTTTCCTTGATTTCTGAAGCTCCGCTTAAAGTCATGCTCGCTCACTTGTACTTACATAAAGTTAAAGGCAGGTTTGGACTATGAACCGTGGTCATGAAAATGAAATAGTACATGGACAACTGTCCAATCACATTAGATTAAAAAAACCTAAAAAGCCAACAATTAAAGGGCAGCCTCTGGTCACCTGCTTCCAAAAAGATCAAGGACTTACATACATCCTCATTTGGCTGGTATCCTTCACTCATGAAATACAGGTATAGGTATTCACATAGAAATGAAACAATTACAAGTTGGTACACCCCAGCATCCCGCGTTACAAACTGCCACTGGCCTACTCTTAATCTTCTTTTGCTTAACTGAAAAGGCTCAGCTCTTTCAATCTTTCCTCATAACTTGTCCCCTGCAGCTGTCCTGGATTCAGTCTAGTTGCTCTTTTCCGGACCTTTTCTAGCACTGCTGTGTACATATTGTAGCCTGCAGACCAAAATTGCACACAGTACTGCAGAGGAGGCCTCACCAGTGCGTAATAAAGCTTAAGCATAATCTTCTTTGTCTTGTACGCCATAGATCGTGCTATATAAAATAACATTCTGTTAGCCTTCTTAATGGCTTCTGAATACTGTCTGCAGTTGACAGTGTTGAGTCCACTATGACTCCTGAGTCATTCTCATAAGGTGTACTTTCGATTTTCAGATCTCCCATTGTGTATTCAAACCTAACAATTTTACCTGCTATCTGTAATACTAGAATAGAAATCTGCCCAAGACTGTATGCTGTCCAAGTCCCTCTAGCTTGGTGTCATCTGCAAACTTAATCAGCTTGTTATTTACAGTATATTCCTATCCATCTTATATGTATATACTAAAAATAGCAGCGGCCCTGGCACTGACCACACAGAGATACCATTCTCAATGTCACCAAATACATTGTCAGCCTGTCCTTCCTTATATAATTCTGCATTCAAAAGTATGGAGCAACACTGTAATGTTAAATATTTGTATTGTTGTTTAGTATTTGTACATTGTATCATTTGATTGAAGTTTCAGGTTTATTGATTCCCAGTTCAGTAAAAGTAAAAAGACAATTTTGACCTTTCAGGGAGGATGGTACTCTTCAAAAAGCAAAAACCACCTAGGACCTGACGGAATTGTCTGGTACAGCTGGAAAGACTCTGATTATTACTCTCTGAAGAAAGTTTCCATGATGATCCGACCTCGTACCTTTCGGCCAAGGTTGTCCCCTTAAAATGGAGTGAATATTTATTTCAGGAACTTTTTCCTCTAGAAGAAAACCTCCTCAGCTGAATTGAAAAAACCAAGCTGCTCTCATTTGATTGGACATGATGCTTGCCAAGTCAACATTTTGCTTTACATAAAATCTGTGATTGTTTATGTGTGTATCTTTAAAAAATATTTGCCTTTAAGCCTTGTTGTACTTGGTTTCACTATGTAGCTTAGCTGAATTCATGAGATCTCGGAGCCAGAGTATGAATCCTGTCATGGACAGTTACTGTGAGGATGTGCATGTCTTCACTATGTCCACATGACTTTTCCTCTGGGAGCTCCCAAAGATGAGTGTGTGTGTGCACTGCAATGGACTCCCTTTCCATTCAGGATGGGTTTTAGCCTTTTCTTTGATACTTTACATGACCCAATAACGGAAAAGGTAGGTTGAAAAATAAGAACATACAATGTTTGTCAAATTAGAGACTTGTCAAATGATCAAGCTTGTTATTTAATAGCAAAACTGTTCTAACAGATGGACGAAGAGGTTGGCAAGGGGCATCCGGTGACCTTTTGCAGCAACAACTGATTGAATAACAAATGCATTCTTTAACGGCCCTCATGCACCAGAATCAGAGAGCACCATTTCCTTAAGCTGTAGCCATTCATAATATTCTCATAAAGATCAGTCAATTAGTCATGTAAAATGGTGTACAATTATAAACCTTTGAGATAAGGCACAGTTACTTTTTATTAAGAGATTTGGTGCTACTTTATTTAAGAGTTTGTGAGAAAAGTAATATTTAAGGTCTTTGCATTGCATCTTCTGTCTTCACTTGTTTTTTTGCTGTCTTGTACAAGAATTTTGCTCATATTTTACCACGTTTCATTGCTATGTTTTGATTTCAAAATAATAAAAATAATCATACATTTTCTTTACTTGTATTTTTGCAAATGCTAACATAAACATTGTATATACAGTGCATCTGGAAAGTATTCACAGCGCATCACTTTTTCCACATTTTGTTATGTTACAGCCTTATTCCAAAATGGATTAAATTAATTTTTTCCTCATAATGACAAAGTGAAAAATGTTTACTTGAGGTTTTTGCAAATTTATTAAAAATAAAAAAACTGAGAAAGCACATGTACATAAGTATTCACAGCCTTTGCTCAATACTTTGTCGATGCACCTTTGGCAGCAATTACAGCCTCAAGTCTTTTTGAATATGATGCCACAAGCTTGGCACACCTATCCTTGGCCAGTTTCACCCATTCCTCTTTGCAGCACCTCTCAAGCTCCATCAGGTTGGATGGGAAGCGTCGGTGCACAGCCATTTTAAGATCTCTCCAGAGATGTTCAATGGGATTCAAGTCTGGGGTTTGGCTGGGCCACTCAAGGACATTCACAGAGTTGTCCTGAAGCCACTTCTTTGATATCTTGGCTGTGTGTTTAGGGCCGTTGTCCTGCTGAAAGATGAACTGTCGCCCCAGTCTGAGGTCAAGAGCGCTCTGGAGCAGGTTTTCATCCAGGATGTCTCTGTACATTGCTGCAGTCATCTTTCCCTTTATCCTGACTAGTCTCCCAGTTCCTGCCGCTGGAAAACATCCCCACAACATGATGCTGCCACCACCATGCTTCACTGTAGGGATGGTATTGGCCTGGTGATGAGCGGTGCCTGGTTTCCTCCAAACTTGACGCCTGGCCTTCACACCAAAGAGTTCAATCTTTGTCTCATCAGACCAGAGAATTTTGTTTCTCATGGTCTAAGAGTCCTTGAGGTGCCTTCTGGCAAACTCCAAGCGGGCTGCCATGTGCCTTTTACGAAGGAGTGGCTTCTGTCTGGCCACTTTACCATACAGGCCTGATTGGTGGATTGCTGCAGAGAAGGTTGTCCTTCTGGAAGGTTCTCCTCTCTCCACAGAGGACCTCTGACAGAGTGACCTTCGGGTTCTAGGTCACCTCCCTGACTAAGGCCCTTCTCCCCCGATCGCGCCGTTTAGATGGCCGGCCAGCTCTAGGAAGAGTCCTGGGGCCTCATGTATGACGCCGTGCGTAGAACTCCCACTATAACATGGTGTAAGCACAAAAGCCGAAATGTGCTTACGCACAGAAAAATCCAGATGCAGGAATCTCTGCGTACTCCAACTTCCACGTTCTTCCACTACATAAATCCCGGTCAGCGTGAAAAGTAACGCTCGTGCACGCGCTTTTATGTAACGCCCCAACTCCTCCCAGAATTATGTCTCTTTGAATATGCAAATCAATATAAATCGCCCTTAAGCTCAGCCTTCTGTGAAAAGACAATGGGAAAAGCACGAGGGAAAAAAATAAGAATTTCAGCGAATACCAAGTGGAGGCAAAGGAAAAAAATACTATTTGTTGATTTAAACAGTGGTATAATCAACAAAAAGAAGTTGATTGAGTGACATAGCGTGTTGGAGAAACTTGAAAGCTCACGTTCACAAAATTTCCACTTTAATCATGTAGTTTATTTTGTCATTAAAGTAGAACATAAACTTCATCTTAAAATCATTTAATTAACCAGTTTCTCAAATCACATCGTAATTAAAGTAGCATGTTAAATGCGTTGTTTTGTATGTGATCTTCTATGTGCTCTGTGTGTGTGAATCACTACTTGCTTCTTAAACCGGCTCTCTTCCTCCGACAGGACACAGAATCAATTACATTCATGATATTACAACTCTCTGAATAACTAAAATACTGAGATGTATACGTGATATCATTTTCATAATGATAGGAGTTAAAGCACGTTATTAAACATGAGGTTCACGGTAGCGCAGTGATTGTGCGCAACCTTCAATGAAATTATTCATTACAGCAGTACTCAGGGGCGGATCCGTTGCAGACACTGCATAGCCGCCTCGTGCTCATGACACAAGCATTTAACTTTTGCCAAAATTTGTCGCCGCATTCTTAGCTGTGTTGTTATTTTCTCTTTCTGTTTTGTATTCAATATATATTGGCGTAGCCGCCACTGCAGTCCTTGCTTTTCTTTCTCTAAGTAACTGATCGCCACACAATCAGCTCTGTAATAGAAGTTAAGCCATCTGTAAGCTTAGAGCGCCGATTCTTCAAAACGTTTAAGGAACATTGAAATATCTTCGTAGTACATGTTTAATTATTCTATCCTTCACGACAGTCCCAGTAAAGAATATAGATTATTTAAATGAAGTTAAAGTTTTATCTGTATAATATAATAAACATATTTTACTGCATTTCATCTGAAAAATTATATCGTCATCATATGTAAATACGCGCTTTATAAAGTGGCGCAGGTTGTGTAATATTATAACTGTAGTGCAAGTTTACAGTGGGGTGATTGTACTTATAAGTACCAACAGTTCTACAAAAAGCACTTGATTAAGTGCGTTTAAAGTTCTTGGGATGAAACTGTTTCTGAACCGCAAGGTCCGTACAGGAAAGGCTTTGAAACGTTTTGCTGTGGCTGAGGTAGCGTGTGCTTGAAGCTGTATACCGATAATTCTCTTTCCGATCAGCTGCTGAGCTGTGATTCCCTACTCAGATACAGTGATTCTATCTATCAGATATAGATACTCAGAGTGGTGCAATGAGAGGAATATGGAAAAAGATGATCCGCTGTGGCAACTCCTAACGGGAGCAGCTGAAAGAAGAAAAAGGTGCAGTTAGAGTAACAACGCAAAAGCAGTTATGGTATTTGTAATACTATGGCTATTCCCTGGATCATTATATTGTTACAAGTTAATTACAATCAGATGCATTACACTAATAAACAATATGCAGTTAGTTTCAGTGTATTTATAAAGCCGTGTCGGGAAAATAAAGAGTAACCACACAGGAACAGTACCACTGCTTTGACGCTGGGTGCCAGCAATCTGCAAAACCGAGCGGAGAACTTGCGTACGACAAGGTATGAGGTACCGTGGAAAAGTGCGTGGCTTTACGCCAAGTGTAGGTTTTATACATCGCGATTTGAACATGGAAAAGTTCTTACGCAACATTTCTGTGCGTACGCACCGTTTATACATGAGGCCCCTGGTGGTTTCGAACTTCTTCCAATTATGGATGATGGAGGCCACTGTGCTCATTAGGACCTTCAAAGCAGTCGAAATTTTTCTGTAACTTTCCCCAGATTTGTGCCTCGAAACAATCCTGTCTCAGAGGTCTACAGACAATTCCTTTGACTTTATGCTTGGTTTGTGCTCTGACATGAACTGTCAACTCTTGGACCTTATATAGACAGGTGTGTGCCTTTCCAAATCATGTCCAATCAACTGAATTTACCACAGGTGGACTCCAATTAAGCTGCAGAAACATCTCAAGGATGATCAGGGGAAACAGGATGCACCTGAGCTCAATTTTGAGCTTCATGGCAAAGGCTGTGAATACTTAAGTACATGTGCTTTCTCAATTTTTTTATTTTTAATAAATTTGCAAAAATCTCAAGTAAACTTTTTTCACGTTGTCATTATGGGGTGTTGTGTGTAGAATTCTGAGAAAAAAAAGAATTTTAATCCATTTTGGAATAAGGCTGTAACATAACAAAATGTGGAAAAAGTGATGCGCTGTGAATACTTTCCGGATGCACTGTATATATTTGTAGCTAGAGATTTACAAAGGGAGAAAATTAGCCAAATATTTCAAAACAGTTTTTCATTCCTACGCTTCCAACAACCTACCAGGTGTCATCATTAGAGGAAAATTATTAGACATACAGGAATCAAAGGCAATATGTAGCAGGTGAAATGGAGGTTGTAAAGGGGGATTTGATTTGGTGATGGTCACAGTCTTTTTTTATTTGGATGTTCTTCTTTTTAAGCCTGCATATGCTGGGTTCAAGTCCCGGTGTCCGTTAATGGCATATATACAGTGGGTACCGAAAGTATTCAATTTTCAATTTTTCACTCTTTGTTATATTGCAGCCATTTGCTAAAATCATTTAAATTATTTTTTTCCCTCATTAATGTACATACAGTACCCCATATTGAAAGACAAAAAAGAATTTTTGAAATTGTTGCAGATTTATTAAAAAAGAAAAACTGAAATATCACATGGTCCTAAGTATTCAGACCCTTTGCTCAGTATTTAGTAGAAGTACCCTTTTGAGCTAATACAGCCATGAGTCTTCTTGGGAAAGATGTAACAAGTTTTCACACCTGGATTTGGGGATCCTCTGCCATTCCTCCTTGCAGATCCTCTCCAGTTCTGTCAGGTTGGGTGGTAAATGTTGGTGGACAGCCATTTTTAGGTCTCTCCAGAGATGCTCAATTGGGTTTAAGTCAGGGCTCTGGCTGGGCCATTCAAAAACAGTCACAGAGTTGTTGTGAAGCCACTCCTTATTTTAGCTGTGTGCTTAGGGTCATTGTCTTGTTGGAAGGTAAACCTTCAGCCCAGTCTGAGGTCCTTAGCACTCTGGAGAAGGTTTCTGTCCAGGATATCCCTGTACTTGGCCGCATTAATCTTTCCCTTGATTGCAACCAGTCGTCCTGTCCCTGCAGCTGAAAAACACCCCCACAGCATGATGTTGCCACCACCATGCTTCACTGTGGGGACTGTATTGGACAAGTGATGAGCAGTGCCTGGTTGTCTCCACACATACCGCTTAGAATTAAGGCCAAAAAGTTCTATCTTGGTCTCATCAGACCAGAGAATCTTATTTCTCACCATCTCAGAGTCCTTCAGGTGTCTTTTAGCAAACTCCATGCGGGCTGTCATGTGTCTTGCACTGAGGAGAGGCTTCCGACAGGCCACTCTGCCATAAAGCCCTGACTGGTGGAGGGCTGCAGTGATGGTTGACTTTCTACAACTTTCTCCCATCTCCTGACTGCATCTCTGGAGCTCAGCCAAAATGATCTTTGGGTTCTTCTTTACCTCTCTCACCAAAGCTCTTCTCCCCCAGTAGCTCAGCTTGGCTGGACGGCCAGCTCTAGGAAGGGTTCTGGTCGTCCCAAACGTCTTCCATTTAAGGATTATGGAGGCCACTGTGCTCTTGGGAACCTTAAGTGCAGCAGAAATTTTTTGTAACCTTGGCCAGATCTGTGCCTTGCCACAATTCTGTCTTAGCTCTTCAGGCAGTTCCTTTGACCTCATGATTCTCATTTGCTCTGACATGCATTGTGAGCTGTAAGGTCTTATATAGACAGGTGTGTGGCTTTCCTAATCAAGTCCAATCAGTATAATCAAACACAGCTGGACTCAAATGAAGGTGATCTCAAGGATCATCGGAAGAAATGGAAAGCACCCGAGTTAAATATATGAGTGTCACAGCAAAGGGTCTGAATACTTAGGACCATGTGATATTTCAGTTGTTCTTTTTTAATAAATCTGCAACAATTTCAAAAATTATTTTTTTTGTCTGTCAATATGGGGTGCTGTGTGTACATTAATGAGGGAAAAATAATTTAAATGATTTTAGCAAATGGCTGCAATATAACAAAGAGTGAAAAATTGAAGGGGGTCTGAATACTTTCCGTACTCACTGTGTGTATGTATATATATATATATATATATATATATATATATATATATATATATATATATATACACACATATATATATATTTATACTAATAAAAGGCAAAGCCCTCACTGACTGACTGACTGATCACTAATTCTCCAACTTCCCGTGTAGGTAGAAGGCTGAAATTTGGCAGGCTCATTCCTTACAGCTTCCTTACAAAAGTTGGGCAGGTTTCATTTCGAAATTCTACACGTAATGGTCATAACTGGAACCTATTTTTCTCCATATAATGTAATGGAGTTGAGCTCGATGGCCGCGGAGTTTTGTGTGACATCATCACTTCTCCCACGTAATCACGTGAACTTACTGTCAACGCAATACGTAGAAAACAAGGAAGAGCTCCAAAAAGCGCTGAAGAAAACATGCATTATACAATTGAGAAGTCAGCGAAACAATAAGAAGCGACCGAGTCACACATACAACCGTATTCATGAGTACAGCTACTTCAGAAACAAAGCACGGTGTAAACCTAAAGTTTAAATTAAGTTCATAGACAGGCTGCTGCTGGCGTTTGTCATGCCCACGGCTAATGCAGGATACAAGTTTAATGAGAGAACGCAGGATATAAACGAGAGTTTTGATCACTTTGTAACTAAGTTAAAATTACTGGTGAAGGGCTCCGCAGCTAATGCAGTCTTGAGGAACCAACTTTGTGACTCTGCCACCAAATACTCACAGAAAAATCCACAAGTTAATACACACGCTGTCTCTACAGTTTCTCCACACTCTAAATCCTCCAGGCACTACTTACAAAAGGTTACATTGACAATCGTGTTACGTTATATTTAAAATGTTTCCTTTTCTTAGCACAAGCGCAGCTGAGAAGCTTCGGTGCATGTGCTCTGTAAAAAATATCGCATTTAATCACACTTTGCATTCCAAGCAAAGGGGAACTTCTGGCAATGCATGATTTCCTGGTACACCGATTACATTGATGTACACATCAGAGCTACAAAAATGTAACAGTCGGAAGAAAGCTCATTGCTACGACTGACTGTAGGAAAATTTAATTTCAAAAGACTACCCGACGGAAGCCTTGATAAAAGCGTGGTTTTGTGCACATACCTGTATATATATGTGGATGTATATGTGTATATATACTGTATATATGTGTGTATATGTATATATATGTTATGTTATCCATCCATCCATTTTCTAACCCGCTGAATCCGAACACAGGGTCACGGGGGTCTGCTGGAGCCAATCCCAGCCAACACAGGGCACAAGGCAGGAACCAATCCTGGGCAGGGTGCCAACCCACCGCAGGACACACACAAACACACCCACACACCAAGCACACACTAGGGCCAATTTAGAATCGCCAATCCACCTAACCTGCATGTCTTTGATTGTGGGAGGAAACCGAGCGCCGAGGAAACCCACGCAGACACGGGAGAACATGCAAACTCCACGCAGGGAGGACCCGGAAGCGAACACGGTCTCCTAACTCAGGCAGCAGCGCTACCACTGCGCCACCGCGCGCCCTTGTTATGTTATGTTATATATATATATATATATATATATATATATATATATATAAAAATATATGACAGCAACACTCATGACAATGTCAATCATGTTACATTATTATTAAAATGTTTCCTTTTGTTTTTCATTACTTCTTTAACACACTACTTCTCCGTGAAGCATATGGCGTATTGTGAAGCCATAACACGCACAACCTTGAGGCGGATGGGCTACAACAGCAGAAGACCCCACCGGGTAGCACTCATCTCCACTACAAATAGGAAAAAGAGGCTACAATTTGCACGAGCTCACCAAAATTGGACAGTTGAAGACTGGAAAAATGTTGCCTGGTCTGATGAGTCTTGATTTCTGTTGAGACATTCAAATGGTAGAGTCAGAATTTGGCGGAAACAGAATGAGAACATGGATCCATTATGCCTTGTTACCACTGTGCAGGCTGGTGGTGGTGGTGTAATGGTGTGGGGGATGTTTTCTTGGCACACTTTAGGCCCCTTAGTGCCAATTGGGCATCGTTTAAATGCCACGGGCTACCGGAGCATTGTTTCTGACCATGTCCATCCCTTCATGACCACCGTGTACCCATCCTCAGATAGGTACTTCCAGCAGGATAATGCACCATGTCAAAAAGCTCAAATCATTTCAAATTGGTTTCTTGAACATGACAATGAGTTCACTGTACTAAAATGGCCTCCACAGTCACCAGATCTCAACCCAATAGAGCATCTTTGGGATGTGGTGTAAGGGGAGCTTCGTGCCCTGGATGTGCATCTCACAAATTTCCATCAACTGCAAGATGCTATCCTATCAATATGGGCCAACATTTCTAAAGAATGCTTTCAAGCACCTTGTTGAATCAATGCCATGTAGAATTAAGGCAGTTCTGAAGGCGAAAGGGGGTAAAACACCGTATTAGTATGGTGTTCCTAATAATCCTTTAGGTGAGTGTATATATATATATATATATATATATATATATAGTGAACGCTGGCCTGGACACAGACAGACGGACAACATAGTTTCATCCAACACACTGTTTATTTACAATTATTTACGATGTTTTGTGCTCACGTGCACCCCCAGTGCCTCTTGCACCGATTCCCCCAAAGTCAAGGGCTCAGAGTCCTTGTGCCTTTCCTCTGGCCACCTCCTGTCCTCTCTCCAGCTCTGCCAACTACCTCCCGACATCCACCAATGACTGGAGGGAGGCGGCCCCTTTTATGGGAACCCGGATGGGCTCCAGCTGCTTCCCGCACTCCTCCGCAGACACGCCCTTGTGTGGCGGAAGTGCCGGCTGCGCACCCGGAAGCCGTCCGGGTGTCCTCTGTCGTCTTCCCCTCGGCACTTCCTGGTGTGGCGGAAGTGCCGGGCTTCCGGGATAAACCGGCATCGGGGTGCCGCCTGGCGGTGGCCACGGGTCCCTACAGGGCTGGGCTTCCAAACCCCCTACCTGAGGCCCCCAACATACCCAGGAAGGACGCCCCCTCGCGGTCTGGAGGAGGCACAAGCCCTCCTCTCGTCCTCCAGGGCGTCCCGGCTAGGCTCCAGCCCGCCGCCACTATATATATATATATATATATATATATATATATATATATATATATATATATATATATATATATATATATATATACACACACACACACATACACATACATACATACATATATATATATATATCTATACTAATAAAAGGCAAAGCCCTCACTCACTCACTCACTCACTCACTGACTCATCACTAATTCTCCAACTTCCCATCTGGGTGGAAGGCTGAAATTTGGCAGGTTCATTCCTTACAGCTTCCTTACAAAAGTTGGGCAGGTTTTATATCGAAATTCTACGCGTAATGGTCATAACTGGAAGCAGTTTTTCTCCATTTACTGTAATGGACATGAGCTTCAACGCCGTGGGGAGTTTCGTGTGACATCATCACGCCTCCCACGTAATCACGCAGTACATAGAAAACCAGGAAGACCTCAAAAAGCGCCAAGAAAACATGCATTATATAATTGAGAAGGCAGCTAAACAATAAGAAGCGAAGCGAAAGTGACATATACAACCATATTCATGAGTTCTGCTACTGAAACAAAGCACGATGTAAACCTACACTTTAAATTAAGTTCATAGACAGGCTGCGCTGGCGCTTGTAATTTAGTGCCTGCCCATATAAGGCCGTCCGTCAGCTGCAATCCAATAGCAAACTGCCACGGGTAAATATTCACTGGTGAAGGACTGTGCTTATGGAGAGGAAGATGAGATGGTCAGGGTGGTGTTTGGCACAAACTCAGCGAAACTGCGAGAGAAACTTTTAAGTGCCGGGTCTTAGCTGACATTACACGAGATGGCACCAGCACAGCTGGGAACCTTCGATGCAAGAACACCAAGCGGCTCACGTGAACTGACGCAGTGCACAGACAAAAAGCAACAGTTCCAAAGAGTGCTGAACAAAAAACAAATTACACAATTGAGAAGGCAGCAAAAAAATATGAAGCGTCTGATACATAGAATCATATTCATAAGTGCAGCTACTGCGGAAACAAAGCGCACGGTGGAAAAAGTGAATGTCACGCTAAAGGAAGACAGTGTAAAAAAAAAACCTGTGCATGCAGTGTGTCACATCTTAGATAAAGAGGAAGACGAGCTGTTTATTGATGCATTAAGAAACTAATCGATGAATGAAACCTCTTATCTTTAAAACGATTGACAAACACGGAATGTAACTTGAACACAACACATCGTACAAATACGACCCTGATTGAAACAAATAATGATAATCAAATCCTTGATGACAGCAACACTCATAACACTCACAAAACAATTACTGTATATTGACAATCATGTTACGTTATTTTTAAAATGTTCCCTTTTCTTTTTCATAACTTCTACTTCTCCACTGCGATACGCGGGTATATATATAAATGTATATATATACCCCGATCTACAGTACATACTGTCGCATAGATAAGCCACACACTGTGGCTCAATTGTAGAGTCTTCGCCTCTAATGCCGACATTCGAGGTTCGATTCGAGAGGGATGCACTAAGTATGTACGCAGCGCTACCCGATTCATTTTACCTTCGCATCTCCTTGATTTGGGACGTATGAAAAATATTCGGTTAACGCAGAATCATGTTACATTATTTTTAAAATGTTTCCCTTTATTAGCACAAGCACAGCTGAGAAGCTTCGATGCATGTACTCCATAACGCGTTAAAAATAACGATTTAATCACGCTTTCAATTCCAAGCAAGCGGGAACTTTTGTCAATGCATGATTTCCTGGTACATCCATTACACTGATGCACACATCACAGCTACAAAAATGTTAGAGTCGGAATAAAGCGCGTTCCTACGACTGATCATTTCGACTTCCCAAGAGAAGCCTTGATAAAAGCATGGTTTTGTGCACACTGAAAAGCAAGCAAAATTAGATGCATTACAGAAAGCGGACTTTGTGGCTCTTACTGGGGATCATTGGACTTCCGTGACCGTTAGTAATTCTAATTACATCTAAAATGTTCAATGATCACACTGTTTTAGCCTAATGTACAAAATAATTTTGGCTAAGGTTACTCAGAGTTTAAAGATTAAGTTGGTCAAATTACCTTTTATGTTTCTGACTTATTTTTTTAAGAAGAAAAACTGCACTTTATGTTGAAATTTTGGTTATTATTATTTAAAGACAATACTATTCTGAAAATCTACTTAAAGCACTTAAACTACCACTTTATTTTTAAGTCTGCCCAATTTTAACCAGGGATGATATTTTGTTTCTGTTTTGAATTCAAATGCAGTTTAAAGGCTTTTTTCAGAAATTAAAACAGCTTCAGTTTACAATATTCATGTACATGTCTATTATTTGATTCTGTCGCCCACTAAAACACTTTTAAATTAAAAAAAAAAAACATTTGCGATTTGGGGCAAATTTACGTGTGTGATTACATACGATTAATCAAGATTAATTCTTACACAGCCTCTAATTAATTGGATTAATTTTTTTAATCGAGTCCCACCCCTAATATATATAATGTGGATATATATATGTAGATTTGTATATATATATATGTGTATATACAGTATATATGTAGATATGTATATGTGTATATACAGTATGTATATATATGTGTGTGTATATACAGTATGTGTATATATGTATATGTATATATATATGTATGTGTGTATATGTATATATATATATAACTGTGTATATATATGTTGTCACAAAACGAGACAAAGACAGAAAAAGGTTTGGGGCAGCCACCCATGTAATTAGGTATCCTGGCTGCAAAGTCGTTTTCTTTTTCCAAATACCAGCACTGAAGTGCTTACAACAGAGTCCAAAACAAGACTGTCAGAGAAGGGAAAAGGGAAGGCTTTTAAAGGGGGAGGCAGGAAGTGAGGTCATAAGGATTGGGCACGTGTTCATCTTTCATTGGATTAGTCCCGGATGTGACATCAGGGGGGCCGGAGCTGGCAAGGTCTGTCTCCATTGGCTCGGTCCCAGAAGTGACGTCCAGAGAGACAGGTGGAACCTCCCGGGTTAGGTCTACAGGGAAGTGAGAAAGAGAGTTAGTGCACTCTGCCACATCCCGGCATGGCTCAGAACTGCCTTCACTCAAGCCCTTTAGCTGCCTCCCATGCGCGCGTGTGACAAGGCCCCCCTCAGCCCAGACCCGTCGGGTCGGGCGACCTAACCGAGAGGTCGTGAACCCGAGAGAGCATCAGCGTTGGCATGGAGAGCACCCCGACGATGAACGAGCGAAAACTTGTACGGCTGCAGGTCAAGAAACCACCGGGTGACCCGCGGATTCGACTCCTTGTGCAGGGCCATCCACTGTAGAGGTGCATGGTCCGTGACAAGGGTGAACTCACGGCCCAACAGGTAGTACCTCAGCTGAGTGATCGCCCATTTAATCGCCAGAG
Organism: Polypterus senegalus; assembly: GCF_016835505.1. Classification (NCBI taxonomy): domain Eukaryota; kingdom Metazoa; phylum Chordata; class Cladistia; order Polypteriformes; family Polypteridae; genus Polypterus; species Polypterus senegalus. Next base: position 263,675,904 of record NC_053156.1, read on the forward strand.
CCTCCCTCTCCACCGCGCATACCTGGTCTCCCGGTCCAACAGTTTCCGGCTCAGGAACATGACGGGTGTTCACACCATCGACACTTTGGCTCAGCACGGCTCCCAGGCCTGTGTCCGGAGCGTCCGTCTGGAGGATGAAAGGCAAAGAAAAGTTAGGTGCCATCAAAATAGGTGCGGACGTAAGGGCCTTCTTCAAGTCACCAAATGCAGTGTCTGTTTTGCAGTCCATACCACAATGTTCGGGCCCTCTTCTTTGTTAAATCAGTCAAGGCGCGCTTCTCCAAAACCGGGTACAAACCGGCGGTAGTACCCGCTAACCCGAAAGGCTTGGACCTGCCGCTTGGTTCATGGACGGGCCATTTCAGAATGGCATCAATTTTGGAGCACTGTGGCCTTACGGTACCCGACCCACCAGGTAGCCTAAATATTTGGCCTCGCTTAATCCAAAGAAACATTTCTTGGGATTAATCCGAGCCCGCCTCACCAAGTGTCCGTAATACCGCTTGGACATGCTGTAGGTGTTCCTTCCATGTGCTGGAATAGATGACCACGCCATCTAGGTAGGCAGCACTGTATGAGTTATGAGGCGAAGCACTTTGTCCACCAGACGCTGAAAGGTTGCTGGAGCCCCGTGTAACCCAAATGGAAGGACACGATACTGCCAGTGTCCGCTAGGGGTACTAAACGCGTTTTTCCTTCGAGTCCGTTAAAGGAACCTGCCAGTACCCTTTGTCATGTCAAGTGTGGTCAGGTATTGAGCCTGTCCAAGCCTCTCGAGGAGGTCGCCCACGTGGCATTGGATAGGCATCAAATTGGGAGACTTGGTTAAGCGACGGAAGTCATTGCAGAACCTCCAACTCCGCCAGGCTTACCGACGAGCACAATGGGGCTGGACCAGGGACTATAACTTTCCTCAATTACACCTAGTTCCAGCATGCGCTTGATCTCAAGCTCCACTTCAGCCTTTTTTGCCTCGGGAAGACGGTACGGCGTTCTCGGACAACAACCCCGGGCTCTGTCACAATGTTGTGCTCAATCAGAGAGGTCCTTCCGGGTTCTCACTGACTACCTCTCGAACGGTCCGGATAACTGTTTCCAGCTCCTGCCGTTGTCTGGGTCTCAAGTCCGTGCCAAAGTTAAGGTCGTGTGTGTGCGAAGAGTGGCGGGCTGGCGGAGGAGGGATCGGGTCCCTGTCCTTCCACGGTTTCAGCAGGTTCACATGATAAACCGCTCCTTTGGCCGGCATTGGGTTGACTCACCAAATAGTCGACCAGTCCCTTCCTCTCCTTAACTTCGTAGGGGCCCTGCCAGTGGGCAAGCAACTTAGAGTGGGAGGTAGGCACTAGGACCATGACCCGATCTCCCGGGTGGAACTCCCAAAGAGACGTGCCGCGGTTGTAGTAGCGAACCTGTGCTGCTTGAGCCTCCTCCATGTGACTTTTAAGGACAGGCGAATCTTTCCAAATCTATCGCGTAACTCGCGATATACTCCAGTATGTTAGTGGTGGGAAGAGCCTCTTCTTCCCAGCCTTCTTTCAAAATATCCAATATGCCCCGAGGTTGTCCCCATACAGTAGTTCAAAGGGGAGAACCCGTGGAGGCTTGTGGGACTTCCGATAGGCAAAAAGGACGAGGGGGAGGAGCTGATCCCAGTTCCTTCCATCCTCGCTGACCACCTTACGCAGCATTTGCTTGAGAGTTTGATTAAACCTCTCTACTCATCCGGGTTTGAGGATGATACACCGAGGTTTTAAATGCTTTATTTTCAGTAATCTGGCAGTCTCCTTGAACGTCTCCGTGGTGAAGGGGGTCCCCTGGTCTGTCAAGACTTCTTTGGGGATCCCCACGCGAATACCCCTAGTAATTCCCGTGCGATGGCTTTAGAGGTAGCTGAGCGCAACGGAACAGCTTCGGGGTATCGTGTAGCATAATCCACGAGGACTAAAATGTACTTGTGTCCTCGGCTGAGGGCTCTAGAGGTCCCACCAGGTCGACCCCGATTCTGTGGAAGGGAACGTCAATCAATGGAATAGGAACAAGAGGAGCACGGTCCCTCCTAGGAATCTGTCGCAGTTGACACTCCGGGCAGGAAGCGCCAAAGCGGCGAACCTCCTCATTAATTCCTGGCCAGTAAAACCGGGCTTGATCCGCTCCAGAGTTTTTCGGTGCCCAGGTGGCCACCTAGGAGGTGGGCGTGTGCTAGCTCGCAGACCTGCCGCGGAAGGTACGCGGCACTAGCAGCAGCCTCGTCTCCTGCCCGTCATGCATTGCTACACGGTAAAGGAGGTCATTATCTAGCACAAAGTAGGGGCCCTGTGGCATCGACTGACTAGTGCGCTGGCCATTGACAAGGACCACTGCATTTTTTACAAACTTCAGGGAGTCGTCATTCCATTGCTCCCTTTGAAAGAAGCCGGCGCTTTTAAATTGAAACCGCAACACGGAGAGAGGGTCAGCGCCGACCTCAATGGGCGTGGTTTCCTCCCGCTCCGCCGTGGCGTTGGTGGATGACGTGTCAGCCTGCGACGGCCCGGGAGTTGCCACGTCACCCAGGACGGCTGCTTCATCTCTCTGCCGGCTGATTACACGGCGTGGAGGCAGCTTGAGACGGTTCATCTCCGTCCATAACGAGGCCCAACTTAACCCGGAGTGGTATGTGTCTCACGCTTTTAATTTCAGACCAGTCCCGCCCTAGTATCACCGGGTGTGGAGGATCAGGAAGGATTGCCACGGTTACTTTCTGGACTGACCTCCGTAGCTAATGACACAGCGGCGGTCCTGTACCAGCGGGTTTCCCGTGGACACAGGTTATACTGGTCTTGAATTTTAGCCATTGTCGCGGTAGCACAAAGCGGCGGGCAACAATGGAAATGTTGCTGCCGGTCGAGCAGAGCGGAAGTTTTAAACCCGTTAACGATCACCACGCCTGTATGCGGGACCGCCAACGGGTTTGTCAGAGCACACCAAGCCCTCCTCCCCTCCACCTGCATTCCTCCTCGCCTCCAAGCGGTTTTGCGTGCCAGCGCGCGCCGCGACCCGATACAAGCTCCGGGTGTACAGGGAGGGGCTAGGTCTTGGGACATACCCGGCTGAGTTTGACAGAAGGACGGTTCTGCTCTCCCAGAGTGTGAGGCCGCCCTCTGTGTTTCCAGCAGCTCTATGAGCCCTGACATGTTCAGAACTGCACGCCCCAGACCGGCTGGGTGAAGCCCTGGGGAGTGCTTTCAGGAGCAGATAGCACGCTACCTGCTCAATTACCTGGTAGGGCTTGTTTTCCAAGGGCCGTAGCCACTGCCATACCTTTGCCCATAAGGACCAGGCTTGTTTACTGGTCGGCCTCTCAGGGTCCAACCTCCACTTTGTTATTTTACTCACCTGCCAGTCTGGGGCACCCCTAGGTGGTAAATGGGGCTGTGGTTTCACTGGGGGGCAGGCACTCTCCCCCAAGAGAGCATACTGAGTCCCTCTCGTCTCCCCCTCCAGGGCAGCCCAATTCGGTGAGCCCCACCCGCACACTCCCTGGCCTCTCTAGATGGCCTAGTTCTGCGTGCTGGGAGCGGAGCCCGCACCGGTCTCGCCAACCACGGGCACCCTCCCGCCTGAATACTCGGCCCGCACGCGCTCCCACCTGGGTGTTTTGCAGGTCCTGTCCCCTTCTCTTCTGGGACTTCTCCATCCTGCCGGCTACGCCACTGTCACAAAACGAGACAAAGACAGAAAAAGGTTTGGGGCAGCCACCCATGTAATTAGGTATCCTGGCTGCAAAGTCGTTTTCTTTTCAAATACCAGCACTGAAGTGCTTACAACAGAGTCCAAAACAAGACTGTCAGAGAAGGGAAAAGGGAAGGCTTTTAAAGGGGGAGGCAGGAAGTGAGGTCATGAGGATTGGGCACGTGTTCATCTTTCATTGGTTTAGTCCCGGATGTGACATCAGGGGGGCCGGAGCTGGCAAGGTCTGTCTCCATTGGCTCGGTCCCAGAAGTGACGTCCAGAGAGACAGGTGGAACCTCCCGGTTAGGTCTACAGGGAAGTGAGAAAGAGAGTTAGTGCACTCTGCCACATCCCGGCATGGCTCAGAACTGCCTTCACTCAAGCCCTTTAGCTGCCTCCCATGCGCACGTGTGTGACAATGTGTATAGATGTGTGTATATATATATATATATATATATGTTTATATATGTGTCTGTGTGTGTATATATATATACATATATATATGCCAGCAACACTCATGACAATGACAAAACAATTACATTGTCAATCATGTTACGTTATTATTAAAATGTTTCCTTTTCTTTTTACTTCTTAAACTGCCAATCGCAGGTATTTTGCTATATATATATATATATATATATATATATATATATATATATATATATACAGATATATACAAATATATATATATATATATAAATAGATAGATATGACAACAACACTCATATCAATGACAAAACAATTACATTAACAATCATCTTACGTTATTTTTAAAATGTTTGCTTTTCTTTTTCATAACTTATTTAACACACTACTTCTCCGCTGCGAAGCGCGGGTATTTTGCTAGTATATATATATACATATGTAGACTCAAACCAATTATGACAGCAGCAATCCAAGCTGTGAGAAAACAGTAAAAAGGATGTCGTGGTACATTGTACGCTGCCACCAAATACACAAAACAATTACTTTGACAATCATGTTATGTTATTTTTAAAATGATTCCTTTTCTTTTTCATAACTTCTTTAACACACGACTTCACTGCGAAGCGTGGGTATTTTGCTATATATACTGCGACTGTTACGCCTTTGCCTCTTTGCTTCGTGATCACACTGTAATGTGTCCTCTCTTGCAGCAGCAGGTTTAGTTGCGTTTCGTTTCGGCATTGTTCCGTAAGGTCTCCTCCGTACAAGTGCACATGGGTATCTGAAGACGGAAAGGCATAGTGGGCATAGTGAAACACATGAATTGGTGACCAGGGGAACCATCTGACTCAGACGCGGGGCTCGAAATACTCAAGTGCACGTTATTTATAATAAATTTTTTTTTGTTGTTATGAACTTCCCCAAAAGAGTTGATCCCTGTAAATAGTTAATAGTATATCAACAATATAATCTGTTGTAGTACGGGCGTTAATTAGCGTCACACCTCATTACATGCATACACCACGTGTTTGGCTGTAACGCCAGAAGCGCGGTGGATGCAGTAAGGGTAGGTTGTGGTTTCTGTTTCTTTCGTGATTTTTTAATTTCATTTCATTTATTATTTAATTGGCAGAGGGGAGAAGACGTTAATGTGATGCTCTGTCTATTTCTTTACTTCTCTTTTGAAAAGATTTTTGGGAACAGGAAAAATAAAAGCAAAGGGGAAAGAATGGAGGGGGGCAAGCACGAATTCTGAGAAGGGACGGACTGGGGCTTTTCTACGGGGCGGCTATACAGCCAAAAGGAACGCGGACCCGGACATGGACACCGCGCTGGCCTTTTATTATATAGATATATATATATATATATACACTGTAAATTTACATTTTATTCCATTTATTGCATTTCCTAGGAAGTTTGTTTATTATATAAACTATTTATGGCACTGTTGAATGCACTGAATAATGGGTACTAACAACTCAAACATGAATTCTGAGATTCCCATGTTAATGTATAAGGCCTTCTGTCTAGGGCTATTCCTGGTGGTCCTGCATATTAAGTTTTCATCGTTCATATAAAGTCACAGGAATAGCCTGTCCTTCCCATTATCCCAACTGGAGTCCATAAATAACATGTTGCCTGATAATGCATTGGACAACATTTAACCAGTCTAATTATTGTCCCCCATTGCCGAGACATTGAGACACACACACTAGTAATCTCTGGGGTGCTCAACAATCTTCATATGCCTATTGCCCCAACAGTAATTTCAACATAGTTAACTTTTCACTGCTCAAACTTAATTTTACATTGTCAAATCACTGTAAGGTTCTCTGTTTGTCTGGTAGTTCTGTTTTGGTCAAAGTATTGTCCACTATTTGCTTTACTCCTCCATTAGTCACAGCAAATTCTTCAATTAAGCAAATTAACTATATATTCAGTTTTTTTTATATTAAGAAATGCAACAGTTTTTCTTTCCTCTTATGAGTCCTGTCATAATTTCACTCAATGCTCAGGAAAGACAAAGAAAGAAAATTGCAGAAATTAAACTCCAACTGGGGCCATGAATTAATTTAGTCTTTTATAAATCTCACAGTTAACAACAGAGATATTCTGTTGGCATGAAGCACTTTAGCATCAAGAAGCACCAGCTGAGCTGCTGTCTGCACTAGTGTGATACGTCCTGCCAGTTTACCAGGCATGACACAGCAAGCACCTTGTGACTGAGCTTCATAAAATCAAGATCAGAGCACAAGTTGACAGTAATATCTGTATAAACTAAGAAGAGCTATATTTGTTTTGGGGATGCTTTTTGTATTATGACTTCTTACTGGATGGAGCTGTGAATCTTTAACACCTAACCTCTACTCCAGAATCAAAAGGACACTTGGGAGGAATAAGTTGTAATAGTGCTGTATCTGGAGATATGATGTTCTCATGGCCACAGACAAGAGATATTTCTTGTTGATAGGATTAAACATGAAATGGAATTGGCAGACTGAATTATCTGCAATACTTTTTTCCCCAAAAGTGTTAGCTTTTAAAAAGATTTACCAACCCCTTAAATATCTCCAATAATTTAGAAAAAAAACGTGTAGCATATACTTCATTCTTCAAATCATTATTTAAACACTACAGTGGGTTATTACTACTGAAAAATAAAATCTAAAGACATTCAAACAGTGTAACACTAACTATCAAAAACAACAAGTAACAACATTTTAAGCTTAACTTGAATTTATTTAAGAAAACCTAGACCCAAGGCTCCCATGTCTAGATTCAACACCCACACGTTGGTAAGGTTTTTTATTTAGCAGAAGACCACCCAACAAAATACCAATATGCATGTATAATTTATGTATAGTTTTTAACAACATGTATGTACACAATGCTACTTATTAAATTACGACAGTTGTTCTCTCTTTAACATTAAATCATTCTAACTGCATTACTAATTTCTTTTTTCAATTGACAGACACATATCATCATCTTTGAGCACATAATTCTTTTCATAAATAGGTCAGCTATATGAATGTTCTTCCTTCACAATAACACATAAACACCTTAACCAAATTATAACATGTTCTAGGCTTATCAAAATTTGCATACATATGTAAAATATAAATTTACCTAATACTTTGAAATGATCATATATTAATGATAGCATGGTGCATACAGAAAGCCTCCCAAGGTAATTTCCTATGAATCTGAAGTATAAGAACATTTTATTATCTAAAAAAAAAAAAAAGCATAAAAAAAATTAAATATTTTGACCACATCTTTCAAAGTACATGTAAACTACATAGACAGAATGCATATATAGAAAAGAATTGGGCAGATAAATCTTTGGCATAATTTATTACATTTTCCCTAACTTTGCTAAGATTGTGTTAGTAAACAGATACAACAACAAAGAAGTAAGAAATTCAGTTGCTTTATTATTTAAATATGGAAGATAATGAAATATGCTGTAAAATATTATACATTATACAAATACTCAACAAGTGTAAGTTTAAAAATACACTTTTTTCAAAATGCAAGAAATTTTGTTTTTAAGTACTTAACTTCTTGCAGTCTTGCATTACATGTAGCATCAAAGAAATAAGAGGCAAAGGTGATAAGAGATCTGTATTTGTATTTGTTTATCAGTCATATTTTTGAATTGGGTTTCAGCATTCCCCTGAGAGACCCATCAGTATAAAAAAACAAATAGTCCTGAACTGGTTCAATCGTCATTGTAGTGTTCATAAGTATATCCACAGAGACTGTTTACATTGGATCAGAAAAATAAATGAATATAAAACAGGAAGCTTTTTGAATTTAGAATAAAGATGATTTGGCTTCCTTCATTTTTCGCATGACATTATAAATAATAATATAAATATGAATGTCATACTGTATGTGAGATTTGACACATACCTAACATTAGACACACTCTGTATGCAACACTAAAATCCAGCCATTTCCAAATTTCCGACTTTGTGGACAACACAGAAAGAAGAAGAAGATACAGCTCCTTGTCTGAAATAAGCATTATTTAACATGCCATATTGTGCACGGTGTAAATTGTGTTGCCTCTAAAGATATGTTTGTTCAAGAAAATCATTTTGACATTCGGCATTAGTTACAACTGCACTATTAACATGTTTTTTTATATTTAGAATGCAATGCAGACAACAGCATGACACATGCATTAAATAATTAAAAATAACTGAATTCCTTCACTTCATACCTCACTACTAAGCAATGGAATGATAAGCTGGGTCTGATTTTAACTTCCTGAAGAGTAAAATCAGGCTTTTATTTTTCACGTTCCTTTAGGTTAAAGCCACAAATGTAAAAAAAAACGTATCTTTTAAGCAGGACTGACGTCAAAAGCAAATGCCACATTTTTCACTCATACTTCCACAGTTTACTTTCTTGAATGTTCCCGACACCTATTTATTCATTATTTATGAGTACTGTATTTTATACTTCAAGAAGGTAAAATCCTATTGCTTTACTAATGTCAGATCATCTTGCCAGTAAATACGATACACATATTCCCTGCTATAGTATAGTCAAAGAGGTGCAAAAATTTGTTAGCTTATGCTGCTCACAAAAAATTTTTTTGTTACTTTTTTGCATGCAGATGTAACTTATTCAGCTCTAAGTTCTGTAATATGTGAAGATATTGCTCCTTCATGCCCCTGTTAATAAAGACTTGTTTAAAAATCACTTTAACACCAGATATGATTTTCTGTCACCTAATGTCAGTTACAATCATTTTTCAAAGGATAAACTTTTAGCAAGCTGTTTCAATCAAGACAAAAAACATTCTATTAAGCAAACTTGTTTACAAAAAGAGACTGCATAGTCTTTGCTATCAAACTAGAGGCCCCAAGCAAATGGAGGGCAAATCTTATACATCAGATAAAAAATGGGACACTTTGGAACCTTATGCCCATCTCTCATGAGGTGGCAGTGCAACTTGATATGGGCAATTAAAATAAACTTTTCCTTATTGTACTAACTGAACAAATTTTATTGTGGGTAGAGTATTTTAAAAACTCCAAAAAGTACAAAATATTACTTCTGTGTTATGCTAATTACTTTTAATTACTTTAAAAATAGCTACTGCAGCTGAGATGACTGTCCAGAAAATACTTGACACTTTGAATTTTAGAGATTAATAACAAAATGTGTAGCACAGTTACATTTTATTGCTTTTTGTGTGCCATAAATGTTATACATTAAGACATAACAAAATTGTAACTTTGTGGGAGTCCATGCAACACTGATTTTCCAAGAAGAAGTATGGCCTTGGTATACTTTGATTATTTAATAAATAGATCATGTATTGATTACCTTTGTAATACAACAGCAATATGCTAGAAATAAGATTAATGCTTTAATTTTAAAATTAGGAAAGTTTATAGATTTTACATTCAAGTATACCCTCCTGTGAAAGAAAATTGTTTAATAAGGTAGATAATCTGTATAATTTAAAGCTTTTATCATGGTTGAAGTCTCATAAAAATCATAAACAGAAATATTAGATGTAAAGGGAGTGTCACAGGTCAGCTTAAATTATAAAATAATCAGGAAATGGGCAGCAAATGCTTTTAATATACCCTTTCAATAAGCAGTTTTGGTTGACATGGGTGGATAGTTTAAATGTAATTTTTGTTCAGCCTTTGTCATGTAGAAAATTACCTGGATGATACTGAACTTTGTGAATCTGAAACTGCAAATCCTTTAAAATACCACTGAAATGATAAAATATAGTAGCTTTAGCTCCAGGCATTTTTTTCTTTTTCTATTGTACAAAATATTAAGCATTATGCAAATACTGTAAAAATATTAAAAACTCAGGCAGCATTTATATATATCAATAGTGATTCAGAGAATGTGATCTCATCTTTTCCTGATATTATTAAGCATTCAGTGTAATTCTTCTTTCAAATTTAACATCTAAATGATTAGATCAAAAACCAATTGCTTTATATCAGTAAGAAAATTATCACATACAGGAGTTTTTGGATTAAGGCATACCATTACTGACTTGCAATTCACTGTATTAAAAATAGATATAACATTATGATAGAAAAATCCAATGAAAAATATGTTCAAATATCTTCTCTGTTGAAAGTGTTACAGCCTAATGCTAAGTATAATGTACACAGTTTTTTACCAGCATTTATAAGCAAAAGCTTTCCAATGATTGCTAGAAGATGAGGAACCAATCAGAAATTGCCACAATGTCAGTACATCTAACTTATTGATGAATCTTATTTAATCTTAAATCACTGAAGAAACCATTTGTTTGTGCACATGGATGAAATAACAAGCAATAAATCCCTCCAAGGCTCTTTCCTCATTGCAGGATGTTTCTCTACATAGTAGTAAATTGGCCGAGGGCCTGCCTCAGCTTCTCAGCAATCTAGAAAGGAAGAGAAAAACAATAAGCTTCCATGTAATGACAGACTGAACTAAAACTCTTTATCATGTATTCTCTATACTTTCACTGAGTGGCTGTGGGTGTCCAACCAGAGATTCATCAGAGTGATGCTGCCTTGCAATGTGCTGAGGAGCACTAGCCTTCCCTGTCATCTGTTGCAATATTTAATTATAACACTTGCTAAACGTCAATATGTGTATTGCCAAAGATTTTAAAATGGCCCCTGCAGACAATCCAGTTAGGTATTTCTTTAAAATATGAGGATAATACAAAACAAATACTTACAAATCACAATCCATACTGATGCATGCTTACTATAAAGCAAAAAAGGTAAATGGAACACTTTCTAAAATTATACACTCTTTGATAAGAACATATGGAAATAGGGAATTTAGGAGCCTAATCCTTTTCAGTTACAGATGTGGCTGAGAAAATAAAACATGAAGTTAAATATATTAATTAACTAAAATCCCTTAAGTGGTTTATTACTTTTCTGAAAAAAAAACATAAAATAAAATAGAGCAAAATAAATGTGGCTACAGGTTTTGGTTCCAACCCTGTTTCTAAATTAGCAAATAATGCTTGCCAATAACAGATTTTATTAAATTTCATGGCTTGTTCCTGTTTTAACTCTGTCATGTCAGGTGTTTCTTATATTGTAGACATTTTTCTTTTGTAAGGATATCACCCAAATGTTTTGGAGCCTAAACAAGTGAATAATTTTCAGTCCTTCACTTTTTCTTCTTCAGTTCTCTTTTAAGTACCCAAATAGTGCACACACAGAATACATACAAGTGTAAATGGAAACAAGTTAGATGGAAAATTGCTGGTTCCTTTGCCATTTGCATCTTATTGCTAATAAGGAGCCATTAAAAACCGTGAAAGCTGCTTAAAACTAAAATAAGCAATTAAGTGTTCAAAATCTTATCAAGCGAGAAAACTAAAATAAAGCAGAAAAATGGCACTTTAGCAATAAGCGCTTTAGCCATAACTGACATCTCATTAGGCAATTGAGTTGAAACAAAAACTTGCAGGCACTATAGCTGTACCGATATTGCTCAGCACTGCACTATAAAACTGTGGAAAGCAGGATGGATGAAAGGAAAGAACAACCATTGAAAAAGGACAGTAAACATCTTCACACACACACACACACACACACACATACTCACACACATTCAATGAAGCAGCCATAAAAATATGCAAACACAGCAAGAATGTGCAAACCCAACAGACTGTAACTAGGCCAAAATTACTACTCAGGTCCTTAGAGTTTTAGGAAGCAATGTTTTCTGCATTTCTAGTGATTGTGAAGAGTTTGATTTATGAAATATATTAAAGACTCCTGATGTTAAAAACAGTTGGCAAGGAGCAATAGCCTTACAGTAACACACTTGGCTTTCAATAGTAAAGTAGGTGAGTTTAGACCATATAATTTGCAATCACTGTATATAGGGGTTAAACTATGCTGGCCCCTAAACTATCATAACATATTTTAGCAGTGTGAGTAATTACAACACATGTCTATAAAATAGAAACATTACACTCATTCTCACTGCTTTACACTTTCATTTCATTAAAGAAGCCATCTGTATTTAACATCCATTAGCCAAATAAATTATTAATCTATAATAATCCTACCATTAGTCGAATACGTTTTAGCACTTGACCAAAATAAGCACTATTTGAAAATGATTGTAAATCTAAAGTCATGTTTTGTTTCTAACAGTTGCTATATAAAGTATTATTTACATTTTCATCTGCCTGCTGTTTTTTGTTAATTTGTTACAGAAACACAAGAAAATATTAAGTTAAAGTTAAAATTACATACTGAGAAATTAGCAAACACAGAAATTACTAAAACACATAAAACATAAATTTTATTTTTATTGTGTAGTAAAAGGATTGATTAAATATAAATCTTGATTTTAAAATAAAAAAAAACAAGTCTGTAAAATGAAGTATACTCACCATTTCATAAAATTTAACCTGCTGCTCCAAATAGAGCTGCATCACTCTGTTATAGTCATAAATGCGATTACTGTGGAAGTGATTCATCTCCGCTAAAATTGAAACAAGAGGTTAAGATAATGCTTCTTATAATTTTTCATTCTCAAATAAATGTTAATAATAAGCATGCATACTGGAAAATGTCCATCCATCCATTACCCAACCCGCTATATCCTAACTACAGGGTCACGGAGGTCTGCAGGAGCCAATCCCAGCCAACACAGGGCGCAAGGCAGGAAACAAACCCCAGGTAGGGCGTCAGCCCACCGCAGTACTGGAAAATGTTGGTTGATAAAATGGATTACAAAATGTATTAATAAGGAAATACACATTCTTTACAACATAGTATTGAATTTTATTTTAAATATAAATTATGTTTAATTATAAAATATGCTGATAGCAGCATTTTCAGTGAAGGGAAAAAAAAGAATAAATGAACTTGGCTAATATTGATACTTAAAAAGAAACATAATTAAGAAGTAACTTCAGGGATATAATAAATATGATGAATTAATAATAACAGTATTACTCACATTAGACTGGGCAATGAAATTATGTTCTATTTGGCAAGATATTCATTATTGATTAGTTTAACTTTCACATAATTATAACAATGAAAACCAAGAAATAAAAAGTTAGTAAACTCTTATGAATTTAAATTAAACAGCTAAGCTTTTAAAAGTCCACAGATGGAAATGTATGTGTAAAGAATTTAGAAAATGTTATTTTTTAGGTTTTTTTTTGTTAATATCTTTATTGATTTTAATTAGACACAGATAACATTCTATACAGTCAAGTCAAATTTAACAAATCAAAGTAAAATTCAACACCCACCCAAGTGAAATAGAAGGAAGCCAGCAATCAAAGCTACTCTATAAAATGAACAGGAAAAGCAGGGTGTTCTTTTCCCTGAGATGGAGGCTTATTTTAAAATGTTATTGATTAGGTCCTGCCATATTTTAAAAGGTTTTGAACACATCCCCTAAGTGAGTAGTACAGAACATCATGTTACCCATTGACTGTGTGGGGTCGGATTCTTCCAGTTGAGCAAGATAAGTGTACATACTAGTAGTGCAGTAAAGGAAATTACAGTTTTTTTTGTATTTCTCCACTTTAAAGCCGTCTGGGAGTACACCAAATGCAGCTGTTAATGGGTTAGAAGTGATTGTGACACCAAAGCTGTCTGAAAGGCATGCAAAGATTTTTGTCCAAAATGTTGTTAATTTGGTGCATGCCCAGAACATGTGGCCCCAGTGAGGCTGGAGCTAGATTATAATGTTCACAGATTGAACCTTGCCCTGGAAACATTTTGGACAATTTTAAACAAGATAAATATGCTTGATATAGAACTTGAGTGTATTCTGTATATGGCTGCCTTCCACTTCTTTTCTGAAATATTAAGTGACAGATTCTTTCCCCAATGAACTCTAGGGTCTTTGTAAGGAAGAGACTTTAAAATATTTTTATAAATTATAGAGAAGTTATTTGAGTCTTCAAGACTGATCAATAATTCTTCTATAATAGAACAAGGTGGAAGGTGAGGAACATTGGGCTGGTTCTGTTTAGCAAAGTTTCTAGCTTGAAAATAGTGGAGTAATTCATGTGAAATTGCATTTGAAGTGTAATTGTTCGTAGGATGCAAAGACATTATCTATGTACAAGTCTCTAAGTATTTCATTCCTGGACATTTTCCAAACATTGATTGGATGTGTTTGAGAAGATACAAAAAGGTGGTTGTTATGTAGAGGTGCAATAGATAAAAGCTTTTGTCTTAAAGTGCTTCCTACATTGGCTCCATATTCTGAGAGAATGAAGGGTAATTGGATTTTTAGTGTAATGACAGTAGTATGTATTAAATGAAGCACAGAGCAGGGAATATAAAGGAATACTGCAGGATTGTATTTCTACTGCAGACCAGGCTTGTGGATATTCATTAATTTGTGTCAATATCCAGGACTTTATAGCTTGTATATTTGCTGCCCAGTGATAAAATTGAAAGTTAGGTAGTGCCATGACCCCTTCTGCTTTAGGTTGATGTAGAGCTGCCCTTTGGATGTGTGGATGTTTTGAATTCCAAATAAATGAAGTTATGATTGAGTCTAATTTCTTAATAAAAATACAATAGAAAAGCTTGAGGGAGATCCAATTGTCCTTCCTGTCTTGGATTCAAGGACACTACTTCTGCCTTTTCTTACCTCTCCTAAAACCAACAATCAAAACTACAGTGTCTGGCACTACAATTCATGGTTGCTAACAACTGAGCTTTGTCAAACTTATTCTTTTCTATTTCACACTTCACTGTACAAAGGACATGTGATTTCACCTGCATTTTCTTGTCCAGGACATCACCTCAGCTAGAGTTGTCCATTCATCCTAGTGCCATAGTGTCAACGAATGTCAAACAAAACCATTAAAGTATTTAGTTTTTCTGTTGAGATGGATATGGGGAGACTAAGGGTTTGGTTGGTAGTTGACCCCTAAATATTACAGGATACCTATTCACCTAGATGTACCGTCTTGCCAAATACCAGCTTCTGAACTAAACAGGTGTCACACACGTATGCATGGGAGGCAACTAAAGGGTTTGAGTGAAGGCAGTTCTGAGGCATGCCGAGATGTGGCAGAGTGCACTGACTCTTTGTCTCCCTTTCCTGTAGACCATCCCCGGGAGATTCCACCTGGCTCTCTTGACGTCACTTCCTGGACCAAACCAATGGAAGTAGACCTTACCAGCTCCGGCCCCTCTGATGTCACGTCCGGGTGTGATCCAATGATTGAAGACCACGTGCCTGATCCTTATGACATCACTTCCTGTCTTCCCCTTTAAAAGTCTGCCCCTTTTCCCTCAGTTCTGTATTGGACTCGGTTTTGAGCACAACAGTGCTACCATTTAAAAAAGACGAATTGCAGCCAGGATACCACATTATACGGGTGGCTGCCCCAAACCTTGATATGTCTCATTGTGTGATTTGTGACACTGGCGTAGCCGGCAGGATGGAGAAGTCCCAGAGGAGAAGGGGACAGGACCTGCATTATACCCAGGTGGGATCGTACCGGGGCCGAGTTTTCAGGCGGGGAGGGTGTCCCGTGGTTCGGCGAGACCCGGTATGGGCTCCGCTCCCGGCACGCTTAACCAGGCAACCTAGAGAGGCCAGGGAGTGTGCGGGAGGGGCTCACAGAGGTGGGCTGCTTTAGAGGGGGGAGATAAAAGGGGCTTACTATGCTCTCTTAAAGGAGAGTGCCCGCCTTCCTGTGAAACCAGAGCCCCAAGTACCACCTAGGGGTGCCCCAGACTGGCAGGTGGAAAAAGTAAAGAAGTGGAGGTTGGACCCAGAGCGGCCGACCCTCAAACAAGCCTGGTCCTTCTGGGCACTGGTAGGACAATGGCTACAGCCGTTTCAGAACAAGCCCTACCACATAATAGAGCAGGTAACTTGCTATCTGCTCCTGAAAGCGCTTTACCATGGCTTCACCCAGCCGGTCTGGGGCAAGCAGTTTACGAACATGACAGCTTCTGGAGACAAAGAGGGCGGCCTCACACTCTGGGGAAGCAGAACTGTCCCTTTGTCGAACTCGGCTGGAGTACGTCCCAAGGCCCAGCCCCTCCCTGTACAACCCGGAGCCTGTATTCGCGTCCCCGGAGCTGTGGGCACGCGAACCACTTGGAGGCAAGGAGGAATGCAGGCAGAGGGCGAGGAGGGGTTGGTATGCTCTGGCTAATCTGTTGGCGGTCCCACATACTGGCGTGGTGATCGTCAACGGACACAAGACCACAGCCTTATTTGATTATTGTTGCCCGCCGATTTGTGCTACCACAACAATGGTTGAAATTTAAGGCTGGTATAACCTGTGTCCACAGGGAAACCTGCTGGTACAGGACTGCCGCTTGTGTCATCAGCTACGGAGGATCAGTTCAGAAAGTAACCATGGCAATCCTTAATGATCCTCCACACCCGGTGATACTAGGGCGGGACTGGCCTAATATCAAAAGCGGTGAGACACCTACCACTCCCGGGGTTAACTTGGGCCTAGTCATGGACGGAGATGACCTGTCTCAAGCTGTCTCCACGCTGTGTAATCAGCCGGCAGAGAGAGACGAAGCAGCCATCCTTGGTGACGTGGCAACTCCCGGGCCATCACGTGCTGACACGTCATCCACCAGAGCCGCGGTGGAGTGGGAGGAAACTACGCCCATTGAGGTCGGTGCAGACCCTCTCTCCCTTTTGCGGTTCCAATTTAGAGAGACGCCGGCCTCCTTTAAAAGGGAGCAGTGGAGTGACGATTCCCTGAAATTTGCAAAAAATGAAGTGGTCCTTGTCAATGGCCAGTGCACTAATCAGTCGATGCCACAGGGCCCCTACTTTGTATTAGACAACGACCTTCTTTATCGTGTAGCAATGCATGATGGGCAGGAGAGAAAGCTGCTGCTAATTCCGCGTACCTTCCGGCGGCAGGTCTGCGAGCTAGCACATGCCCACCTCCTAGGTGGCCACGTGGGCACAGAGAAAACTCTGGAGCGGATCAAGCTCCGTTTCTACTGGCCGGGAATCAATGAGGAGGTTCGTCACTTTTGCGCTTCCTGCCCGGAGTGTCAACTGCAACAAATTCCTAGAAGGGACTGTGCTCCTCTTGTTCCTATATCCTTAATTGACATTCCCTTCCACAGAATTGGGGACGATTTGGTCGGACCCCTAGAGCCCTCAGCCCGAGGACACAAGTACATTTTAATCCTCGTGGATTATGCTACAAGATACCCCGAAGCTGTTCCGTTGCGCTCATCTACCTCAAAAGCCATCGCACGGGAATTACTAGGGGTCTTTTCGCGCGTGGGTACCCCCAAGGAAGTCTTGACAGACCAGGGGACACCTTTTACCTTGGAGACATTCAAGGAGACTGCCAAGTTACTGAAAATAAAGCATTTAAAGACTGCGGTGTATCATCCTCAAAACGACGGGTTAGTGGAGATTTTTAATCAGACTCTCAAACAAATGCTGCGTAAGGTGGTCAGCGAGGATGGAAGGAACTGGGATCAGCTCCTCCCCCTCGTCCTTTTTGCCTATTGGGAAGAACCACAAGCCTCCACAGGGTTCTCCCCTTTTAAATTACTGTATGGGTGACAACCTCGGGGCATATTAGATATTCTAAGAGAAGGATGGGAGGAAGAGGCTCTTCCCTCTACAAACATATTATAGTATATCGTGCAGTTACGCAATAGATTTGGAAAGATTCGGCTTCTCCTTAAAAGTCACATGGAAGAGGCTCAAGCAGCACAGGCCCGTAACTACAACCGCGGCACGATCTTTTCGGGAGTTCCACCCGGGAGATCGAGTCATGGTCCTAGTGCCTACCTCCCCCATTGGCAAGGCCCCTACGAAGTTAAGGAGAGGAAGGGACTGGTTGACTATTTGGTGAGTCAACCCAATTGTCGGCCGAAGGAGTGGGTTTATCATGTGAACCTGCTGAAACCGTGGAAGGACAGGGACCCTGATCCCTCCTCCGGCTAGCCCTGCTCACTCTTCGCTCACACACACAGCCTTAACTTCGGTGCGGACTTAAGTCCCAGACATCGGCAGGAGCTGGAAACAGTTATCCAGGCCGTTCGGGAGGTAGTCAGTGAAAACCCCGGAAGGACCTCTCTGGTTGAGCACAACATTGTGACAGAGCCCGGGGTTATTGTCTGAGAATGCCCGTATCGTCTTCCCGAGGCAAAAAGGGCTGAAGTGGAGCTTGACATCAAGCGCATACTGGAACTAGGTGTGACTGAGGAAAATTATAGTCCCTGGTCCAGCCCCATTGTGCTCGTCGGTAAGCCTGACGGGAGTTGGAGGTTCTGCAATGACTTCCGTCGGCTTAATCAAGTCTCCAAATTTGATGCCTATCCAATGCCACAAGTGGACGACCTCCTCGAGAGGCTTGGACAGGCTCGATATTTGACCACACTGGACATGACAAAAGGGTACTGGCAGATTCCTTTAACGGACTCCGCGAAGGAGAAAACCGCGTTTAGTACCCCTAGTGGACACTGGCAGTATCGTGTCCTTCCATTTGGGTTACATGGGGCTCCAGCAACCTTCCAGCGTCTGGTGGACAAAGTGCTCTGGCCTCACAACTTATACAGTGCTGGCTACCTGGATGACGTGGTCATCTATTCCAGCACATGCAGGGAACACCTACAGCATGTCCGAGCGGTATTGCGGACATTTGGTGAGGCCGGGCTCCGAATTAATCCCAAGAAATGCTTCTTTGGATTAAAAGAGGCCAAATATTTAGGCTACATGGTGGGTCGGGGTACCGTATGGCCACAGTGCTCCAAAGTTGATGCCATTTTGAAATGGCCTCGTCCGCGAACCAAGCGGCAGGTCCAAGCCTTTCTAGGGTTAGCCGGGTACTACCACCGGTTTGTGCCCCGGTTCTCAGAGAGCGCCGCCCTTGACTGATTTAACAAAGAAGAGGGCCCCGAACATTGTGGTATGGACTGAGAAGACAGGAGCTGCATTTGGTGACTTAAAGCAGGCCCTTACGTCCGCACCTGTTTTGATGGCACCTAACTTTTCTTTGCCTTTCATCCTCCAGACGGACGCTTCGGACACAGGCCTGGGCGCCATGCTGAGCCAAAGTGTCGATGGTGTGGAACACCCCATCATGTTCCTGAGCCGGAAACTGTTGGACCGGGAAACCAGGTATGCAGCGGTGGAGAGGGAGGCTTTGGCGATTACATGGGTGATTACTCAGCTTAGGTGCTACCTGTTGGGCCAAGAATTCACCCTTGTCATGGACCATACACCTCTACAGTGGATGGCCCTGCACAAGAAGTCGAATCCGCGGGTCACCCAGTGGTTTCTTGACCTACGTATTAGTTTTCGCTCGTTCATCGCCGAGGCGCTCTCCATGCCAATGCTGATGCTCTTTCTCGGGTTCACGACCTCTCGGTTAGGGTCGCCCGACCCGATGGGTCTAAGCTAAGGGGGGTTTTACCTTGTCACACACATGCGCATGGGAGGCAGCTAAAGGGCTCGAGTGAAGGCAGTTCTGAGGCATGCCGGGATGTGGCAGAGTGCACTGACTCTTTGTCTCCCTTTCCTGTAGACCATCCCCGGGAGATTCCACCTGACTCTCTTGACGTCACTTCCGGGACCGAACCAATGGAAGTAGACCTTACCAGCTCCGGCACCTCTGATGTCACGTCCGGGTGTGATCCAATGATTTAAGACCACGTGCCTGATCCTTATGACCTCACTTTCTGTCTTCCCCTTTAAAAGCCTGCCCCTTTTCCCTTTTCCCTCAGTTCTGTATTGGACTCGGTTTTGAGCACAACAGTGCTACCATTTAAAAAAGACGATTTGCAGCTAGGATACGGGTTTATACGGGTGGCTGCCCCAAACCTTAATATGTCTCATTGTGTGATTTGTGACACAGGAAATAGTGATTTGTTGATGAGTGAGTGAGTGAAAAAGACAGTCACCTTTGCAATATATATTTATAGCTATATTGCTCTAAATCATTCTTTGCACACAAAAACAAAACACAAGCTCAACTGAAATGAGTACCTTGTAGAGCATAGGACATTGTGCTCAAACGTTTAGCCATGGCCATCTTCTCTTGCTGGGTTATTTTATTTGCAGCAATCAGTTTATCACCTTCTTTTACTTTTTCAATTGCAGCCTGTTGGCAAGATAAATGGATGAATTAAATGTGAGGTAAAATGTACATAAATAGCATTTATGACATTACATAAAATACCTTCAAAATTTAAGATTACATTTCACAGTGCTCTGTAGTGTAAATTACACAAATGCATTCATATAACTGTATAGCTACTTTGACAACACACAGGATATGGGGCTTCATAGCAATAAAAGTACCCGCACTTACTAACCCTATGAAACGCAAGTCAACATTTCAACATTAGAGGGTACAATCATTTAATAAAATTACTTGAAATCACTTCAAGTAAAATAAATTGTTGTGTACAGAAAACGGTGAAATTCTTACTTATGGCCTGGCCAACATGCAACATGTCACCAGAACTATTTGTTCTCAGTGTCCGGTCATGGTACTAAAATCCCTGAAAACTTTATCCTTGAGCCTTGGAATAGAGTCTCTTTGTAGATGGTACTGCTTCAAAATGCACCCTGCACGTAAGTATATTAGAAGGCCCAAAGAGGGTCTGGAAGATCTGTGACATGCATTTATTAATACTTATTAGCCCTAATGGGTTATTTCCTCTATAATCTGTATACTCTGGAATTTTGCTTTCCTTTCCTCCATTCATAGTTTGCCTTAGCTTAGTAAATGTATTCTGAAGTAGAATGGGTAATTTCAGTTGCTTTAAACTTGGGGGCACCATACCATGCTGTGTATTTCATGTATGTTAGTGTCACTGCTGAAATTAAGAACAGGCCCCCAATTAAGAAAAAAAAACAGTCAAAGGTTTTCCTGTGATTGGAAATCGACTGTTGGTCAAGTGGAGGAGGGAAAACGAAAGGATGACACAATGACATTCACTCAAGAATATAATGAAGAAAGCTGTTAGGAAACAATGACAAGATTGGAATTTTTGAGGACAGTGAGCATTAACCACTAGATTTACTTCGAAACTAAATCACTTTCACCTCCAGCTACTGGTCCCTGAATGATCCTGCAGGTTCTGTGGCTGGAGAAGACAGAGAGGTCTGCAACTGAAAGACTATAGTCAGAGCCTTCTTAAATAATCTGAAATGTTAATAGCTAATCATCCGCATGAGGTACTGAACAAGACTGGATCATATCTCTCGAGTGATCTGGAGAACAAAGTTTTAATGCTTTAGGAGACAGTAGACCCTTTGAAATTTTAATCTTTCCTGTTATTTACCACTTATTTCTGCTTATAAAATACTTCCTGAATGGAAGCGACAGTGAACAAGCAAAAAGCTGCTTAAAGAAGGTGTACTTTTATTGCTGTGTAAAAGCCCAGAAGAAAAAGGAGGAGGGCTGAGGCGTGGGACCAGCAATCCCACCCTCGTAAAACATATAACTGTTACAGAAACAGCAAGAGTTATCCAGGAAACAAACACAGAGCATAGGCACGAAGATGCTGGCACATCTTCATTCATGATGGTCATATATGAAAGCCAAAAGGAAGTTCCAGGCCTGATGAGCGCGGCCAATGATACTAAAATTACGACGGAATGTTTGCACATTCAATCAAACAAGGAAACTGACGCAACTATTGTGTGAGTGAGATAAATATCACATCAATGTGCTTGAAGTCAGTGAAATGGGTTGGCTGGGCAGCAACAAATTGGTCAGTGAAAATAAAACTGTTTTATACTCAGGTCATGAGGAGAAATGCATCCAAGGAGTAGGAATGGTGTTAAGAGCAGCTGTGGCCAAATCACTGGTCGGCTGAAACCCTATCAGCAGTTGTATCATCACTGCCAGATTCCGTTCCAGACATGCCAAGACCATATGCACCAACTGAGGATGTGGCAGAAAAAGACAAGAACGCTTTCTACGACCAATTACAAGAAGTGTTCAACAAAATACCTATCCACAATGTCAAACTACTTATTGGCAATATGAATGCACAAACTGATACCTGTAGAACAGGTGTCGAGCATGTGATAGGCCCACATGGGTCCGCCAAATGCATAACCGACAAATGGTGAACGGCTGTTGTTTTTTTGCAACATAAATAACCTATGTGTTAGCAACACATACTTTGCGCATAAGACAATATGGTGCTCGCCAGATGGTAACGTGAATAATGAAATTGACTATATTTGTATCAAAAGGCAATGGAGATATGGAGAGCAGATATATACTCAGATCACCAGCTACTTGTGAGCCAACTTTGCCTCAGATTCCGGCAAAAATGCAACCGGTAACCAAAAAGGCCATTCGCTGAACAGAAGCTAAAGGACAGATCCATTGCCGCCAATTTTCAAATAGAGTTTTTAAACTGTTTCCAGGCACTGCAACATGATGAGTCATGCGGCGTTGAACAACAATGGACAGCGTTCAGAGCAGTAGTTACTGAGATCGCCGAGATGACTCTGGGTCGTGAGAGAGACACTTGGGCACTGATAGACAAGCGGAAAATGTTAAAACACAGACGGAACAAAGCAAAAATCAACTCCGTTAAAACGTCAGCAAATGCCGAGAACACTGACTTAGACCAGCAAGTTAAGCGCAGTTGTGGCATGGACAACAGAGCATGGATTGAGAAAAAAGCCTTGAAGCACAGGATGCAGCTGACAAAAATGACACAAGAACGTTGTATCGTATTGTTCGAGAACTGAAAGGTGCATCAAAAGTAAAACAGGAGAAGTCCTAACCAGCCAAGCCAAACAAGATGCCAGATGGATGGAACACTTCAAAGAAGTCTTGAACCAACTGAACCCATCTGCAACCTATACTTTTCCTGCAGACAAGGATGTAGCTGAACTTGATGTCAACCTTGGCAAAAATGAAATAACTAAAGTTGAAAAGGCACTCAAAGCACTAAAGAATAATAAAGCCCCTCGAATTGATTCTATCAATGCCAAACTTCTGAAATATGGGGGCAACTGTATGACGAAGCAATTGACGGCCTTACTAAATAAGTGTTGGCAGAACAAGGGTGTTCTATACAACTGGAGGAATGGGGTCAATGTCAAACAATTGGTGAGGCATCACACTGTTATCAGTGCCTGGAAAGGTGTTTACCATCGTGCTACTGCGCCGCCTGCAGGGCATGGTAGACCAGACCTTGAGAGAAGAAAAGGCAGGATTCAGACACGGCTGCTCAGGTTGTGATCAAATTTTTATTCTTCGCAATGTCACTGAGCAGTGCTTTGAATTTCAGTATCCATTCGGCATAAATTTAGTTGATTTTAAGAAGGTGTTCGACAGCGTACGCCGACAATCATTACGGGACAGTTCATACAGCGTACCCAATCAATGTACTGACATCTTCAAAAACCTTTACCTAAATTCTCAATGCTGTGTGAGAACAGATACCAGCATTACAGACTTCTTTGACATTGCAACAGGAGTAAGACAAGGATGCATTCTATCACCTTTCTTGTTCCTGTTGGCCATTGATTATGTCATGCAACAAGCAATGGATGGCATCGAGGCTGGCATCCCATAAACACCCTGCGGCATCTAACAGACCTCGACTTTGCCAATGACATTGCTTTGCTGGCATCATCACAACATCCACAGGACATGACATCAAACCTATATACGGAGGCCGCAAAGGTGGGTCTGGTTATCAACAGAGACAAAACAAAAGTGATGGCAATCAACAACACAGTGGACAGTATGCAGGTTCTGCTGGACCATCAACCAGTTGAATAGGTGGAGACGTTTCTCTAGGCAGTGTCTTTTGTAGGGATGGTGCTGTAGATGCGGATGTCGATCACAGAATTGGGAATCAAGGGCCATCACGTTGAACACTAAAGTATGACTGTACCAAGCTATCACTATCCCAATGGCAATCTACACCAGTGAAACCTGGAAAGTTACAAATCAAATCACCAGGAAGCTAAATGTCTTCCATCATAAATGCCTACGGCGAATTCTGGGTATCACCTATCGTGATTTCATCATAAATGAGAAAGTACAAAGAAGAAGCGGGGTTGCTGCTTTAAGCAATATTGTGACAAATTGTTGAATGCAGCTTGCAGGCCACGTATTCCGGTTGCCAGAAGACACACACGCCAGCATTTCTATGAAATGGATACCACCAGGTGGAAAACGGAAGAGAGGCCGGCCTCATATGACTTGATGTCGAACCCTTCAAGAGATTCTTGTTAAACTTGATGTCAGTCTTGAAGAGGCCAAAATAATTGCCAACGATAGAGACAACCGGAGATCACTTTCAGCCCAATGCGCCGTAGGGTGCAGGAGGACCTAAGTCTAAGTAAGTAGGCAGTCTTGCCTTTCTACTGAAATGCTTCTTCCATCTTCTTGATATTGTGTGGCTGGGATTGAACCTTGCCTCCTATTAGGAGTTTCATGACTAATGTAACCTTCCCCCTATTAGCTATGGGCCTGATATATACACAATTAAAAGCTGAAACTGTATTCTTTGACAGCAGTTAAAACTTTTAATAGTGTGTTACATTTTCACTTTTGTCCAAAGAAAAAAATACCAATTTTCAAATGATTTCAGTTAACACTTAACCAGAAGAAATTCTTGGGCACACAGTTCTTATGTGTGTTATTATTCTTACATTTAGCATTATTTTGAAGCAAATGAGACTGAAAAATTCAACGAATGGGGGTGTTATATTTTGTGTCTGTCAGATACATTTAGCAGAATAGCTTTTCTAACCAGTTATATCATTTAGGAGCCTAGCTAAAATAATGCATCTTTTAAGCAGTACTATTTGTAAATATGTCTGTGTCTAACATCAATGTTTTGCCTCTATAAAAAAGGGGAAAGGGAGACTACTATTCAAAGAATTTCAAGAGAAAAAGTAAAAACTATAGACATAATAGCTCCAGATACTGTTTTTTTTAGGAATGTAAAAATACTTTTGAATGCCAAAATACATAAATACCTTGTGGACTCCAATTGTATCAGGAAAGCAGCCCAAGAGTCCTTTATACTCATTGTTGGTTTCCATTAAAAAGTGCAGATCTTTTTTGGGCTGTAAAGCAGATAAATAAATGGTAAATACATATTGAAAAATATTCTGCCAATTCTGAAAGAAAGTAGCATATAGTGTTGTTTATATTAAACAAAACTGAAAACCTTTCCTAAATTCACAGATTATGTCCACTTCAGTTCTTCAAAATAAAAAAAAAAATCAACATGTTTAGAATTAACTGCAATAAAGTCATGATACAACCCATAAAAAGCAAAAAACATGTTTATTCCAATAATTATTTATTTTGTAATTATTATCACTAGTGTGGATTCTGAATGAAAAATACTGTGATTCTGTAACAAAAATTTGCGGGAGTTATATTTCTAGAGTACCTGCAAACTGTGAAAAAGCGCAACTCTTGGATGTTTAAAAAATGCCTTTTAAATGCCTATTTTTATAGTTTAAACCCTAAATACAGTATGCCCCCAAAACACTTTAATTTTGTTGCAAACTCAGCTTACATTAATACATTACCTAAAAAATTACCTTAATACGTTACCTGAAAACAGAATGTAAAGGTAAACCCGTATACTATACAGTAGTGTACTGCTATGTCTCCCGCGATGCTAGAATGTGAAATACCGATGTTACCGCTATAAGTACTGTAATTCATGCAAGCGCGTTTTCTTTGCTATAAGTAGAGTAAATACATAATAATTTAATTTAATTAAGATACAGAAAAATGTACAGGTACTCACCAATAATGAATGATATTGATGATGATGATGAAGTAGCTGTGCAGTATGATGCAGAGGATTTAAAACTCCTCGGGCACTTCAGGAGGAGTCGTATCGTTGGATGGGTCATCTTCTGGTGGGGTTTCATGATGGCTTTCTTTATAGGTTTCAGGAACATTGTGATGGGAAGTTGCTACATTGTCTCCTGTAGCGAACTGCTGGTACAATTTCTGTGCTTTCTCACGAATGATGTTACCAT
Organism: Polypterus senegalus; assembly: GCF_016835505.1. Lineage (NCBI taxonomy): Eukaryota > Metazoa > Chordata > Cladistia > Polypteriformes > Polypteridae > Polypterus > Polypterus senegalus. The sequence goes on from NC_053156.1 coordinate 263,702,046, forward strand.
CCAAGGGGATGTTGAAGTCGGTGATCCACAATGCCAAGGCAGATTCCATCCTAACGATATTTTTATTCCTTGCAGTCATTACCTTTTTGGCACTATCACAGAAACTTACAGATACGGTACTCCAGATCGCTGCTTCGTTCTTGTTTATGTAGCATACGGTGCTTTCATTAATGCCATAGTGGCATGCTACTGCAGCATAACTTTTTAGTTCCGGGAGCAAATCCAGTAGTTCATCCTTCTCCTGGTGTGTTTTAAACTTCTTCTGGTGCTTAGGCTCAGTGCCAGAAGCCTTAGAAGGTGCAGGGCATTTCGGAGACATCTTGTGCATTTAAGAATAACAAAATGAATACAATAACAAGATGAAAAACACGAGGACACTCAGCTGGAGATGCGTCACAGGGCAGCAGTCAATCAGCAGCAAGGACAAATGAATAACGCTCTCAGATTGGCTACCTTCACCATCCCAAACCATGTTTCCCTCAGCGGAGGTAAACTCACTCACCTTGAGACGCGTCACAGGGCAGCAATCAATCAGCAGCAAGGAGAAATGAATAACGCTCTCGGATTGTTACTTTCACCATCCCAAACCGCGTTTCCTTTAGCAGTGGTAAACCCACTCAGCTGGAGACGCGTCACAGGGCAGCAGTCAATCAGCAGCCAGGAGAAATGAATAATGGTCTCGGATTGGCTACTTTCACCATCCCAAACTGCGTTTGCCTCACTGGTTGCTTCCTGTTCTCTCTACAGCAAAGTATTGTTACAAAAAAAGCCATAAAAAATTGCGGAGGATATTTGCGTTTTCCGCTAATTAGTTAGGTTCTAAGGAAAAATCCTTGAACGACTGTGTCCGCGACTTCGTAGTAGCATATACTGGTCCTGTCAGTGTGCAAGACAGGGTACAGCACATAGCATTTACAGATAAATACTCAAATTCAAAGCTAAAGTTACAAGTAAAAGAAAACCTTTTGCTATTCAACTCTCCACATACAAATCTGACGATTGTTTTGATCTAAATTATAACAGTACGGCAATCTATTTCCAGATAACAGAAGGAAAAATGAAAACCATTATCAAATTATGTAATAGCTACCTACCACCTACACACTATCCTATCTCAAATAATGCATACAGGCTTGACTGTTTTATACTTTATATTTTTATTGTAAAATTGTGGTAATTCATGTGTTCATTCTCATTAGCAATCATTAGCTTTGGAAATTCATCCATTAATAACAAACAAACTGAATGCACAAATGTTTGTCATTTTCTTTAAGTCAGTTTATTGTAAAACTAAGGCAATGCTTTAAGCAAATGAACAAAAACTAAAAGTTAAATCATAAAATAATTTTTAACTAAAATATCTTAAGGAGCTATGGTCACCAAAAACACACACGCAAGTTATAATGTTTTCATGAAGACAAAGCATTACAAGAGAAATTTACATTGTAAAGATTCAACAACTTGGCTATCTTCTATTCTCATATCAACTACTCCAATGTGTGTGCAAGTCTTTTTCATGTTCATTGAGAAACTATAGTAATCACTATTAGCAGTGAAGGAGACATGACCCTCTTCAGAAAAATAAGCAGAAGGCGATTTTTGCATGTCAGTTTGGCTTATTGTATTTTTCAAATTTAAATTTTTCTGTTAAAAATGTGTCAGAGCAATGTGGAAAAAATGCAAATGCACTGGCATTGCCTAAATGAAACGGTGTAAATCTCTGTAAAAAATTATTATGAACGTTAAGCAATCTGAATGTAAGATAGCACCCAGCAGGCCAAAGATGACTTGCTCATACCAACAAGGTCAACCAGAACAGGTAGTGAATACAGAGCTGTCTTCTGGAAACTACAACCCCAATTCCAAAAACAGTAGGGATGTTGTGTAAAATGTAAATAAAAACAGAATGCAATGATGTGCAAATCTCACAAACCCATATTTTATCCACAATGGAGCACAGAAAACATTAAATGTTGAAAGTGAGAAAATGTACCATTTTAAGAAAAGAATAAGCTCATTTTAAATTTGATAGCAGCAAAACATCCCAAAAAAGTAGGGACAGGTCCATGTTTGCTACTCTGTAGCATGCCCTCTTCTTTTAACAACAGTCCGTAAATGAATGGGAACTGAGACCAGTTGCTGGAGTTTTGGGAGAGCAATAATGTCCCATTCTTGTCTCATATAGGATTCTAGCTGCTCAACAGTCCTTGTTCTTCATCATATTTTTGTTTCTTGATGCACCAAATGTTTTCAGTTAGTGAAAGATCTGGACTTCAGGCAGGCCTGTTCAGTACCCCCATGCTCTTGTAATAGATACAGTATGCGGTTTAGCATTGTCTTGCTGAAATATGCAAGGCCTTCCCTGAAAAAAATGTTGTCTGGATGGGAGCATATGTTAAAAATGTCTATCTATACCTTTCAGCATTGATGGTGCCTTTTCAGATGTGCAAGCTGCCAATTCCATAGGCACTAATGCACCCCCATACCACCAGAGATGCAGCCTTTTAAACTGAGCTCTGATAACAAGCTGGCTGATCCCTCTCCTCTTTACTGTCCATGTTTTCCAAAAAGAATTTCAAATTTCGATTCGTTTGACCCCAGAAAGGTTTTCTACTTTGCCTCAGTTTATGTCAAATAAGCTTTGGCCCAGAGAACTTGGCAGCGTTTCTGGATTGTGTTCACATATAGCTTCTTCTATGCATGATAGAGCTTTAACCTGCATTTGTGGATGGCAGGTTGAACTCTATTCACAGACAATGATTTCTGGAAGTGTTCCTGAGTCAAGAAGTGAATTCCATAACAGAATCAGGCCTGTTTATAATGCAGTGTCACCTGACGGCCTGAGGAATTATGGGCATCCAATATTGATTTTTGGCCTTGTTTGTTGCATACAGAGATTTCTCTAGATTTTCGTAATCTTTTGATGATATTATGTAACGCAGATGATAAGATTTTCAAAGTCTTTTTTATGTGAAGGAACATTATTACATATTTTACGTTATATTACAATATATTACAAATTTACGTTGTGGAACATTATTCTGAAATTGTTCCACGATTTGTAGACACAATTTTTGCAGATTGGTAAACCTCTGCCCATCTTTAGTTCTGAAAGACTCCGTCTATCTAAAATGCTCTTTTTATACCCAATCATGTCACTGCCCTGTTACCAACTAACCGAATTAGTTGCCAAATGTTCCTTCTGCTATTTCTTTTTATTACAACTTACTTTTACAGACTTTTGTTGCCCCAGTCCCAACTTTTTTTATGTGTGTTGCTGCCATCAAATTCAAAATGAGCTAATATTTTTCATGAAATAGTAAAATGTCTCATTCAACATTTGATATATTTTTATGTTCTATTGTGAATAAAATATGGGTTTATGAGATTTGCAAATCGTTGCATTGTTTTTATTTAAATTTTACACAGTGTAACACCATTTTTGGAATGGGGTTATATAAGTGAATATTGTACATGTGCACAGCTGTGTAGCATGTGCATAAAAGTACAGAACTGTCCAGAAAAGTACAAAAATCAGTCAAACACAAAATAAATATAGCCGCTTTTATATTCTCAAATTAGAAGACATTAGGCTTGCTTCATTTTTAAAGGTCATACAGGAAGTATTCTGATCAGCAAAATTATGGTAAAAATGAAAAACCCAAAAAGTGCTCCATATCAACAGATCTGTATACAGCTGAATTTTCACAAATCCCAATTTTATAAATTACACATAACGTGCTTTTAAGAACATGTGGTTCCAAATATGTGTAGAGAAAGTGACATACTTTTTAAAACCGATCTTAGCATTTTTACCTTTAATACTAGTTCAACGTATGCATTTTTATTAGGTTTATTTATGATTTTACTGTAATTTACACAAAATCCCTACATTGACTGATAAGAAATGTAGAACTCAAAAGAAATATTTGCTTTTAACAAGCATAAAACACTTACCTGTTCAGCAACTAAACCTGCTATTTCCTCATATGTTTTCCCAGCATATGTTAAGGCATCTGTTAATGTGGCTTCGCCTTCAAAAGAAATCATTAAAACAAATTAAAAAGTCACATATTTATTTAAGAAGTTCTAATAAAATCAAATATTAGATATCATAATTAATTTTTCAGTATGTTGCTCATTTTATATTTATGCAAGGATATTTTATAAACACTTCTGTAACATTTAATACATATTTACGATTGTACAGAAATGGATAGCATCTATAACTTAACTTACCTGGCGATGACAAAAACTGACTTATAACTTAATTAATTTAGTGATGACAAAAAATTTTGTTAAAGTATCATGATATAGCCCACATTAAAAGTGTGACCAGAGCCCAGACAGATATTTGGCTGAGTTAAAGATCCATGAGGAATAAGAAAAAGATCTTCTTATTAAGATATGTAAGATAGTCATAACGGGATTCTGAGGCATGTGTCATTATGCACATTTGATTGGCTATCTTGCCCTTATAATGAATGACTTTGATCAGAGTGTTTGATTTTTTAAGTACCTCCATATTTCTTCCATTCTCAAGCTACAAACTAACTCTGTAACTATTAGTCCTGTTGTGTCCCTCCATTTCCAGGTTATATATGAATTGAAACAGGTTCTGTGGTATACACTTGCCTGTAATTATAATGTCCTGTAAATTCAGTTCACCCTGATTTGTTTGAGGAACATAATTAAACACTTAATATAGCAGTCTACAGTTTGAAAAACTAAAGATTTTCCACTCCAGGATAGGGACTGGAGACTGAATTGAATGGAACGCCACCACCCTGGTATGTGTGTGAGACTGCAGAATTGCTGAAGGATGACAGACTTGAAAGATTAGCATATATATCAGATGGCTAGTCTAGACTATATTGCAACAAACATGTAAATCTTAATATTAAAACTGGTGATAACAAATACACAAATGGGTAGCATAGTGTTACTAATTCATGATCAGCGAGGAGTTTAACTTCTCACATGAACAGAGTAAGAACCGATACCAAGTCTGCAGCAGGTCCAGACAAATCCAGAGTAAGGGTGTCTGCATAGACCCTTGCCAATGAAGAAAATGTTTCCAATGATAGGCTTCATAGTTTGGGGAGTTACAGCATATGCCAGTATATCCCATCACAATAAACTGAATATCCATGGAGTATTCTTGCTTGTTATTGCCCTCAAATTCCTAAACCAAAATAATCATTTTCCACAATGACAATGCATGGCTACACACTGTTACTAGACAACCTATGTGAAACATTGCTGCTACTAAGGGATTTTGCCAGGTACCATACAAATATAGGACACTGGTGTAAGACACCTTGATTTTACCTCTGGCTTAGCCAAAAGGAGGGCTGCCACAAACAATTATTTTGTAAACAATTAATCAATCAACTATTCTATTGATTAACTGCTTAGTCTAACAACTAATTTTGACCAAATAATTCAAGTAGGCATATGAACGTATGCTGTATTTTATACAGAGACGTTTAAAACATCAAGATAATAATGTTTGCAAAGTATAAATCACACAAACTGAAATGGTATTGATGGAGAATGGCAACCTGAATCTCTTGAAGAGAAGACCGAGTTAAAACCAATAGAAGACAGAGTTAAAACCAATATGCTAGACTTTTTCAGTCGCAAAGCATTAAATAATTATATGTTAAAATTTTGAGAAGCAGTTACATTTTGGACTGTGAACTTTGGCAATACAATTTACTGTATGTTTGGTTACAATGTTTTTTGATTCAATTAGCCTCACATGTTGTTATTAAATGTCGTCAGTAGCTATACATCACCACCTGCTGTAGCCACCTTCAGTTTGTATTACTCATCAGATAAAAAGTAAGCCTGTAAATACCTGCTGATGAATAAACTGAACTGGCAACACAACTGATTTTTCTCCCACTGTGTTTATGTGCTTCAAAAAAGTAAATTGTAGTTGTGGTAATGTTGCAGTATTCACAAGGTCCACCTTTAGCACATTAAATTAAATACTTCATTTTTGTTGCTGTCCTATTTACAAGTAATACTTTACACAGAGTGAACAGGGAAAAGATAGAGTATTTTCAAATGGTAATTTAATTTACTCTAATGGCTGAGTTATACTGTATTTGCATGTATTTACTTAGTAGATGTTTTTATTTAATGGCTATTTTATGAGTTTACCTCTTTACTCTCCACAGTTTTGGGCATCCTCTGGGGTGTGAGAAACATTCTTATGTAAAAAGTTAATTTATTTTTAAATGTAATTCAATTAAAACAATTACACAAAAGAATAGGTTCTACTTTTTTCAAATTACGTCCACTATGCGTCATACAGATTATGTGATCAAAGTAAAATCACAGACAAAGTACCCATCTCTCCATCACCCTTCTATTCTTTACAGGGTTGTGGAGACCCTGTGCGTATCTTGCAAGACTGAGCTCAAGGCAAACATCAGTCTTTGCACAGGATGTCAATAAAGGTAATTCAAGTCATTAAGTCTGGAAGTACATAAAACATTATTGAGTCAACAACACGGTTAAAAACACAACTCCACATTAGAGTTATCAAGACTGGTCTACTGAGCAATGACGTCTGAAGGATATAGTATTCTAACTCGCTGTCTTTCCTTTTCTTTAATTTTTTTTCTTTTGATGTACTTTATTAATTCCATGACTTTTGCAGGGCAGAGTGCAGGATCAACCATTGAACAGTGCCTCTAGAGCAATTTTCAGATTAAGGGCCTTGCTCAATGGCCCAACAGAGAAGGAGCCCTTCAGGCAGTAACTGGATTTGAAGCAGAAAAATTCAGCCTTGAAAGGATTAGTCACTGTAAAATTCCACTTCATAAAATTGCTTCATGGGAGTCTAAACCTTTGCCTTCTGTCTACAATGCATACACATGCTGCTGGACAGTTACTACCAATTTTATACTCATTATTGAAATGTGAATAATAATAAACAAGACAATTTTAATTATTTTACCCTGGTAACCGCTGGTTGAAAAGACTGTTGAAAGATTCTGTAGTGCTTTTCCAATCTTCTGATATTCTTTAGGAAGGGCTGCAAAATAAATAAATAGAATACTATATGCTGTTGTAAACCTTTTAGAAAGCAGTAGTGATACAAGGAAAATGTCATCCCCTAAACCATATCACATTGGTAAATTAATGACAGAGGATGAAATGCTTAATTTAGAATTATCAATTCACATCAGACTTGTTTAATTCAGTTCAAAGTGGAAGAGATGAGAGACTATCCTGGCACTTTTAGACACAAAGCAGGACCAGGATGATTTGCAAGCCCCTCACAGGGCACACTTATGTGCACTACCCATAGGGGATAGATTTAGAGATGCCAAGCAATTGGACATGCCCATGTTTGGCATGTGCAGGGAAAAACAGAGTATCTTGAGCAAATGCTTATCAGGACATTTTTGTAGTACTAATATTGTCTTATGTACAGAGTATAGTAAATTCTTTATTACACAAGAAAGATTGAAAGATTACTCCCATCTCCTTGGTATCTTAGTTGCATCTCTGATTAATTCCTTCCTTGCCCGGAGGCCTATTGGATGGCCTTCTCTTGTCATGTTTGTAGTGGTGCCATAGTCTTTCCATTTTCTTATGATGGACATATTGGTGCTCCATGGAATATTCAAAGCTGAGATATGTTTTTATAAAACAACCTTGAACTATACTTCTCCACAATTTGTCTCTGACATGTTTGGACTCATACTTGGCCTTTAGTCTTACCCATTTTTCTTATCAAATACACACAAAAATGATCTCTTTGTATAATTTAAATAATCTTGTTTGCACAAAAAGTCTGACAATTTTACCAGTATAGCAGTAAATTAACCAGATCATTTTAAGTTTGTAATCATAGATAGTATTCTGAAAAGCCAAGGAATATCCAATTCAATATAATTCTTGCAAAGAACAATAAATCTGAAGAGTCAAGTATTTTACATATTAAATACAACTACAATTGGGAAATTAACATAAAATAATACACGTGAAACAAATTCTAAAACACCAACAAATATACAACACATACATGCATATATGCAGTTTTTTTATTCCTATATTTTTTCTTTTTTCCTTCTATTAATACTAGATTCGATCATTAAAACAGTAATGAAAAAATGCCTCAAATGGCAGCAGTTAAACAGCTTACCACTAGTACATCTCTTCCAGTGTTCTTGGCCCACATTAAGTAGATCTTTCACTCCATCATCCATTGATTTTGTAAATCGACTGAATAATTCACATTTCTGTTCCCTAGAATATAAACAATCCCTCTTAAGTACTTATATAATTACATATCACATTTTCAAGTTAAACAACATGTTGAAAATTCAAGATGGTGAAAGATGGTCTACTTAATCAAAACTGTATATTCCTCTTATCCACAGTTATCATGACTTACTCTAATAAATCAACCTAACCTAACATGTATTTAGCATGTAGGAGTACCCAGAAATATGTGGAGAATGCCCAATCTGAGACAACAATGTGTGAACTCCATACAAAATGTGTCATGTTGTGTTTGATAGGTAAACATTCATAACAAAATTTAGAAATGATTACCATTTAATACATGCTAACATCTAAAATAGACTAATAAATTGAAAACTGTATTCCGGCTGTAAAGGGAATTGTAAGTTGACTGAAGAGAAGTGTGTAGTGGTAGAAACTATAAAGGTCTGGACATTTGGGGGGGATGTACAGAGTTTCACTGAAAGAATAAAAGTACAGATTTGAAAGAAAGTATGGTTATGGGGTGAGGTGCTTTATGAATATGAAAGGCAAACGATTAATATTAAATTTTTATTGTATAGAAATTTGTTTGTATTTTTTCTACTGTTAGTATTTTCACAAATATTTACTGCTCAGAAACATTTCTTGGGTGGCTTAAGACCTTTTTATAGTACTGTACATAATGAACATATCAATAATAGTATGTGGAAGAGAATGAGAGAAAGTGTGAGACTATATATAAGATGCAGAAAACTGGTGGAATAGGTGAAAGAGTCCAATCCTTAAGAATGTCTTAAGACCATGGAAAGCTGACAAAAAAAATTTGGTAATGCAACCTGGCACTTCAAATACACTTGGTGAAATATAATTAAATCTGCTTTTATGTTTGTTTACATAAGAATTCCTAAACAATATTATTACTGTAGCAAACCTTAGATGGTGTTTGTGAATCTGATCATTGACTTTGTGGAGTTTGCAAGTTCTTCTCGGTACTATATCTGCGGGTAAGCCTAAAGCTGTACAGGTTAGACAAACTAGAGACTGTAAACTGGCCCAATATGTGAGTGTGTCTGTAAATTTAGCCTTCAATGGCTTAGTGTCCTTTGTTCCTTCATTTGACCCAGCGCTACCTGGGATACATTTTGCCTTCCTGAAATGTTAAAAATTGAATGAAGAGGGATGTAAAGGGACAGATGTAAGGATATTTGGAAACAAAACTTATTATTTTAGTAATTAATGCTCAGGTATAATGGATTGTCAGAAAGTAACATGGCATAGTGGACTGGCGACATTACCTGCTCAAGCATTAAAAATTAATACCATTTAGGATATTTTCCTGACCTTAGGGAAAAGTTTAATTATTTGAGGTAAAATAATTATATAAAGCACATTATTTTAAACAATATTTTTGAAAAGCAGGAAAAAATATACATACACTTCAATTGGATCCAGGTCTACAGCTTCAGGTTCGATTGTAGAAAATATCATAACTCCAACAGTTTCATCTTTTTCTGCTTTTCTTTTCCCCGTTTTCCAGTCCTTTATGAAAATAAACATTCAGATATATGCTTAATATGCGAAGACAGTCTTTGGCTTGATCTGAGTAATAAGACTTGCAAGTCTATCAATAAATATTGTGGCAGTATAATAATAATAATAATAATAATAATAATAATAATAATTTCTGCAAAAGCTCAACCCTACATTCATGTAGACCCGACCAAGCAAGTATAGCAGTTCAGCTCTGCTTGCGGCTCTCAGGCTCTGACAAATAATTAAAACAAAGGTGAGCAAAACAACAAAAACATCACACCACATGGTATTTTATGAAACATCATTTGAAGAAAACTAACGAAAACTACAAATGAAGAATGATTAATATAACAAAAATCTTAGCAAATAAATCAATTATAATATATGTAGAAAATTACATTAGGAATAGGAAACTTAATATCTACTACAGAAAAAAAAAAACATTTAGTACACCCCAGCATCATCTTAGGTTGTTCTTAATCAGGGAAAATAGACTACATCAGCAGGCATAACAAGGCAGCTATGTACCTGAACTAGAAAATCTACATAGGTAATAATAAACAATAAATAATACTTACAATTTTGTATTTTTACAAAAACAGCTTTAAAGAGTTTGTGTAAACTGAAATAGCTTGAATTATCTTGGTATTCACAAATTATTGTGGCAATGATATAATTATGTTTTCACTTTTGCTTTTTGTTTAGATTTAAAGCAGCATTGATTTTTTAGTTATGGGACCAAAAAAATGTTAGCACACGTACACGGATAATGAATCAAGCAGCCCATAATTATCATATATGCTTTATAAATAATAAACTATGTCAGGATTATTGCAGCCAACATTAATAATTACAAAAAAATATATCCTCCTAAGGACAGCACTCATCAGAACATGTGTGCAATCCACGAAGTGACACCTTCATCTCTGGCACCTCAAGATAAAAATTTTGTTTAGCGTTATGGGATGAAAAATAAGGTAATGTATTTTAAGAGAGTAATAATAATAATAATTATAACATTTCTCCATAGTGGTGCAAACATGTACTTCCCTTTAATATAAAAATAAATCCCTAAATTTCCATTCATTTTTTAAATCTGCTTATTCCATTTAAGTGTTACAGGAAACATTGAATATATATAGAGTTAGACAGAAAGCAACCCTGGATAGGTCACCAGTCTGTTGCAAAGCATACTCATGCATAAATCAACACACTCTCTTACTGGGTTGCAAATCAATCAAATATACATGTCTGCTAAATGTTGGATGAAATCAAAACCAGTAATTGAAATGAGGTCTTTGAAGGAGTAATCAATGTGCTTTACGGTTTTGGTTAGAAATGTAGAGTACTGTATAAACAATCGCTAAAGAAATTTCTGACAAGATAGGCTGTGTCACTTACTGTTTACTAAATATTTTTACATTAAGCTACACTGTTAAATAAATGTTATTTCTTTATGACTTCTTTTCAAAGGTATATCAGTAAGTTACATACTTCTGGCAGAGTGGGAAAAAGAGCACAATATGTACAACAGCTGCAGCAAATTGATGACTATGCATTCTTTGACTATTCTCACATTAAAATGCCCACTGTGATTATTGGTTTATGCTAAAAAAAAGGCTGTTAAGCATAAATACAGTATGATACATGATGGTACTACATTTAAAACAATAGATGAAAGGCATGAACATCATATCCAGTTTGGATATTTGACTGTTATGAGGTGACAGTCTAAGCACAGACTTTGATGAATTATTATTTGTGACTTTTGTACTTCTCTCTGCTCTTTGCTGCCAGGTAACAACTGTTCATGCTTAGTAGTTTTCAAATATTTAAAAAGGTTAATGACTATTTTGGGTCTTTTTCCTTAAGTCAACTTTTTGTGTTTTATTCTAGCCTCACTTTACCTGTGTTAATCTTTTCATATACTCTGTTATTGTATCTTTACCTCACTTTAAAAAACAGCCAAAAGCATCTGTCTTATTTTATTGGGCCAGATGAGCCCAACTTTGTAGCATGCTGATAGCATAACTATTGAGCAAAGATAGGAATTCTAGTTACAAAGTTGGAGGCGTAAGACTGCACAAGCTGACAGTATTCTTTTACTTTGGAAGAAGGAGCTGTAAATGAAGGAAGGGTGGAACCAGATTAATACTTTAGAGTGACTTGAGTTCACAGATGAAATAGGTACAAGAAGAGGGGCCAAAGAGCGGTTGTAGACAGTTAGAACTTTAACATTAATACATCAAATTGCTGCATGCCAAGCAATGGCCAAAATTAATTATGAACACTGAGAATTTAGTTTTGATTCAGATTGTGAGAAATGTTCGCAACATTTTTCATAAATGTTGGTTGTACTGATTCTCCTGACAATAAAGATTTAATGGGGTGTTACATTTTTTTAAAGATTTGTTTAGCCCTGTGTTAGAGCTTAAGTCTAATTGCTCCTAGCACACATGTACCTTTTGGCCCTGTGGAGCTCCCAAAGGGCAAGGTCCCCAAACAGTACTAGCTTCTTCTTCTTTTGGGTAACAACAAACATCATCCCACCTTACCCTAGAAAGGTATTTCTGATGCAACCTGCATTTTCTGTGGAATTGTTGGCTTACTTAAACCCCTAGGGTTTGTCTGTCTCCCTCTCTTACTTGCAGTCTGTTAGTGTTCCAGCTTGATACACTCCTTTTTAAAAAATCTCTTCAACTTCTTCCCAGGCAGCTAAAACTTCTTTCACATTTTGGCAGCCATAAAAGGGATACCATTATAACAGAGAGGTCCATTAAACTTTAGCAGTTCTTATTTTACCAAACTCGCATGTTGTGGTGCTCTGTAATGAATAATGTGTCTCTCCTCCTTCTTTAGCTTTCTGACTGATCCTATTTGTGCTGCTTCTTGCCCTTTGCCACTTTGCCTTTTGCCACTATTGAATTTATTAAAAGCATGTAATGTTCCATACAATCAAGTAAAACTTAACAAAACTACAAAACTGTACAGGTTATTTTGATGCAAAGATTATAATAAACATTTTTACTGTTAAGTGTTTTTTATATTTCCTGAGATTAGTTACTTATTTCTTTCTCTGCCATCTGCTTAATTATAATTTTAAACTTTAAAATCTTGAATACAATATTTAACAAAAACAAAAAAATTGATCATACAAGGCAATAATGTTATGCATCTTACTTTCCTACCTTCTCATCACGGTAACTGAGAAACAGCTGAAAAACCTCACTGTTAGAAATAACAGGATGTCTGCACATCCTAGTCATCCAGCCTTGTAGCCTCTCCATACGCATCTTAATAAATTCTTCTTCAAAACGTCCTGTAGAGCAACAGGATATTCATACGTAAGTCTTAGTTATCTGCAGTGATGTGCCCATGGTTCACGCCACAAAGTTGGCAAATTTTAAATACCTGGTTTAAGCACTATTTTATGACTAAAGGATACAGGAAGCAAACCTAAAACCTAATAAAAACAGTGTTACTTTTTAACTGCCATGTATCAATAGAATACTGTGTATTCAGAAAGTATTCAGACCCTTAAACTCTTTTGTAAATTGTGTTGTGTTGCCTAATGATAAAGTAGTTTAAAGTCATTTTTTGAACATCAAGCAACACTCAATTTCTGAAAATGTGGTTAAGGTGCATCCCTTTCTATTGATTATTGTTGAGATGTTTCTATACATTGTTTGGAGTCTGCTTGAGGTAAATTCATTTGATTGCACATGGAAGGGCATAAACCAGTCTCAAAGCAAGGTACTTATGTTAGTTTGCTAATACTATGCATCATAACTTGATTATGAATCACTTGTAAATTACGAGTATTGGACTTGAGATGACAATGCAGGGGCTTTCTTAGTGTGCGTTTTTTGTATTGCACACTGTTCTTTTCTATTTTCTTATGATTCTTGTATAAGATTATGTATGTAGAACTAGCTCTTTAACCTTCTCAGATAGGGTGTTGTTAAATAATGCAATTGGCACCATCAATGTAAATGCCAGGGTGAGGAAAACGTATTCTGATCAAAAAAAAAGAGATTGAAAAATGATCGATAAGGCCAATATATTATTCTTGTTTAAATAATTACTGAAACATTGAAGCTTTTGAATAAAATTCTCTATGTACTATAATCTCTCATAAACAATGAGACAAATTGATTACCAATAAATATTTCAATAAGTGAGGTTAGAACCTATTAAATTATATACAGCATTTAAAATAAACTTCATTGTGCTTATAATAAAAATACTTGATGGATCTTTCCCATTATTACTTGTCCAACAGCTTATATGGAAAAAGTTCATGTGCAAATTAAAATGGGCAATGAAGAGTACATATACTAGCATTTAAATAGACATTTTTAAAACAAATGGCAATTTTATTTTATGACCTCACCTGTGACTTGCTTGTCTGGCAATGACGGAATAGGAACTGCTGACCCATATTTGTCCAGTAGCCGCTCATATAACCAATCAAAGTGCTTATATCGATGATTAACCGGCCTATTGGTTGTCTGTAAAAGAAATTATTCACGTACTACAACTATTCACAGCCTTTCAAATATATTAATATAAAAAGAAAAATTGCATGCTGCTTTTCTTACTTGTATTACAGTTCTACCATTTTAAATAAATGTAGTAATTTATTAAAAAACATAAAACACCTAAAGTATCATGCACTAATTAGAAATTAATTTCATTGAGGAAATACTGTCAGCAACATTGACGATCACATTAATATATATTTGCACAATCCCTTAACTTTTTATTGGGAATAGAGTCACATGATCATTTAACACTCTTACATGGCCTGGCTTTATAATGCTTAACAAATGTGAAGCAAGTATTAATCCTCACAGAAGCATATAAATCATGCAATATAATAAGTCACTCAACTTAAAATTTAACTATAAAATACAATGGTATTTAAAAAAACACTCACTAATACTACACTAATCTAGTTGCTAAAAACATCTTTTCACTTAACAATTCTACAAAACAGAAGTAAAATGTCATCTAAGCATGTGATTATGTGTAAATGAAAAAGGGAGAAAGAAAAACATTTGAACACTTCAAGAATTACATGCAACTTTATCACTATGTCACCTATGATCTGATGAAGTGATTGTATTTAATACCAGCCATATGTCTAAAACTAACAATTGTATTTAAACATGCCATTTATACTTTAAAATGTTTTCAGTTTGTGGTATAATAACATGGAAAGAAGCTTTAACATATCAAAAAAATTAAATGGGCAAAAATACTTTTCTCTGGAATACTTACTAACACAGTATATTGCATTTGTCATATTTGGAATTAACTCTGCATTATAATGAATGACATTTATCAAAATTAAAAAATTCTGCATTAACTTTACAGTATCTAATTAATATTCTTGAGTGTATTCTTTTTAATAAGTCCTAGCTGATTGCATTTTATTAACTTTTTTTATAAATAATATTATAAAATATAAACTCTACTTTCTGAGGAAAAGACATACAAATACCACTATATAGTGGAATATCAATCTTCACTGGGCAGTTTGTATAAAGGGTAACTGACATTTTACCCTGAGTAGAACTATAGGCTTATATTCCAATGCAAGGCTGGAATTGGAGCTGGCAATAAAATGACTGTTTAACATTTATTTACTCACCATCACATTTAAAATTTTTATTTTATTTATTTTCTCCAGCCTTTGGAGTTTTTTTTTTTTGATTTTTCTGTCCACCCTGGCCATCGGACCTTACTTATTCTATGTTAATTAATGTTGACTTATGTTTATTTTTTATTGTGTCTTCTATTTTTCTATTCATTTTGTAAAGCACTTTGAGCTGCATTTTTTTGTATGAATATGTGCTATATAAATTGTCACGCTTGGGTCACAGATTTGCACAGAGACACAGAAGGTCGTAGAAAAAAAGAAGGATTTTTATTCAGACACCGCAAACACATGAGCTTAAACGTGCTCCATGACAAGTCAGATATAACAGTTCCGCTAGGAGCAGAGAGAGATAAAAGCAAACAATCAATTCCCAAACTGACAGGCGCTGCGCAAGGCTTATAAGTTGGCAGAGTACCGCGCGAGGCTTGTATTACGCGTTATAGTGCAAGGATAAGGAGCAATGTGTAGTCAGTGTTTCAGGGTTTGTGGTTTTCCCAGGGACGTCTGTCTCTATTTGGGGTGCGATCAGCCCTCCAGCTCACACCCTCCCCCTCAGCTTTATTCACATTCCTGTGAATCAAGCGACTCTCTGTACTAGGTTCATTTAGTCGTGATAACACGTCTGCGTTGACGTGTTCAGAACCTGGTCGGTGCTTTACTGTGAAACTGTAAGGTTGTAAACCCAGAAACCATCTCATTAGACGAGTTTGTATCTTTCTGTCGGTACAACCACTGGAGTGGAGCATGATCAGTTACCAAAGTGAAGTTTCGTCCCCACAAGTAATAGCGAAGTGCTTCCACAGCCCACTTAATTGCCAAGCATTCTTTCTCAATTGTAGAATAATTGCGTTCCCTAGGAAGTAATTTCCTACTCAAATATGTGATTGGATGTTCTTCTCCATCAAAATTTGTGACAGGACTGCCCACACCAAATGCACTTGCGTCTGTTTGCAAGATAAAATCTTTTGTGAAATCCGGGTTCCTTAGAACCGGGTAAGAAGACAATGCTTTTTTTAAATCGTTGAAAGAACGTTTGCAATTTTCTGTCCACAGGACAGGTCGGTTTTTCTGCCTCTAGTAAGTTCTGTAAGAGGAGCAGCTCTATGTGCAAAATTTGGAATGAATTTTCTGTAGTAACCAGCGAGTCCCAGAAAGGCGCGTACTTGTTTCTGTGTCTCAGGTCTCGGGTAAACAAGCATTTCTTCTATTTTCCTTAATTGTGGCCTAAGTAAACCCTTGCCCATAGAATAGCCTAAGTAATGAGTCTCGGACATGCCTAGTTTACATTTCTTAGGGTTAGCAGTAAGGCCAGCCTGTCTCAAGCTTTCAAGAACGGCTTGAAGCCGCTCTAAGTGTGTTTTCCAATCATTGCTAAAAATCACGACATCGTCAAGGTATGCCCCAGCATATTCAGAGTGAGGACGTAGGATCTGATCCATCATACGCTGAAAAGTTAGAGGTGCCCGTGAAGACCAAACGGGAGTCTTGTAAATTCATAGAGTCCGTCAGGAGTCGCAAATGCCGTTTTCTCACAACTGCTAGCCTCTAAAGGCACCTGCCAATAGCCTTTCGTGAGATCTAGCGTGGAGATATAGCTCGCCTGACCCAGTTTTTCCAACAGTTCATCGACACGGGGCATGGGATAAGCATCAATTTAGAGACCTTATTCAAGCGTCTGAAATCGATACAGAACCGAACCGAACCGTCTTGCTTTGGGACTAATACGACTGGGCTGCACCAGTCACTTTTACTTTCACGAATTACACCCAGTGTCAGCATCTTTTTTACCTCTTCAAGACAATATTTCGCTTCCGTATCCGAACGGCCGCATCTGTCTGCGAACATCAGGTGCAGTGGTAATTTTATGTTTTGTAATGTTAGTCTTGCCTGGTAAATCTGAAAAGACATCAGTGTTCCGTTCTATCAAAGATAACAGTTCTGTCTTTTGCGTGTCAGTAAGATCGTTACCAATGGTAACATCGGACTGAGAAACAGCAGCCAAGGAAGTGTTAACCTCTTGTCGGTCGTGCCATTCCTTCAAGAGGTTAATGTGTAAAATCTGGAATGGTTTTGCCGCCGGTATTCTAACCTTGTAATTTACGGACTCATACGCTCCTCAATAATGGCGGGCCCTGCCATTTAGCTAAGAATTTGTGTGGATCCGAGGGAACCAGTACCAAAACACGATCGCCAGGTTTGAACTCACGGAGCTTGCTGCCTATCGTAAAGACGCTTCTGAGTTTCCTGTTCTCGTTGTTGGTGTTCCACAGCAATAGAGGAAAGCATAGAAATTCTGTCTTGCAACGAAATTAGTCGATCTGCAAAGCTTGGACCCTTAGCTGCTCTCTCGTTTCCTATCCATTCCTCACGCACCACATCCAGGATGCCTCGCGGCCCCTGCCGAATAACAACTCGAAGGGACTCAAGCCAGTGGACGCCTGTGGTGATTCTCGCACGCGCACAAAACAAACGGTAGGACAGTGTTCCATGTTGTGGGATCATTATGAGCAACTCGCCTGATCATCTGTTTCAATGTTTTGTTAAATCGCCGGTTAAACCATTCGTTTGAGGATGGTAAACAGTAGTACTCAATTTCTTAATAGCAAAGCTGTCACACAATTGTTTCATCACGAGAAGTGAAAGGTGTGCCCTGATCAGTTAAGATTTCTCTAGGGATACCAATACGAGTAAAAGTTTCACATAGTGCTTTGGCTACAGCCGAAGAGTTGGCCTTTTCAGCGATCATTTCTGGATATCGTGTCGCATAATCAACCAACACCAGCAAATATTGGTACCCATCCTTAGTCTTAGGTAATGGTCCCACAATATCTAATCCCACACGCTGAAAGGGAACTTCCAATATGGGCATAGGACAAAGGGGAGCCCGAGGAGGCTTATAAGCAGAGACGATCTGGCAGTCTGGACATGAAGTACAAAATCGTTCAACATCTTTTCCCATATTAAGCCAATAAAATCGTTTTGATAACCGGTCTCTAGTTTTGTCGGCACCGAGGTGCCCCCCCAAGATGTGTGAATGTGCCAGATGCAAAACAGTTTCCCTATGTGCTTCAGGTACCACCAGTTGTTCAATAAATTCCCTCCAAATGATCTGAGATCACTCTGAAAAGGCAACCGTCCTTTTCTATAAAGTGTGGGTTTTCACACCCCGAATTACGCTCTTGGTAATAAGAGTCATTAGCAGGGCGAGCCTGTTTAAATGCATATTCTAATGAGCTATCAGTATGCTGCAAACGCACAAAATCTGATTGTTCGTTAACACTCGGTTTGTGTTCGAGGCGTTTGCAATCTGGGAAGATGTAGAAGGAGCAGCCCATTCTGGAAGATTGTCGGGGGTGACCTCCTCCGTCTCGCTGGAGAGATCGGGTTCAATATCTAAGTTGGGCTCTAGATTTTCCCCGGCCGCTACCAGTTCTTCGTCTTGGATCTTCTCCCCCCCCACCAAGTTCATTAGTGGACTGGACTACTGGTCCCTTACATTTATTAATCAGTTTCGGAAAAAGGGCATTTCTCCGTCCTATGAGTAATGGCCAAGGGCACGAGTCAAACGGCAGACCAAACCTTAAAGTGGCCCCTATAAGTTAAAGGAAGAAGTAAAGTCTGATAATCTTTAACATCACCATGTACACAGCGTATTTTTACAGTCTCACAGTCTCTAAGGCATTGTTCATTAAGACAGTCTCGTCTCACAATACAAAGGTCACTTCCGAATCTAACAATGCTGAGATTTCTCTGTCCCCAATTTCACCGGGATCAACAAGCCATCTTTTCCATCCGGATATGTAATAGTTGAGCAACAAATCTCGGCCAGTCCAATCTCCATTGAATGAGCTGGAGACAAGCGACAATCTCTTGCCAAATGGCCGAGCTGATCACATCGGAAACATCTACGGTCGGCTCCGTTTCCGAAATATCCTCTGACGTCCACGTCGACGTGCTCTGTAGCCTCCACGGTCTGTCGACCGCTGTTGCCGCTGTCTCCCCAGAAACAGGCGTCCCATCTACGACTGGATTTCCCGGGGTCCTACCTGACCCCATTAGATTTTCAGGTCCTGCAGCTTGTCGATCGAAGCGACGAGAATGTCCTGGACATTCGTTCACAGGTTGCGAAGCAGCACGAAATCCACCGCTCTTTCTCCAAGTGGACTGTGAACCCTCTAATCGTCTGGACATAATCGTTAATGATTTAATATCATGGCGTAGAAATTCATCTCGAAGAACTTCAGGTATGCCGGCCAGTAATATATTCACGACAACTGTTTCCATCACGTCTCCTTCAAACCAACAGTGCACTTTATGTATCAAGTCTTGAATTTGCTCACGGATTGGGTCATCCATGTTTAGTTTCCAGTCTTTAAGTGCAAATGTTTTAGACTTCTGAAATAAGTCTTCGGCGGCATCCATCTGTGCAACCACTCCTGGTACCACTTGTCACGCTTGGGTCACAGATTTGCACAGAGACACAGAAGGTCGTAGAAAAAAAGAAGGATTTTTATTCAGACACCGCAAACACATGAGCTTAAACGTGCTCCATGACAAGTCAGATATAACAGTTCCGCTAGGAGCAGAGAGAGATAAAAGCAAACAATCAATTCCCAAACTGACAGGCGCTGCGCAAGGCTTATAAGTCGGCGGAGTACCGCGAGGCTTGTATTACGCGTTATAGTGCAAGGATAAGGAGCAATGTGTAGTCAGTGTTTCAGGGTTTGTGGTTTTCCCAGGGGCGTCTGTCTCTATTTGGGGTGCGATCAGCCCTCCAGCTCACAAAATAAATGTTGATTGATTGATTGATTTAAAAATTAAAATCATATCTCCTTAATGTTTTTGTTTAAACTAACATAAGGTATCTTCTGCATTTAGAGTCTTAAAGGTAATACATTAATCATAGTAAAATGAGAATAAACATGCTCTGAGAACTGTTTGCCAAGTTGGATCTGAATTAACAGTTAAACAGAAGAAAATCTGTCTCATAGACAGTAACAAGCATAGCATAAAACACGATACATGAGCTCCATTTTATTTCTGTACTAGTGTAATAGTCATTTTTTAATAAAATTAAATGTTCTTGATGAAGATATATAATATATACTTACACTTGGAGTCACTTGATATTCAATGTAGCTTTTAAGACCATACATTTTAGAACCCTTTTTAGGGTCTGCTACAATACAGTCCAGCTGAGATTCAGGATAAGACCACAATGGACCAACTTCTCCAACCTGCAATTAAATATTTTGTTCAATGTGATATAAATCTTTACACACATATACAGTATGCACAGTATATACTACTTGCATGCTGATACTACTTGAATAGGGAGAAGATTTTTTTATTTTTATTGAGCAATAAAAATGTGACATTAGCAATATGGCATCATAAAATACCAGCAGATGCTCTAACAGAAACATATATTTCGAAAAAATATATGACCAATACAAGCAACATGTTTAACACCGATGTGTAGTTTTTCTTTAAGTGTGTATGGTATAAAAGCTCAGACATTACTACCAAGTCTAAAAAAATATGAATGTTTCTTTTTTAATCATAAAAATATATAAAGGAGGAAGAGACTCTAAATTTTTCACTCTGATTCACCTTCTAAGCTAGCTTTAGTTTGCATCTAAAAAAATACCAAATTTATAAAAAATACCAGTGCTGGAGGACAGTAAATTGTATACTATTGTTTTCTTTCTATTGAATCCTCTAAGTAACTCTCCAATTAATAAATTATGATATTGTATTAAATCATTTAGTTTAATTTAATAAGAAAAACACATAATAGATTAATAATGGTTCTTATAGATAAAGCTCACTTGTGCTTTAGAGGCTATATTGTTCAATAGTGGGGTAAAACCTTTCACTTCTTAAGAACATCTAACTGTTGAGTGTGGTTTACATTATCCACCAACACTTTTTCATGTCTATATGTTCCAAATAACAGGTTATTCACACATCATCATGATGCAAATGATAACAAGTTATATGCCTGTTTTGTTTTTTTATAATAATTTAATTGCTTGATAATTCACTTTGTGATTGTACTAGAAGAACTGCAAATGTCTGTGCATATTTCTAAGTTCTTCTTCTAAAATACAGAATTTAGGAATGAATAATCTTTTTATTAGTCATATAATAACACTATATGTATCAACTGTAGTTACAATCTATAGAATATTTTAAGCAATTGTCTATAGAGATGTAGCTGTTACCATTGTGTGATAAGATTTATAGTCATTCATCATCTTTTTTAACTATTATTCTTGCTTTTAATCTGTATTTTAGCACAAGATACAAATAATAATAATAAGCTAGGAAAACAGAAACTCTAATTGATCATTCAATTCTTCATGGCTGGACATCTATTCTCTCACATTGATTACCTGGCGAATATACGTTTTCCAGAGAACTGAATAGTTTTTAAATAGTTGATGTTTGGTTAAAAAAGTCTACAAAGGATTCAAAAGGAATATGAAACTAGTTCTTTTCATACTGTTACGAATGTTAAAAAGCAAGATGCAATCAACTAAATTATAACATAAAAAGTAGTTAGTGTGGTAAATAAAATTAATAACATTGTCTTACATAGATCGTTATTTTTTCTTTTGGTTTTGTTAACTGTTTTGCCAGAAGATATAGTTCAGGTCCAGATTTTGAAAATCCAGGAAGTCTGTAAAAATGCATAATTAAAGCAAAGCCAATGAATACAAAAATTAAATAAAAATAGGAATTGATGTTCAAGTACTCATATTACGATTGATAATGAACATATATAGTTAATGTATTACAATTCTAAATAGCTTTCCGGAATGCATGACTTTTCATATACTTTTCTCACCCTGAAAGCTCAATGCAACTTTTGTTTTTAGTTCTGTACTACTTTATGGAATGTAAGGTCACAAATAAGGAATGTAAAACTTATAAACCAAAACAGCACATTAAAACAAAAAAGTAATCTAGCAAAGCATCAACCCATAAAATATGACACTCAGTCAGACAGTATAAATCTTAACTTCCTTATACAACTAAACCTTAGCTTACATTTCATCCAGCACACAACTCTCAGACCACTTTGAACACAACTTAGAACATCTGTTGTTCTTTGGCTCAGAAGTACTAAGCAGGCTAAACCGATACAATTTACAGGCCTTATTTCTGAATTTATGGTGAGAAAACTAAATTTGAAGCATGGACTATATCAACCTATTTTGTAAAGCCAATAAAGAGGCTGAAAATCCTGATACGTTTTTGTGATAGCTTACTGTTTGGAATGTAACAGTGAATCCTTGCATTTGGTCCATGGACAGCTAAGTTACATGCTACCCAAGATGATAATGGTGGAGGAAAAATAAAGATAGTAGGTATGAATAAAATGGAATGAACAATGGAAAAATATAAATGACAAAAGTGTGGTTAAGCAGGTGAGCTAAGTAATAATTTAATTACTTTCCTTCTACAAGTGAGCCTTCTTCAGGTATAATGGGTTACAGTAAATCAAACAAAAACTATTTTACAGGAGGAACCCACTCAATAAAATCATTTATAGGGCTTTTTCAAGTTTCAGAATTACAGGAGCTGTTAAAAGCAACTGAAATGTTACTGGCTCCCAGTAAGTACACAGTGTTAAGAACCATTCAAAGGAGACAGGTGTGACTTTTATATGAATACTTTTAAAACAAATATTAATGAAGTACAGTACGTGGATCATATGTGGTTGTCTATCTCATCTGTTGAAGAAGTGCACATATTTTCAAGTAAAGACAACATTTTAAGTATGACATTTTACTCCCTCGTGTGGCTATAAAGTATATTGTCATACAATTTGAAGCAAAACAATAATGAGCCAACTTTTTGTCTTGTGTATTCTCTAAATGAACCTAATGTATATTATACCAATGAACCTAGTGATTTTCCTTTAAAACATCCTTTTACTTCACCAATACTTTTTCAGAATTATTACTCACCTCTGGAATAATAGTTAGTTGCTGCAGGGAGCTATATATACAATGATGACACAAATCACCCTTCATACTCTTATTTTCTACCACTAATCAAAGATATGGTATTTTCTAAGCTGGAAACAGTACTAAATTCTCCAATATTACAAATACACAATGATTACTTTGTGGCATGTGTATCTTTAATAAATCAAAAAAGCAGTGTATTGTTTTCCTACAAGACAGAAGCATCTATTAAAAAGATTATAAACAAATGATACACACGTAAATAGTTGTGGAACTAAATACTGTATAAAATGCTTTTGCATATGTTTTGAAGATGTTTTAAAATTGAATTCCTTTATAACTCCAAAACTAAGGAGATTTTTAAAGAGATGAAATTCTGTGCATATACACTTTGTGACAAATGTCACATCTGTATGGCTTACTTGTTGAGAGCCATTTTCATTGAGGATGCTCCCCGATTAATACCACCAGCATCTCCTGACTCAGGGTCAACACTTGCTCCAGAAGGCTTACTGTCATACCAGTCATCATCCCATTCATCATCATCAGCAGCCCCTAAAAGGATCACAATATAAGGTATTCTTTCAAAACTTGAAGATTAAATACACAATAACAACCAAAGCATTTTTTCAATGAAAAAAAAAATTAAAACATTTCCTTTTTCCTATATTAAAAATGTATAATTACTATCATGAAAAGATTAAATATACAGTCATATGAAAAGGTTTGGGAACCCCTCTTAATTCTTTGGATTTTTGTTTTCATTGGCTGAGCTTTCAAAGTACCAACTTCCTTTTAATATATGACATGCCTTAAGGAAACAGTAGAATTTCAGCAGTGACATTAAGTTTATTGTATTAATAGAAAATATGCAAATGCATCATAACAAAATTAGATAGGCGCATAAATTCGGGCACCCCAACAGAGATAATGCATCAATACTTAGTTGAGCCTCCTTTTGCAAATATAACAGCCTCTAGACGCCTCCTATAGCCTTTGATGAGTGTCTGGATTCTGGATGGAGGTATTTTTGACCATTCTTCCATGCAAAATCTGTCCAGTTCAGTTAAATTTGATGGCTGCCGAGCATGGACAGCCTGCTTCAAATCATCCCCACAGTCAGGGGACTGTGACGGCCATTCCAGAACATTGTACTTCTCCCTCTGCATGAATGCCTTTGTACAGTTATGCTTGAAAGTTAGTGAACCCTTTAGAATTTTCTATATTTCTGCATAAATATGACCTAAAACATCATCATATTTTTATCATCAGATTTTCATTCAAGTCCTAAAAGTAAATAAAGAGAAACCAGTTAAACAAATGAGACAAAAATATTATACTTGGTCATTTATTTATTAAGGAAAATGATTGAATATTACATATTTGTGAGTGGCAAAAGTATGTGAACCTTTTCTTTCAGTATCTGGTGTGAGCCCTCAAACCCCCAAACCCCCCAATTTGCAGCAATAACTGCAATTAAACATTTTCCGGTAACTTTTGATCATTCCTGCACGCCGGCTTGGAGGAATTTTAGCCCATTCCTCCATACAGAACAGCTTCAACTCTGGGATGTTGGTGGGTTTCCTCACATTAACTGCTCGCTTCAGGTCCTTCCACAACATTTCAATTAGATTAAGGTCAGGACTTTGACTTGGCCATTCCAAAATATTAACTTTATTCTTTAACCATTCTTTGGTAGAACGACTTGTGTGCTTGGGGTTGTTGTCTTGCTGCATGACCCACCTTCTCTTGAGATTCAGTTCATGGACAGATGTCCTGATATTTTCCTTTAGAATTCTCTGATATAATACAGCATTCATTGTTCCATCAATGAAGGCAAGCCATCCTGGCCCAGATGCAGCAAAACAGGCCCAAACCATGATACTACCACCACCATGTTTCACAGATGGGATAAGGTTCTTATGCTGGAATGCAGTGTTTTCCTTTCTCCAAACATAACGCTTTTCATTTAAACCAAAAAGTTCTATTTTGGTCTCATTCGTCCACAAAACATTCTTCAAATAGCCTTCTGGTTTGTCCATGTGATCTTTAGCAAACTGCAGACGAGCAGCAATGTTTTTTTTTGGAGAGCAGTGGCTTTCTCCTTGCAACCCTGGCATGCACACCATTGTTGTTCAGTGTTCTCCTGATGGTGGACTCATGAACATGAACATTAGCCAATGTGACAGAGGCCTTTAGTTGCTTAGAAGTTACCCTGGGGTCCTTTGTGACCTCGCCGACTACTACACACCTTGCTCTTGGAGTGATCTTTGTTGGTCGACCACTCCTGGGGAGGGTAATAATGGTCTTGAATTTCCTTCATTTGTACACAATCTGTCTGACTGTGGATTGGTCGAATCCAAACTCTTTAGAGATGGTTTTGTAACCTTTTCCAGCCTGATGAGCATCAACAACTCTTTTTCTGAGGTCCTTAGAAATCTGTTTTGTTTGTGCCATGATACTCTTCCACAAACATGTGTTGTGAATAGCAGACTTTCATAGATCCCTGTTCTTTAAATAACACAGGGTGCCCACTCACACCTGATTGTAATCCCATTAATTGAAAACACCTGACTCTAATTTCACCTTCAAACTAACTGCTTATCCTAGAGGTTCACATGCTTTTGCCACTCACAAATATGTAATATTCGATTGCTTTTCTCAATAAATAAATGACCAAGTATAATATTTTTGTCTCATTTGTTTAACTGGTTTCTTTTTATTTACTTTTAGGACTTAATTGAAAATCTGATGATGTTTTATGTCATATTTATGCAGAAATATAGAAAATTCTAAAGGGTTCACAAACTTTCAAGCACAACTGTAGATTTTGCATTGTGTTTTGGGTCATTGTCTTGTTGGAATATCCAACCCTTGTATAACTTCAACTTTGTGACTGATGCTTGAACATTATATTGAAGAATTTGTTGATACTGAGTTGAATTCATCTGACCATTGACTTTAACAAGGGCCCCAGTCCCTGAACTAGCAACACAGCCCCACAGCATGATGGAACCTCCACCAAATTTGACAGGCGGTAGCAGGTGTTTTTCTTGGAATTCTTCCGCCATGCAAAACACTTTTTGTTATGACTAAATAACTCAATTTTTGTCTCATCAGTCCAAAGCCCTTTGTTCCAAAATGAATCTGGCTTGTGTAAATAAGTGTTTGCATACAACAAGTGACTCTGTTTGTGGCATGAGTGCAGAAAGGGCTTCTTACTCATCAACCTGCCATACAGATGTTCTTTGTACAAATTGAGCTGAATTGTAGAACGATGTACAGATACACCATCTGCAGCAAGATGTTCTTGCAGTTCTTTGGAGGTTATCTGTGGATTGTCTGTAACCATTCTCACAATCCTGCACATATGCCGCTCCTGTATTTTTCTTGGCCTGCCAGACCTGGGTTTAAAAGCAACTGTGCCTGTGGCCTTCCATTTTCTGATTAGATTCCTTAAAGTTGAAACTGACAGTTTAAACCTCTGAGGTAGCTTTTTGTAGCCCCCTAAACCAAAATACTGAACAATCTTTGTTTTCAGATCTTTTGAGAGTTGCTTTGAGGATCCCATGCTATCACTCTTCAGAGGAGAGTCAAAGGTAAGCACAACTTGCAATTGACCACCTTAAATACCTTTTCTCATGATTGGACATACCTGTCTATGAAATTCAAGGCTTAACGAGCTGATTCAACCAATTTGGTGTTGCAAGCAATCAGTATTGAGCAGTTTCATGCATTCAAATCAGCAACATTAAAAGGGGACCCACAGCCAGCTTTTCACATTTGATTTAATTTCATACAACTAAATACTGCTTCACAACGGCATGGTGGTAGCGCTGCTGCCTCGCAGTTAGGAGACCTGGGTTCTCCCTGCGTGGAGTTTGCATGTTCTTCCCGTGGCTGTGTGGGTTTCATCCAGGTGCTCCAGTTTCCTCCCACAGTCCAAAGACATGCAGGTTAGGTGCATTGGTGATCCTAAATTTTCCCTATTGTGTGCTTGGTGTGTGTGTGTGTGTGCCCTGCGGTGGGCTGGCGCCTTGCCCAGGGATTTGTTCCTGCCTTGCGCCCTGTGTTGGCTGGGATTGGCTCCAGCAGACCCCTGTGACCCTGTGTTAGGATATAGCGGGCTGGATAATGGATGGATAAATACTGTTTCACTAAAAATCTTTGTTCGGAAAACACCACAGTACTCAGATGTTCCTAGGAAATGAAAGACATACCACTGTTATCTTTTTTCTTGAAAGTAGAGTCAATTATTATGCAGGCTGAGAGGGGTTCCCAAACCTTTTCATATGACTGTAAATGACAGACTTGTGCTCATGCATACTAATTGTTACTTTAAAAAGTAATACCATAAAAAATCATTTCATTCATCAATCAAATAGTACTGAACCTCCTACACAGAAAACAAAAGTAACTATAGCTGGTCAATAAAAAAATGTAAAAAAATATAAAGTTTTGGAAAACAATTGAAAAAAGTAATAATATATTTAAATTTAATCAGATTATTATTTTACCATGCAAGGTTTCTTTAATATGTCTTTTTATTTTACTGATTATTAAATGGCATATAAAAAACAGAGGATTCAGCCAAACAACCTCCCAATCAAGAAATGATAACTGTAGTACTTAAAAAACTAAAGAAAATAAGTAATAGATAAACATTTGCTTGCTTTGTTAAAAAGCACAAATACAGTGAATTCACATCACTTCATTTTCAGCCACTTTACTGCATTGTATATTTAATTTTAAATAAATAAATCTGCCATTTCTGAACATCAATCTGCACTCAATAACTCATAATGAAAATAGTTCTCATTCATATATATAAGTAATCAGACCTTTAATTCAGTACTATGAAGAAGCCTCTTTGGTAGCACTTACAGCTTATAGAGTTCTTGGATAAGTTTCTACAAGTTTTGCATACGTGTATTTGGGAAGTTTCTCATTCTTCCTGGTAGATTCTCTCAGGTCTTATTAGATTGGGGGTGGGTTGGGGTGTGGGGACATCTGTAAACTGTCATCTTCAAAGATCTCCACTATGGAGTTTAAGTCTGGGCTTTAGCTGGACCACAAAAGGACAGTCATAGACTTATCCCAAAGTCACTCCATATATAAGCACTATATACTTCTGGTCACTGATGTACTGACAGGTGGTCATATGCACCCTAGCTCTGGTTTTTATCAACGATCACTCTGTATTGGGCTGAAATCACCTTTCCCTTAATTCTGACCAGTCTCCCTGTCCCTGCTGCTGAAAAAAATCCCCAATAGCATGATGCTGCCACCATCAAGGAAAGGTATCAGGCAGGTGATAAGTTGTACATAAACTCCCCCAGAAACAATGCTTGGACTTCTGCACAGAGGATCTTTTAGAGTGATCATAGGATTCACCTCCCTTTCCAAGGCCCTTCTTGCCTGGATACAGAGTTGGGCTGAAATGGCAAGATATGCAGTGTGAATCAAGGGACTTTGCATACACAGGTGTGTGCCTTTCTAAACTATAGCCAATAAATTCATTTTGCCACAGGTGGACTTTAAAATCAAACTGTAAATAGATCTCAAGGATAAAGCAAACAGGATGCATCTGACCACAGCAAAACGAGAGATTTCAGTTTCGATTTTCAAACATTTGCAACCTTTCTGAAAACAAAACTGTTTTCACTTTGTCATGATGGGTTAATAAGTGTAAACTGATGGGTGAAAATAGCAAATTTATCTTAATATTTTTAAGAATAAATAATATGTTTATTTTGATTTAAAGTGTGCAGAAGGTAAAGGGGTCTGAATACTTTCGGAATCCACAGTAGATTTGAGGTGGCTAAAATAGTATTCATAGAAAATAGATTAGAACTGAAATGATGTCAAATTTTTTATTTTTTGTATTATTCTTAGCTATTGCTTGTGGAGGGTCTATGATTAATTGTACTTAATATTACTTAAATGTTAAATTTCTGAAAGAATAACCGGATATAGAATTGAAATTTGTGTTGAAGTGTAAAATGAAAGCTGTTGACTGCAATGGATAGCAGGTCAGTAGCCTCCTTAGCGTTATGTTTACCCCTGTAAAACTGTGCCAAAAAATATATTTCTTCAAAGCATGCAAATACCAAAACGTCAACATAAATACAGTAGGAAAGGTATGTCTAATGTCCTACTGGTATAGATTTAGCACTCGCCTTTCGTGTGATCATTTCTGAAGCAGTCGCCAATGGAAAGCCCAACATAGCAACTGGGACATTAGGAGCAGGTTTGTTTGCACACTTTACATATAATATTTTTTTGTTGCTTGCACATGAGTGGGTAAAATGTCAGTGCCTGGTTCACATGAGCAAAAGGCCCCTGTGTTGTTGTGGACTACTATTGTGTAAGGCTTGATAACTTCCAGATTACACAGATATTGACAGTTGCTGCATTGTAAACCTTGCTTAGGGAGCTAACGTTTTTCTGGTTCTTCATAATCATTTTACTTTTTGTCATGTACCACAGTAAACCTTCAGGCGAACAAATTCACTGGGCATATCACAGCAGTTCGGCCATATTGTTCCATATGCATCAGTTTCACTATTCATGTCAAAGTTTGATAACTAATTTACATTGTCATCACCACTGCTTGTTTCATCTAAAGGTTCAGTTTTAGTTTGCTCTAAAACTGACTTTACAGCTTCTTGTTTACATGTCATTATGTTTGAAGGCTCTGGCCCACTCATGTATATTGATGAGTTGCCAGAGGGTTGCAAAATGCATAGAAATTCTCATTTTTTTGTTGAATAATGTTATTTCACCAACAAGATGGCAGCAGAAAACTGTTCAGACTGTTATTCAGGCTTAAAACTTCATATCTCATCAAAACAAATTAAATTAAATAGGATTTGGGATTAATTTATATAGAATTACGAACCTGACAGACAATTGTGGGTTAAAGGCAAAAAGGTTAAAGCAGTTTACCAATATATTGTTGTGTCAGAAAAATATTGAATTATTATAATAAGTAAATAACGCACCTGTGAGGTTGGTTTAGGGTTTGTAAGAAGTACATGTTTATTCCTTGAACACATAACAACTTAAATAGCTCCTGTTTTCTTTGAGTCATTTATAGAGAGAATGATAGTTTACTTTTTTCCTAGTATTTTTTACAAAGTTTATTTAAGTAACCATATATGACTGCAAGCAGCAGGAAACGTTAGTTGGTGTTATATAAGTTTGAGCAAACAGCTGACATTATTTTGATTTCCTGTCCGTACACTTGACTCTGTTGAAGTTTTAATATCTTATAATGGGGATCTGTTTTTCTGACAGGAGCAAAGACTTTCTGCAGAAACAGAAGACCAGGAGTGGAGTTGGATGAGGTCTTATTTCAGCTACTAGAGTTACTGGTCAAATATATGAGGTGAAAGACATTCATATTTACATTTACTATGTCATATGTAAAACAAAGTTTTGCATTTTCAAGTAGTCAAATGGAGAACCAAAAACGAGCAATATTAGAGGTATGTTCAGGGTTACGCCTTGACTCCATCCCCTGCAATTAGATATGGGAGTAGTCTGATTGGATCGAATTCTAGCTCCTAGATTTTGTGGTGCTGCATTGAAGGAAACTTCTGAGGAGCAGATATCATAGGAGTAATAAAGGAAAATATAAAAAATGTAAAATGTACAAGTTGAAATACCCCCTCTTAAAGTAAATTTAAAACAGTAATGCAGAATTAAAAGTCACTCACAATGTAACTATTATTAAACAGACAATTTCAACTAAATTGCTCTGTTTAGAGCTAATTATTTTATGCAGACACACACATAGACAGACTGACATGCCCAATGATGACAGCAGTTGCTTTCTGCATTATAAACAAATGCACCTAAAAGGCTTTAAACATACAGCATGTAGTAAGTGTGAAAAACCAAAAGAGATTGAGGCACTACAGAAATATATTTGCTCGGGCACAAATCTCAATGATTTAATAGCTTCATTCATGTAGTTGAGATAATTTTGATAAAAAGGTTATAAAAAGACTACTACCGATAACAGTTTAATGAAAATTTTCTAAAACTTGCTTGCTTTATTGCTGATGTTTTGTTGAAGAAAAGCTACAGACAATAATAATATATCTAGGTCCATTAACAAAGGACCTCATGTGATCACGGTTCCAAAAAATATGATAAAGCTTGTATTTAATAAAGCTTGTTTTTAATATTTTACTTGCTCAATTATTAATGGAATACATTATGGAAATACAACAGGTTTTATTTTTTGATCAGTAATGCACAGTTTATAGTAACATAGTGGCAAAGTGGTAGGCACTGTAGCCTCACAAATCCAGCATCTTGGGTTTGAAACACATGCCTGATTGCTGTATGTGTGGATTCTGCACAGTCTTTATATATCTGTTTGGGGTTTTCTTTTGGCACTTATTTTGTTCTCTCCAATTCCCAAATATATGTGTGCTAGCCTATTTGGTAGGGATTTTTCCTGTCTTGCACCTGGTGCTGCTGGGATAGGAACAAACATGCCATAACCCCTAGCAGGTCTGAGAATATCATATTTGGTAATAGAAGAATATACAATGGAATCTCAGGTCACAAACGTCTCGGACCACGT